>NW_004444001.1:2600590-2658213 GCF_000243295.1 Trichechus manatus latirostris | reverse complement strand
GCGGGCGCGCGGGCGGGCGCGAGTCCGGGGCTCCGAGCCGGGATTCCAGGCCGGTCAGCTGGAGGCGGGCTGCACCACTGGGCCTGCGGAGACGGGGGGGCCTGGGGAGGCGCGGAAAGGAGAGGGAGGGGAGCTGAGGAGGAGGGGCGTGCGGGTGAACCGAGGACTGCGGGGGAGGAGGAAAGACCCGGCGCTCTTGGCAGCTCCCACCGCCGCTCCCTAGCCAGAGCGATGTCTCGTGCGGCGGCGCTGGGAAGGACCTGAGGCCCCCGCCGGCTCTGGACTAGCAGCGGCTGCGGTGAAGCCTCGGCCCGCGCTCACTCCGTAACTCTCCCCTCCCCCGGAGGCTGCGCTGACCGGACAATGGCCGCTCCGCCCCCTCCCCTCTTCACGCACCCCTCCCAAGGAGTCACAAATGGTCTCGCCCGGGGGAGCCGCCGCCAAAGCCCAGCAGCTGATCAGCTGGGATCCGGGCGTGCCACTTTGTTCCGCGCCTCAAAGGAAGAGTACGAGGCTGTGGGCAAAGCCGAGAGCGTCGGGATATCACTCAGCGACAGGCCTCTAATGCCTTTGTATTCTTAGAACTTTTAAACCTAAGGCAAACTTATCTTCCCCCCGTTTGAAGAAGGGTAGCAGGCTTCTAAGTACTCTGGGGCGCGTTGCCTCCCCCTAAAGGCGAATGGTACGCCCCAAGAGGGAGGGGGAAGAGCAGGTTAGTTGTTTAGGCTAAGTTGGTCCAGTCCGAGAGCGGCGGACGAGGGCTGCGCATGCGCTCAGGGACGCCATTCCCCGGGTGCGGGGCGGGGCCAAGAAGAAGCGCTTCCAAACCCGGAAGTGGGTCTGGGTCTTCCCAGGCTGCCAGGGAAGTCTCCGACTCGACCGCTCTAGCTCTTGGGTAACGCCAGGGAGCGTTTCTGCCCAAACTGCCAACCTCTTGGGAATCTCTCTTCCAGGCCCCCGCATCCGAAACACACTTCCAGTTCCACCTGGCGATGGTCTCCTCTTGGGAGTATTGAACTACTGCGAGATGTCCCTCCCCGCCCCCAGCAATGATGAGGAGAGGGTGTCTTGGTCAGAATCCGCGCCTTTCCACCCCTACTGGTGCCCAGAGCCGCGAGCCCACACCCTGTGCTTGGTCCGGGAGAGCTCCTTCCTAGGAGCGGACAGGTTTGGAAGAGAAGGCAGAATCAGCGACATAAATTGATAAGTCACCAAAGTTGTTTGAGCCACTAAAAAATGCGTCTTTTAGCTCTCCTTGTTGATCCTGAACTCATTCTGATCCCCTAGCCAATCATGAGCAAAAGCCTATTTTTGATGTCTAATTTCAACATGGAGGAAACTTTCACCAGACCTGGAGGAGTGACCCACCACTGAGGCCCTGCTGCTTCCAGCAAAGCTACCTGGCTGATAGGGATAACTGCCACGTACCACCCTCCCTGACCTAACGGGGAGATGCAAGAGCCTCACAGGGTATTATCTAGGTTAATTTTGTTACCAAATGTTGCTTTTTGGTTCCTGTGTATACCAAATCTCATTTCTGTTTGTGCATTATCTGTAGATTTGTTAAAGATGATGTCGTTTCAGTGCACATTACAGGGGAACTCAGCACAACTGAACTAAATCAAAGCTAAGAAGGTTCCTGAATACAGTCAAACACTTCGAGGGACAGAGTAGCAGGGGTAGGGTTCTGGGGACCATGCTTTCAGGGGACACCTAGGTCAATTGGCATAACAAAGCTTATTAAGAAAATGTTCTGCATCCTACTTGGTGAGTGGTGTCTGGGGTCTTAAAAGCTTGCTAGCGGCCATCTAAGATGCATCAACTGGTCCCAACCACCTGGAGTAAAGGTGAATGAAGAACACCAAAGACACAAGGGAAGTATTAGCCCAAGAGACAGAAAGGGCCACATAAACCAGAGACTTCATCAGCCTGAGACCAGAAGAACTAGATGGTGCCCAGCTATCACCAATGACCACCCTGACAGGGAACACAACAGAGAGCCCTGGATGGAGCAGGAGAAAAGTGGGGTGCAGAGCTCAAATTCTCGTAAGATCAGACTTGATGGTCTGACTGAGACTGGAGGAACCCCAGAAAGCATGGCCCCTGGATTCTCTATCGGCCCAGAACTAAAACAATATCCGAGCCCAACTCTTCAGATAGGGACTAGACTGGACTGTGGGACATAAAGTGATACTTGTGAGGAATATGCTTCTTAGCTCAACTAGATACAAGAGACTAAGCAGGCATCTTCTGTCTGGAGGTGAGGTGGGAAGGCAGAGAGGGTTAGGAGCTGGTTGAATGGACTTGGGGAATTAGGGGTGGAAAGGAGGAGTGTGCTGTCACGGTATGGGGAGAGCAATTAGGGTCACGTAACAATGTATGTACAGATTGTATGGGAAAAATAAATTTAAAAAAAAAGATGTCATTTCTTTTGGTCTCTGCACTTCTAAAGAGCAAGAATGGTGTTGATGGTGAAGACAATGATTTCAAAAATCAAGCCACTTAAAGCCAAAGAACCTCCAAATGTGAATGCTTATTTATTTTATATAGTATTTAGTTTTGGTTTTGTGGATTTTCACAAGCCTATAATAAATATTTCTTCCAAAAGTCCATAAAATAGATGAAGTCATACAGCACACCTAGCTCTCACTGGACTCATATTGCCCTTAAATCTTCCCTTAGACTGACATAAAATTGCCACATTCATAGAGACTTATAACCAAACTTCTAAGAAAATGAGATTCTCTATTGACATCTTAATGATATCCTTTTATATATGGAAAAGGAAACCCTAAGACCAGAAGAAAATTTAATATAAAAAGTCATTGTCATTCTTACAACCTGCTTACCTACCTGTCTGTTTGCCAGTTATATTCAACAAGCATTTATTGAGTTCCCAGTATGTACAAGGCATTTCCTAAGCCCTCTTTGGAGGCTAAGAACATTAATATAACATTTAGCTGCCAGTCCAAACTCCCTATATATAAGCAGTTAGATGATTTGGTTCCAGTCTTTCTCTCAGGATTCATTTCCTACTCTTCTTCTCCATGTACCCTGCACTTCAGACACTAATTGCCATTCCTTGCTTTTTCACATCTCTATGCCTTTGTCCTCTGCCCCAGCTGCCCTTCTTCTCATTAGCCCAGCACACACCTACTGCTCTTTCAGGAGCATGTTACTTCTTCAATAATAATGCCTCCCAAACTCTGCCAAGGCAAAAATGGTCCTTCCTTCCTCTGCTCACATAATTTCCATTTTGTTGTTAGGTGCCATCAAGACAGCCCCTGACTCATGGCAACCCCATAGCCAACAGGATCATGCATTATGACTCATAGGGTTTTCATTGGCTGATTTTTGACAAGTAGATCGCCAGATCTTTCTTCCTAGTCTGTTAGTATGAGCTCCTCAAACCTGTTCAGCATCATAGTAACACACAAGCCTCCACTAACAGACAGGTGGTGGCTATGCTGAGGTGCATTGGCTGGGAATCAAACCCTAGTGTCCCACATAAAAAATGAGAATTCTACCACTGAACCACCAATACACTCGACCTTGTCCCTTGAAACCAACTCCGAAACGGCAGAGATTAGAGCAGAGCTAATCTGATAAAATCCACTATCTTAGTCAAGGCTCTTTTGTTAGCGAGTAACAGAAACCCACTTGAATTTCCTCAAGGTAAAAAAGAAAAAAGTAAATAAAAATTTTGAAGGAAATATTTTTATAGAATACAAGATGCACAGAGAGCAACAAGATCTCATGAATGACTGGAACAAGGACCTAAAATACCATCAGGAAGCCAAGTGGCTACTCTCTCAATATCTCTTTGGTTATATATTCTTCTGCTTACATGCTCTTCCATCTCTGCTTCTCTGGTTACGTGTTCTTCCATCCTTGCTTCTCTCTACAGAGCTGCTTCATCCTTCTCTGCAGACCTGCTTTCACTGGTTCTCTGGGAACACAGTAGAACATGACTGTGCAAACTTACCCATCCTCACTTCAAGGAACCAGCATAGATTAATTAGTATCTATGAATCCAGTTGCCAGGAGAAGGAACCTGATTGGTCCAGCTTATGTCAGGTGCCCGCTCTTGGTACAGTCAGCTTTGGCCGATTAAAAGAAAAAAAACAAAAAACAAAACCCGTTGCTGTCAGGTCGATTCCGACTCGTAGCGACCCTGTAGGACAGAGTAGAACTACCCCATAGAGTTTCCAAGGGGCACCTGGTGGATTCGAAATACCAACATTTTAGTTAGCAGCTGTGCCTCTTAACCACTACGCAAGCAGGGTTTCCTTGGTCAATAGGACAGTATGTAGCCAAGGCCCTTTGTTTTGCAATACAAACATGGCTGCCAGGGGCCCATCCTTGTGGCCTGCAGTTCTCAAAGAAGGTCAATTGTGTTCATGGCAAAGATTCCAAAAGCTGTTTACCACAAACCAAAAAGGAATAAATTGCAGCCTGAAACTCAAAAACATAAAGAACAATAGACATGTTCAAGATTTTGGTTTCATTTTCCAACTGACTAACTTCTATTTAAACTATTTCAGGCTTAAAGTTAAATGATACTCCCTCAGAGAAGCCTTCACTGATCCCTGGCCCCAGTCAAAGTTATGTTGCCCCATTATTCTCTTACTTGACACCTTTTTCCTTTATAGCACCTATCACCAAAGATCATGTCTGTTTTGTTCACTGCTATATACACAATGCCCAGGGCACATTTGGTAGCCGTTCGGTAAATATTTGTTGAATGAGTAAAAAGGCACAATAATTTGTTCATCAATGTGAGACTCATATTAATTGGCATGCCTACTCAGACTGGAGCCCTGGTGGTGAAGTGGTTTAGAGCTTGGCTGCTAACCAAAAGGTTGGCAGTTCAAATCCACCGACCGCTCCTTGGAAACCCTATAGGGCAGTTCTGTTCTGTCCTGTCTATAGGGTCACTATGAGTCAGAAATGACTCAATGGCGCCTAACTACAACAACTCAGACTACCCTGGGGGAGTGTCAGGGTCAGCAACCCACCTTCCTTAGAAGACACTGAAAGTCACTGCAAATTGTGTGAAATGAGACCCAGGGCTCATCTGCTTCCTCTTGTGATGTTCCCAAACCAACTAACTCTTTTAGTTTCCAAGGTCTATATCTGAAGAGCCCTTGAACTGATTCTTATAACATGCCCACTTAGTTGGCTGAAAGCTCAGAGAGGACATAAACTTTCAGGGCATCATCAAATTAAGGGACTAAAGTGTGGGGGTAATTGGAAGAAGTGCTTTTGTCATAATTGTCTCGACTATTTTCCAGTGTGGATTACATTCCATATGAACCTGTGATGTAACTCTTGGGGGTAGTTTGCAATCACCATTGGCCAGAAAGGAGTTATCTATGTAGTCAGTAGGGTCTACTAAAGGATAATATTAATGCTTTAGCAGCAGCTGGTGAGGTAGCAACTGAGGTTGTTTGGGAAAGAGCCTGGTGTCACTCAAGGGCAGGGGCTTACAAGGGCTGCTTTTTCAATAAGAGTCCAAAAGAGATCTTAGCCCTAGAAAACACGACCAAAAAGAAGAAGCTTGTAGAGATTTGAGAGACATAATCCTCCAGCTCTGATCCTAATCCTTACCCCACAACTCTGTCTAACCCCAGTTCAAACCCTTCCATCATAATAATTCTTTTTAACCAGTGTCCTATCCAAATTCTGGTCTTAGTCTTAATCCTAATCCTAATATTTTTGTAAAACTTAATCCCAGAGCTCAAACCTAATCCCAACCCAACTCTGTCTGCCTAACAAAGGCTCCTTGCCTTATCACTGAGTTATTTTCCCCAGTTCTTGTGACCCTTGACCCTGACCCACTCCTTGAGACAGAGAACCCTGGGCCCCTGGGGAGAATGGGAACCAGTTTTAATAATTCTAAAAAGGAATAGGGCCTTGGGCTAATGGAAAAGAGAAAGTAGGGGCAGCTCTCACCGGGCAGGAGGCACAAACTCTGCCCCATCATACCATGTCCTGTTACCTAATTTGGGAGCTGCTCAGCCTCTGAAAGTCCAGAAAACAACAACCCAAGTGACCTGTGTGGACTCAGGCATGTGTGAAACAGACTAGAGCAAAAAACCTAAGTGTAGTCTTTACCCATCTCTCCAAGCCTCATTTTCCCCTTGTGCAAAATGATAGCATTAGATTAGATTAGAGTAGTTTTCAAATCATGTTCTCAGAGACCAAGAAGTCTGGTTTCTGTTCTCCTTCCTCACTCGAGTGGGTTTGGTTTTCCAAGGAGGTGGGGGGAGTTTGAAAGCTACTGAACCAGGCCCTCTCTAAGGTTCCTTCCGGCCCTTGAGTTTTCTGATGTGCAGTTGATTGTTTCAGTCACTTACGGTCCAGTTGGCATGGATAAACTCTCAGAGCCAAGGGATAAGAAGGGCAACCAAGCATACCATCTTCAGGCCTTCTCAGGAAACTAAAAATAAATTAAATAAAACGAACAGTGCAATGGGGAGGAGAGGGGAAGAGAGGAGAAAATGCTGCATTTCACATCCCATGTTCCTCATATTCATGAAGCAATTGCTGATTTCCCTGCTGCTTATACTCATTTGGTGTGAAATTTGATTTTACTGACTTTTAAATTTCCTTTCAAGAATGGAAATGTTGTTTTTCACAGAAATACTTGACCTTTGTGGGGAAAATATACAAATAACGATAAAGCAAAAAGTTCTCCCTAATTCCACTTCCCAGAGATACCTTTGTTAACAGTTTGGTGTATAGCCTTCCAGGCTTTTCATTTATATATGGTTATATAAGTGGGGTCATACAACATATAGTGGACTCTGGTTGATTTTTTTTTTTTTCACCGTGAAATACATCATGAACATCTTCTGTATCTATACACATAGCTTTGCAGTATAGTCTTATAGCTAGAATCATGGGCTCTAAAATCAGGCTCCTGAGTTCAAATTTACCACCTAATAGCTCTGAGACTTTGGAGAAGTTACTTAGCCTATCTATGCCTCGGTTTCCTCATCTGTGACAGAAGGCGTTTACAGTGGGCTATGCTTTTCATTGGAGTCCCCAGGTGGTGCAGTTAACACGCCTGGCTGCTATCTAAAAGGTTGGAGGTTCAAGTCCACCCCCAGAGGTGCCTTGGAAGAAAGGCCTGGTGATTTACTTCTGAAAAATCAGCCATTGAAAAACCCTATGGAGCACAGTTCTACTCTGACACACATGGGGTCGCCATGAATCAGAATCAAGGCCACAGCAACCGGTATTTTAGGAAGAAAGGCCTGGTGATCTACTTCCAAAAAACAGTCAATGAAAATCCTATGGATCGAAACGGTGTGGTCCACAACCAATAATGGGAATGGTGCAGACCGGGCAGCATTTCATTCTGTTGTGCATGGGGTCACCATGAGTTAGGAGCCAAGTAAACAGCAATGAAAAGAAAAAGAGAAAAGAGTGTATTAGGCACCATTTTAGGCACTGAGAATGCAGTGGGGAGTGAGACAGATAAGGCTCCCTACTTCGGTGGTGCTTATCCTCTAGTGGTGGAGGCAGGTAATTAACAAGTTCTAAAAAAGGCCTTGAAGGACAGTTAAGGTCTACAATGAACATCTTTGCCCATTTGTCCTATTAATGTCTTAGATAAGTTTTTTAAGAAAAAGAATTGCCATATTATTTAACATTTGTTATTGTTATATGACCAGCCTGCCCTCCAGAAAGGTTGTACTAATTTACACTCTCTCCAACAGTGGATGAGAAGGCAGATTTCCCTACGCTGCAGCAGCCTTGGGGTATCATTACTCTTTTTAATTGTTACCCATTTAATAGGTAAGAATTGGCATCCCACAGATGTTTTAATTTGCATTTTTGTTATTAATAAAGTTCAGATTATTTTTGTATGATATATATGATTATAGGCCGTTTGAATCTCAATTTGAATTTATTTTTCTATGCATTATCAGTTTATGTACTTTGTTTTTCTATAGGGTTTTTTTTTTATTATTTTGTTTAAGATATTAATTAATGTTGCTATGAAAATATTAACCCTTTGTCAAATTAGTATTTCTCTGTCATTTATCTTTTAACTTTATTTAGCCTTTCACTTATAATAAGTCTAAATGCAGGGAAAATATATAAATTAACTTTCTGTAGGGTCGCTATGAGTCAGAATCAACTCATCAACTTGATGGCAGCGAGTTTGGTTTGTTTGTTTTTTTTTTTTTTTTTTTGGTTAATGTTTGAATGAGGAGCCCTGGTGGCATAGTGGTTAAGTGCTCGGCTGCTAACTGAAAGGTTGGCAGTTTGAACGCACTAGTGGCTCCACGGAAGAAAGATGTGGCAGTCTGCTTCTGTAAGGGTTTAGTCTTGGAAACTCTATGGGGCAGTTCTACTCTGTACTATAGGGTCGCTAGCAGTTGAAAATGACTCCACAGCAATGGGTTTGATTTTTTGGAATATTTGGATTGCCAACATGGACACTTTTTTCTTGACACTTCTAGTTGCTACATATAAATAAAAGAGAATAGAAGAGAGGAGCATAAAGATAGGAGATCGCAGAGGGTGGGGGTCAGGCAGCGGAGAGGAACACCATCCCTTCTGCCTGTCTCATCCCACCCCATCTCTGGCAAGCTCTGCTCTGAGACAAATGGCCAGGCCTCCACAGGCCAGTCCAGCCCTCCTTGCTTGGTGCCAGCCCTCAGCTCCCTGGGGTGAATCCTCCAGGATGTTGTGTCCTAGCTTTCATGATTTCCTGTCTACAGGTGGAAAAGCAGCTAGAGCAGTTGCCCTAGAGCTCTGCCAGCCCCAGGTATTGGCCTGGAGTTTCCCATTAGATCACTTGCTCAATTTTGCGGAGATAATTTCTAGGGATGAGTCGGACTCATGTGGCCATGCTGGGTTCCAAGAACTGACCCAGTGAGAAGAACCAAGGGTATCTGAGGAAGGGAGAGTGGTCAGCAAAAAAAAGGGTTAGAATTCATTATTAGGATGAAATTTAGGTGGGAGCCAGAGTCGGGGAGATTGGACTAGGGAGTCAGGAGTAGACATGTAGAATGCCAAGGAAAACTGGTGACTTAGGGAAGAGGCTTAGCTGCCCATGATGGGGTTGAAAGGTTAAGGCTGGTGTCTTAGTTTGGATTCTCCCGAAGGCTGTCCCTGAGGCAAGGGCTGGGAAGTGCAGAGAACACAGCTAGAGAGGCAAGATGGCCAGGGAAGGGTATGTCAACAAACCTTTAGAGCTCAGTCCTGTGGGGAACTCTGGGAAAAGTGTAAAATCACACCTTAAAGTTATGTCACCTGAGGGGATAGGCGACTGGGCATTGATACACCCAGTTGTGTCAATAGTTGTAGGCAACTATTAATAGTAGTTGTTAATTAACAATAGTTGTTAATTCCCCAGCACTCCCAGCCTGCCTTCTGCAGGCAGAGCAGCCTTCTCTAGCTTCAGAGATGCAGGTACTGGCAATCCAAAATTGGTGGGATCACTCCGAAGTGGTAAAGCCCAAGGGATACAAGAGGAATACAGACTGGGCACCTACAGCGTCTTCTAGGCAACGTATGCGTACAGGTTTGGGAGGTGTGGTATTTGCCAAAATTCCTCAGAGGCTTCTTCCTAAAGCTGTGATTAATAAGGTAAGGCCAGTTGTCTTCTGATTAGGAGTTGGGAACAGAGTTAAGGTTACACGCAATTGGAGTCAGGGAGTTAGGGTTCTAGTTAGGGTGCTATAGAGTGGAGCTCAGAGAGGCTATTCACCCTGGCCAAAGTTACACAACTAGTAGGTAGCGAGTCAGGGCAGGATGCGAGTCTGATCTGTGTTACTCCGAAGCCCATCAAGAGGACAGAGTGCAGTATGGCCTGATGAAGGGAGGGAGGAACCCAACAGATCCTTGCCACCTGCGGCTTCTTCCCTGGTAGCCAGGGAGCAGGGCTAGGAGGAGGCTGTGCAGCTGCCATCTGTTCTCTTGGCTCCACTGCCTGGCAACTGCCCACCCATGTCTGCTCTCTGCTCCAGAGGAGGATGCATTCCTCCTCAGCCCATCGTGCAGGACGAGGAGCCGTGCCCTCGCCAGGGCTGCACCACATGATGGATTCAATGATTATAACTTTCTGGTGTGGGGGCTGCTCAGTCACATAGCAGACCCAGTTCCATCTGGTGTATGTTTCTTGAAAGAGCTACTGGAAGGAAAAATATGCAGACTGCTCAGGTTGGTGGGAGCATGTGCATATGTGCATATGTGGACGTGTGTACATACAGGTATGGTGTGTACTCAGGTGTGAACCTGGGCGTGTATATGCACACACTCAGGTATGGACAAGAACGTTGGAAGTTCGAAACCATTGTGGTTCCATTTCCTTCTCAGATAACATTTCCTTCTCAGAGATCATTTCTCAAATAAGTCATTAATAAATAATAATGCTACTGGTTTTGAGTACTTGCCACATACCAGTAACTGTAGAAGGTGCTTTATGCAAATTACCTAGTTATTGCATTTAACATAAATCTTACAATGACCATGCAGGAGAATTTTTATCTTCTCCATCTTACCAATGAGGAGACAGGTTTCCAGAAGCTAAATTTGTAAATGGCAGAGTCAGGATTTGAGACCACGTATCTATGATTCTATGGTATGATGATATTTAATTTTCACCCCTCCCCTCCCCCAATCTTCTCAGATCGAGAATGAACAAACTAATGCTGCACACAATGATATGGATGAATCACACAAAAAATAACGTTGAGCAAAAGAAGCCAGACACAAAAGAATATCTACTGCATGATTTCGTTAACAGGCAGAACTAATCTATGATATCAAGAGTTAGGAGAATGATTACCCTTGCAGGAGGCAGGAATGACTGGAAGGAGGCACTAGGGAGGGCCTCTGGGAGGCTGTTAATATTTTATTTCTTGATCTGGGTGCTGATTACACAGGTGTATTTCATTTGTGCGAATTCATCAAGCTATGTGCTCATTTTTCTTTATGAATGTTATACTTCAATAAAAAATTCAAAATAAAAAAAAAATCTTGCCAGGGGCTGTGAGATACTCAGAGAAAGGAAGCACCACAGAGCCTGCTCTTGGGGAGCTCCTGGTTTAATCAGGGTGACAGTCTCAGCCTCAGGAAGCTTCTAGGCTGTAGAGTAGGGGAAGAGTGTTGAGGGTAGTAGACTCTGAGCCGAGTGCTTCAAAGAAGCTGATGAAGTGGAGTGGAAAGAACCAAAAGGAGTAAAGTCAAGATGGTACAGAGTCTAAAAACCAGGTCACAGGAGAATCCACCAGAAGTGGTTGACATATAGTGGCCAAGAGACGTTCGCAGCCTTTGGAACCCAGCAGACCTGGGTTGACAGCCCAGCTCTATCCTCTACTAGCTGTGGGACCTAGAGAGAGCTATTTAACCTCTCAGAGCCTTGGTTACCTGCTTGGTGCAATGGGGTGGTTGATACCAAAGACCGCTATGAGGATTAAATCAGATGACATAGTTCAAACACCTGGTACATAGCATGGTACAAGATTGGCGTTCAGTTAAGGGTATCTTTTGGAAGGAGGAAGAAAAAAGATGCCCTGGAATCTGAGTGCTCCCTCAAATATCAGAGGGGCTGGCAGGTGGGAGATGCCTCATTTTTTCTGGGTCGCTTGTGGCCAGAATGAAGTGATTTATTACCGATGGGGTAGGACCTGGTTTGTGATGGGCAGGGAGGTGCAAGAATGGTGGTGGCAGCTGGGAATGACTGATCTGCTCTGCAATGAAAGTTCCCTGGGGGAGATCCAAGAAAAGGGATGCAGGAAAAGGATCCAGGTTAAAGGAGGTGTGGGGAGAGGCTTCCAAGTTGGCAGCACAGCCAGAGAGGGATTTTTGAGAATAGTCTAATTTAATGGGGGTTTATGAAGCTGTAAACAAAATGTTTACATGGGAATCTATGGGCAGAGCCCTGGTGGCGCAGTGGTTAAGGCCTCAGCTGCTAACTGAAAGAAAGGTCAGAGGTTCGAACCTACCAGCCACTCCATGGAAGAAAGACGTGGCAGTCTGCTTCCGTAAAGATTACAGCCTCGGAAAACCTACTGGGCAGTTCTACTCTCTCCTATAGGGTCACTATGAGTTGGAATTGACTTGATGGCAATGGGTTATGGGTGCTACGGGCTAGGAGTTCTTCCCTTACAAAATCATTTGGAGTTTACCCCTCACGTTTTTTCCCATAAAATACAGAGACTAATAGAATTTGTTTTTGAAAACTGGTGAAGGGACCAAGTTTGGCCAGACTGAGAGAGCATCAGCCCTCTAAAGGCACAGCTGACAGATGAGTTACCAAAGGAAGAATATTATGACTCATCTCCTCACTCCAACATCAGCTACCCCAAGCAGCTTCCTTCTCCAATCCTCCACTTAGAACTTTGCACTTTCTCTTTCATATTCCCAGAGCATACTGTACAAGCTGCATGGCCCATGGGACATTCTGCCTGGGGTAGGAAAGAGCCTTGCATCAGTTATTTTTCAGCTTATAACAGAAAACCCAAACAAACAGTGACAAACACGACAGAAGTTTATTTCAGTTTCATATAAAAGAAATCCATAAAAACTCTGTGGTTCAAAAGATAGCATAAAAAAGAAAAGAAAAGACAGCTGCAGACTGGGAGAAAAGATCTGCAAATCATACATCTGATAAAGGACTTGTATCCAAAATATATAAAGAACTCTTGAAACACAATAATAAAAAGATAAACAATCCGATTTAAAAATGGACAAAAGATGTGAGTAAACATTTCATCAAAGAAGATATACGAATAGCTAATAAGCACATGAAAAGATGCTCGACATCATCAGTCATTAGTCATTAGTCAAATCAAAACCACAATGAGATACTACTTCACACCCACTGAAATGGCTCTAATTAAAAAGATAGGCAATAACCAGTGTTGGCAAGGACATGGGAAAACTGGAAAGCTCATATATTGCTGGTAAACCAGAAAACCAAACCTGATGCTGTCAAGTCAATTCCGACTCATAGCGACCCTATAGGAAAGAGTAGAACTGCCCCATAGGGTTTCCAAGGAGTAGCTAGCTGGTAGATTTGAACTGCTGACCTTTAGGTTAGCAGTCAAGCTCTTAACCACTTCACCACCAGGACTCCCTACTGCTGGTAGGAATGTAAAATGGTGCAGCCACTTTGGAAAACAGTTAAGCAGCTTAACAGGTTAAACATAAATTTACTGTAACCAAAAAAAAAAAAAAAAACAAAACCCTTTGCCATCGAGTTGATTCTGACTCATAGCGACCCTTTAAGGCAGAGTAGAACTGCCTCATGGGGTTTTCTAGGCTATAAATCTTCATAGAAGCAGACAGGCACATCTTTCTCCTGCAAAGCATCTGGTGGGTTCAGACCACCGAGTGCTTTAACTACTGTGCCACCAACCCAGCAATTGCACTCCTACATATCTACCCAAGAGAAATGAAAATGTATTGTATATCCACACAAAAACTTGTATGCAAAAGTTCATAGCAGTATTATTCATAATAGCCAAAAAGTAGAAACAACCCAGGTATTCATTAACTGGGATACTGGGTTGGCTAGTGTCCCCCAGAAATTCATATCCTTCCCAGAACCTCAGAATGTGACCTTATTTGGAAACAGGGTCGTTGCAGATGTAAATTAGTTAAGATGAGGTCATACTGGAGTAGGGCGGGTTCTTCATCCAATACGATTGGTGTCCTTATAAGAAGAGACACAGACACAGGGAAGACGGCCATGTGAAGGGCGAGGCAGAGACTGGAGTCAAGCTGCCACAAGTTAGGGAACACCGAAGATTGCTGGCAGCCACCAGAAGCTAGGAAGAGGCAAAGAAAGATCCTCTCCTAGAGTCTTGAGAGAGAGCAGGTCCTGCTGACAACTTACTTTTGGACTACTAGCCTCTGCACACATAGGGTCGCCATGAGTCAGAACCAACTCGACTGCAGCTAACAACAGCAGCCTCCAGAACTGTGAGAGAATATATGTCTGTGGTCTTAAGCTACCCAGTTTGTGGTACTTTGTTATGGCAGGCCTAGGAAACTAATACAACTGATGAATGGATAAACAAAATAATAAAAACCAAAAACCAAACCCACTGCCATCAAGCTGATTGTGACTCATAGCGACCCTATAGAACAGAGTGGAACTGCCCCATAGGGTTTCCTAGGCTATAATCTTTACAGAAGCAGACTGCCACATCTTTCTCCTGCAAAGCAGCTGGTGGGTTTGAACCACCAACCTTTCAGTTAGCAGCCTAGCACTTTAACCGCTGTGTCACCAGGGCTCCTTTTTCTTTTCTTTTTTTTTTATTGTTGTGCTTTAAGTGAAAGTTTACAATTCAAGTCAGTCTCTCATACAAAAATTTATACACACCTTGTTATGTGACCCTATTTGCTCTCCCTATACTGTGACAGCACACTCCTCCTTTCCACCCCGGATTTCCTGTGTCCATTCAACCAGCTCCTGACCCTCTCTGCCTTCTCATCTCGCCTCTGGACAGGAGCTGCCCATTTAGTCTCATGTATCTACTTGACCTAAGAAGCACACTCCTCATGAGTATCATTTTATGTCCCATAGTCCAGTCTAATCTTTGTCTGAAGAGATGGCTTCGGGAATGGCTTTAGTTTTGGGCTAACAGAGAGTCCGGGGGCCATGTCTTCCAGGGTCCCTCCAGTCTCAATCAAACCATTAAGTCTGATCTTTTTACTAGAATTTGAGTTCTGCACCCCACTTTTCTCTGGCTCCATCAGGGACTCTCTGTTGTGCTTCCCATCAGGGCAGACTTTGGTGGTAGCCAGGCACCATCTAGTTCTTCTGGTCTCAGGCTGATGCAATCTCTGGTTTATGTGGCCCTGTCTGTCTCTTGGGCTAATACTTTCCTTGTATCCTTGGTGTTCTTCATTCTCTTTTGCTCCAGGTGGATTGGGCCCAATTGATTCATCTTAGATGGCTGCTCGCTAGCTTTTAAGACCCCAGATGCCACTCACCAAATTGGGATGCAGAACATTTTCTTAATAAACTTTGTTATTCCAATTGACCTAGAAGTCCACTGAAACCATGGTCTCACCAGGGCTCCTTTACATGGCAATAGTATTCAGCAGTCGAAAAGAAAGAAGCAGGAATACGTGCTACAACATAGGTGAATCTCAAAAACATTATGCTCAGTGAAAGACACAAATGACCACATATCGTATGATTCTCTTTGTATGAAATATCCAGAAAAGGCAAATCCATAGAGGCAGAAAGCAGATTAGTGGTTGCTAGGGCTGAAGGGTGGTAGGAATGGGAGTGACTACAAATGGGCATGAGGATTGCAGTGATGGTTGCACAACTCTGTAAATTTACTAATTTACTCCTATTCTTCTGGCTTAGTTTTTGTTTTATTGAAGGATAGTAACATCCAAAAAAGTAAGCAGACCTTAAGTGTACAGCTTGACTTACACACACACACACACACACAAACCTCTGTAACCACTACCCAGATTGAGATAGTGAACATTTCCAGCACCTCAGAAGTCCTCTCCTAATCTGTCCTCCCCATCTACCCCTCGAAGGTAACCACTACTCTGATTTCTATCACCATGGATGAGTGTTGCCATTAGGACAGTACTACCACAGAGCAGGCACTCAGTGGGTGTTAATCATCACTGTCTACTCCCCTGTGGCACTTAACATTTGCCCTAAGCTCCTTGGCTACTATTTTCTTACTGCAATGCTCTGCCCACACTGGACACTACTTCTCTTTCTTCATCCCCTCAAAACATTACTACCACATGACCGTGTTGATTTTTACTGAAGATTTGGGGTCATTTGAGGGTTAATTACAACACAGGGCAGGAAACAACTTAAAATTCCTTGTTAGGTACATCACAATTCCTAGAACTCTATTGGCCATTCCCTGTCATTGGGTAGCTCCCTCCCAGGGCCCTTCCCCACCATGTGATTGTCCACCCTGTCCCCAACGAGGATCACACACTTTAAATCCTGCCAAAACCAAACTTGTTGCCATCAAGTTGATGCTGAATCATAGCATGCGACCCCACATGTGTCAGAATAGAACTGTGCTCCATAGGGTTTTCAATGGCTGTAATCTTATGGAAGTAGATTGCCAGGCCTTTCTTCTGAAGCACCTTTGGGTAGATTTGAACCACCAAACTTTTGGTTAGTTTAAAAAAAAAAAAAAAACCATTGCCATCAAGTCGATTCCAATTCATAGCAACCCTACAGACAGGACAGAGTAGAACTGCCCTATAGGATTTCTAAGGAGCGGCTGGTGGATTCAAACTGCTGACCTTTTGGTTAGCAGCCAATCTCTTAACCACTGCACCACCAGGGTTAGTAGTCAAGTACAAACAATTTGCATCATTTAGGGATCTCCCGGTCCTACAAGGGACTGGAAAGTAGCATGCATGGGTGAAGAGGAGTGAGTATAAGGAAGGACTGTGGTGAACTGCAGGGTACAGACCCATAAAATCAGTGCAGCCATATTCCACTCCACCCCAGTGTTTCTAATGCAGGATGAGGAACATGTTTGCAATAGAAGCAGCCTGCATTCAGCCAGTTTGCACCATCAACTCCCCTTCCCGGGCTTCCTACTCCTCCTACCTTATTATGCAAAGCAATTCAGTTCTTCTTTAGCCTGTTGTTCTTGTTAGATTCCAACTTACGGCGACTCCGTGTGTTACAGAGTAGAACTGCTCCATAGGGTTTCAGAGCTCTGACCTTTTGGAAGTGGATCACCAGGCCTGTCTTCTGAGGCGCCTCTGGGTGGGTTTGAACTGCCAATCTTTTCGCTAGCAGTTGAGCACTTAATCATTTGTGTCACCCTACTGTATGATGCAAAGCAATTCAGTTCCTTCTTAGCGTAGGCCTCCTTGTCTAAGCTGGGTCCACAACACCTCCTTTTTCCCACTAAAAACACCTATCAGGACTCATCAAAGTGTTCTTCTAAATGAAAGAACCAGCTACTCTGGAGGTAGACAGGACTGAGTCCAACTTGTGTAAAATTACCACCTTTGCTTTGCCTGCTATAGTCCCATTTTACAGATGAAGAAACTGAGACCCAGATAGGTTAAATAACTTGCCTTGATCACAAAGCTCTTAACTGGTGAAACTGGAAATTGAACCCTGACACCAATGTCGATGATGGTAGCTTGTCCATTCCTGTAACCCCAGAACTTAGCATAGTACCAGAGCACATATTCAGAGCTCAATTAATTCATGTTGTATTTGAACTGAATTAAAGTATGGTTTTGGGTTTACAGATAATGACCTGTGTTGAAAAATGTTCAGTCAACCCTGTTGCACATAAGAAAATTTATAAAACAATATACATACAAAAACCCCTATCTTACAAAATTTTTAAAACTCCCAAAAAAGGCTTTTATAAATTTCCCAGATAGTTAAACACACAGTGTTACAGATATAACTTTGTAAAGCTCAATGTTCAAAGAAAGGACTCTTAAAAACACTAACCCTAACCTTAATACTCACACTAATCCTAAGGATAAACTTAACCCTAAACCTAACACTAAAACTAACCCTAACAATAAACCTAAACAAACAAACAACCAAAAAAAGGGATGATTTCAGGGAGGAAGGTGTCCTAGGCCTGTGAGGAAAACTGGAGAGGATAAAAGACAAATTGTTTAGGGAGTTGGTGGAGGGCAGCGAAGTGAGAGGGGCTGGGCCCCTATCCCCTGGCTTCCTGGAGTGGGCTGCCCCTCATTGGTTCCTCCCGCCTCCTGCCCAGCCTTCAAGGGAGGCTGGTGCTCTGGGCAGAAGCTGCTGCCATCATTCATCAAAGCCTGGCAGCCTGAGGAAGCTCAGGCCCCATCCTGTAGGACACTTTCAATCAACTTCAGTTCAGTTTATTCCCTCTAAATGACTCTGAAATGTAAATAAAATTAAATTAATGCTACTGTATTTGTCTCTGGTTAGGGCTGTAACGGGTTGCAGTAATGCTGCCCCTGAGATTAGCTGTGGAGAGAGATGCCCCAGCAATGGCAGTGTGGTCAGCTTTGTGCCCCCCACCCCATACAACAGGCCCCTCCTTCTTCCCTGCTCTGGAAGGACAGGCTACACTGTCCAGGTTCATCAGTGCAGGATGGCGTGGGGTGCTCTCACGTCACTCCTCCCCTACTTCTTCTACCCCAGACAAAGCCAGCCTGGGACCACCTAACTGCTCTCCACAGGCACCCCCACTGACCCACATCCTCCTCAGCTCACAAATTTTTGGAGCTTTAGAACAGGGCAGAATGAATGTTTCCTTTGCCCACCAAGTCAAGAGCATATACCCCAGGAGGCGACTCTGTGGACTGGACAGCTCAGAGGCAAATGGCTCCCTCACCAGGGCTTGCTCCCTGGATCCACTGACTCCAAACCCCTCCTCCCCAAAATGAGCTCCATTCAGGGTTTCTCAGCCTCAGCACTCTTGACATTCTGCACTAGATACTTCTTTGTTGTAAGAGCTGCCCTATGTATTGTAGGACATTTAACAGCATCTCTGACATCTATCTGTTAGATACCAGTAGCACCTCCCCCCCAGCTGTGACAACCAAAAATGTCTTTAGACATTGCCAGATGTCCCCTGTTGTTGTTGTTAGTGGCTGTTCAGTCAATTCCGACTCATGGCAACCCCATGAGAGCAGAGTAGAACTGCTCCATAGGGTTTTTAAGGCTGTGAGTTTTCAGAAGCAGATCGCCAGACTTGTTTTCTGAGGAGCTTCTAGGTGGGTTCAAACCACCAACCTTTCGGCTAGTGGTTGAGAGCTTGACCATTTGCTCCACCCAGGCTACCTAAATGTCCCCTTAAAGGCAAAATCACCTCTTGTCAAGAACCACTGCCCTAGAGGAGGGGAGGGGGTGACCAGAAAAGGAAGTGAGTATGAGAGAGAGGTGGACTACAGAACCCTAAAACCCACGTGTGTCTGACCACTCTCCACCAGTCTCATCTAGCCTACTGTCAATATAGTTTCTTGAAATGCATTATCATTGCTCTAAAGAATGTATTAAATGACTATTCAACTTTTGGACTAAACACTAGGAACTCTCGAAGGAGGGTTTGATAGACTGGGATTCTCCAAGGAGGAAGAAATTTCTTGACAAGAGGAGATTCCTAAAAGAAGGGAATTCCAAATAGGAAGCAATTTCCAATAGAAATAGGCTCCCAACATTGCTTACTGACTGGGCTGCTAGATTTCCTCCATATCTTCCTAGTATTCAACTGCCTAGAAGTCCCTGAGTGGTGCAAACAGTTAAAGCGCTCAGCTGCTAATGTAAGGATTGGTAGTTTGAGTCCACCCAGAGGCATCTGAGAGCAAAGCCTGGCCGTCTACTTCCCCAAAGTCAGCCATTGAGAACCCTATGGAGCACAGTTTTACTCTGACACACATGGGGTCGCTGTGAGTTGGAGGTGACTGGACCACAAGGGGTTTTGGTATTCAACTGCCCAAAGCCCAGGCAGGGAGGCTGGGGCTTAGCAGAAAGCTCTCTCATAGTGCTGCCCCTCATTTCCGGGTCAAGACAAAGCCAGGAAGGGAGAGGACCATTACGTTTCAGGCTTCAGAAGTCCTGGTAGTACAGGTAATCGATGAATAAATTTGCTGGAAGGGGGCCAAAGGGGGTGGCCAGGAACAAGTCCCCACGCCACTTCTTCCCCCACCCCCGCCTCTCACTGCAGCCATCTCAATTTACAGAACCAAAACGGTGGAAAAACAATCTTGTGATTTTAACTCTATTTATAAATCTCTTAAAGCTTTTATGTGGTCCAAAAAAAGACCTGACCAGAGCATTCCAGCTTACACAGAGGAAATCAAAGAAAATGGATTACAATCACAGGACAAAGCCCAAGCCCAGAAGTACACTGGGAGCCTGGGAGCGGTCCCCACCTCCTACTGGATTCATTATCACAAAAGAATTAAAATCCCAACTTCCATCCTTGTATTTCATCAGAATCTGATTTGTGTGTACGTGTTTGCTCTTGCCAAAGTCTGTTCCTGACTTTGAATTTCTGATTTTTGAAAGTCAGTGAAACCCATAGTCCAAAAGCGCATTCAGTAACGTGGAGAATGCCCATCAACCAGTTAGTAGGGTGTTTACTTGACTCATGGCTGCTGGGCTCGTTAACTTATAAAAATGTACTGAGCTAGACTCAGTTGCACTCAGGCTACTTTGGGATAATTTGCAAAATTTTCTGCTAATTTTGCTATGCTAAGAGACCCTAATGCACATGATAAAGTTGAGAATCCATTGAAAATAACAGATGGATGATCACTTCACACATCTTCACATTGCCGTATTAGCATGGCACCTGGAATCCCCTTCCAAGTACAGCCTCCATCCCTGCCAGGTGTACTTCAATCACTCCATCCTGGTAGACGCTGTTCATCACCTTCTTGAGGGACAGATGGAAAGGAGTGGGTTTAAAGTGCAGTGGGAATGAGAGAAGTTAGGCTCTCTGTGAGTCCTGCCCTCCTCCGTGGAATCCCTGTTTGAATCAGATTCTCAGTTTCCCTAGGTCTTTGCCTGCTGCTTCCCCCTTCTGCCTGCCCTTCCCCCCATCCTGGGCTGTCCTAGCCTCCTAGCTCTGGATGGAGCCTCGTCCTTAGATGGAGCCTGGGATGCAAAGGGAACATCATGGACTCTGTGTCACTCCACCATGCTCCAGGTTGCAGCCAGGAATGAGAACTGGAGTATAAGGAGAAGTGGAGTGTAATGAATCCAGATCATTTGCCAGAACCTTCCTAGAGAGATGAAATTCAAACTCATGCCTCTTTTACTCCAAACCCCATTCAGGACAAATAGAATTAAGCAGACTGTCTCTGCCCACCAGTGTACCCCCTCCCACCTTGTCCCCTCACCCCAGGCTGACATGGCCGCCAGCCCTTCTTTCCAACAGCCTCATCCGAGATGGGCGTTAGCACCTTATTGATGGTGCAGCACTTGGCTGCAGTGCCAGTTCCCCCTGTTTGACTTTGATGGATGATGAGTGATTGGAGTGGTGGGAAGTGTGTGTGGGAGCATATGTGTGTGTGTGTGTGTGTGTTAGGTACTAACCAGGTGGGGGAGGTGAGGCAGACAGAAGCAGAGAGCTAGGACAGAGCAGGAGGCAGAATGTGGGGACCAGATACAGACAAAGGGTGACTGAAGAAGAAAGAAACACGTGAGTTGGGAAGGGAGGAGAATCAAAATGGGACTCTTTAACAGAGACCTGAATAGACCCAGAGGAGCCAGAAGAGTTGAATTTATCACTGCCCTGTGCCTCAGTTTCCTCATCCATAAATGGGAACAATAACAGTAGCTACTTAATAGGATTGTCATAAGGATCAAATGAGTTAATAAATGTAAAGAACTTACAGCACAGGACGTGGTAGAACGAAAGACAAGCCTCCTTTGGCCCTTGTGTCTCATCCCTCTCACTGCTTGTGACTTTCTTGCCAACCACACCCTCTGTCAACACTTCTCAGCACCACTATCCCTGGGGACACTTTTTTCCTGAAAATTCCCAAAATTCTCTCTTCCCTGCAGCTTCCTCACTGTATTGGATGAGAGGTTCTGTTTATCTGAACTGTAAGTCTGAACAAATGGGCACGTTGGTTGTATGAAGTAAGAGATAAGCTGAGTAGATGGTTTGGATCCAGTGCAGGAGGGCCTTGAATGTTAGGCTAGAGTTTGGGTTTTGTTCTGAAATAAATGGGAAGTCATGGATGGCCTTAGAGAAAGAGCATGATGTGGTCCAGGCTCAGCAGCTGAGCGCTTAACCACTGTGCCATCAGGGCACCAAGCATCCATAGGATTGGCTTTCAAAGACTGTTAAGTGCAGTGTGGGAGCCCTGGTGGTACAACGGTTAAGCACTCAGCTGCTAACCAAAAGGTCGACGGTTTGATCTACCAGCCACTTGGTTTCATAAAGATTATAGCCTTGGAAACCCTATGGGGCAGTTCTACTCTGTCCTATGGGGTTGCTGTGGGTCAGAATGGACTCAGTGGCCACCTTTTTTTCTTTTTTAAGTGCTGAGTAATACTGTAAACTCTTCTCAGTCATTTACCTGTTTGTGAGAATGAGTTTCAGGTTTGATAGCAGACAAGAGGAGAGAAGGCATGAGGATTTGGGACAATTTGGCCTGGGGAGGGCTGGTTCTGATGTGCAGGCTGATACAAATTCCAAGCAGCCAGGGCCAGGCATTTCATCCTGGGCACTTTTCTGTGATTGAGCCTGGGCTGCCAGCCGAATGGAGAATGGTACATATCCGAGCCATGCCGTGTGTGCAAGTGTGTGCATGTGTGCTGCAGGCCAAGGCTGGAACACAAACATTTGTAGCACACAGCAGAATCTCCATAGCATTGTGAAGGTGTGGAGGTAGACTGAAGGGTACAAAAGCCTAACGTGACACCATACTTCCTGGGTTCAAATACTATCTTCAAAATGTACAACTTTGACTAAATTACTTTAACCACTCTGCACCTCAGTGTCCTCATCTGTGAAGTGGGTATGATGGTAGTACCTACCTCATGGGGCTTTTTTGAGACTAAATGAGTTAACACACTTAAAACGCTTAGAACCGAACCCAGCACAGAGTAAGCCCTGAATATGGCACGGTTGCTATCATTACCTTTATTATTATTATTAGGTATAAAATGCTGGATTGAGAATAAGAATACCGTGATCTCATCTTGGTTTCTGAAATTCCTCCTTCTTATCTCCCATGCTTCTGTGGGACTTTTTACCCAGTCCTCCATAGTCTCCTCAAACCGTCTCATCCGTCTTCCTTATACAGGGATGGTATCCCTAGTGCCAAGTTTACTATGGCCCTGCTCACTGTAGTCATACCCTTGGATTCCACGAGACACTCTGTCTTTATAATAAATTCTACCTTTCTTTCTTATGCTAGTTTCTGTTGCTTATACAACCAGAGTACTAACAAATACAGTCTTATATATATGTATAATCCTTGTCTCTGTGTGTGTGTTCATATTTATATGTAATACACACACATGTATATTTTGACCCCCAAACACACACACATACACACACACACACAGACTTCCCACTTTCTTAATCTACATCAGGCAGGTGCTCTGGCCCTGTGGCCAAGAAATAGGCAGCCCATGGCAGGCAAGATTTTCATCACTTGCAGCTACTTCCTCCCACTTGGGCTCCAGCCCTAAGGCTTCTGAAGTTTCATGAACATGTCTCATGCAGGAGCACCTGCATCCTTTGCACATTTTATGTCCTCTACCAGAATGCCTTCCCTTTGGGCTAACTCCTCCTAAGGTTTCAAAATTCAGCTCCAGCATCACCTCTTCCAGGAAGCCTTCCCTGGCCCTGACCCTCCTCCCAGTCTAGATCAGGCATCCCTCCTGGGTGCTTAGGTGACAGTCTCTTCTACCAACTGAGCACTGGCCATACCGTGTTGTATTCTCTCTTTACCCATCTGACTCTCTGACTCCCCACGAACTGGGAGCCCCCTGAGGGTAGTGACTGCGCCTTCTATTTCTCTATCCCCAGTACCCAGTGCAGCGTCAGATGCACAGTGGCTGCTCAGTGCTGTGCTGAATGAGTACGAATGTTGGAGCGGTGAGGGTAAGACGGACATTTATTAGTATTTATTACTGGGTGTGCTATCCTTGATCCTCCTCAGAGCAGCCTTTGTGGTAGACATTGTTATCTCCATTTTACAGATCAGGACACTGAAGCTTAGAGGATATATTAGTCAGGAATAGATTCTGTTGCAAGTGACAAAGATCCACAAAACAGTGGCTTTAATGAGAAAGAAGTTTATCTCTTGCTCATGTGAAGGCTGAAAGCTGAGCTGTCCAGGGTTGGTATGGCAGCTCTGCATAACGTCATCAGGGCTCATTGTTCCATCATCCCTAGGGTGTGGTCTTTGATATCATGGCCCAAGATGGTGGCTAGAGCTCCTGCCATCATGTCTTTCTTCCAGGCAGAAGATAGATGAGGGAGAATAAAAAAGAGGTCAAAGGAAAAAAAAAGAAGGCAAAGGTTGCATGACAGGTGACTTTGAAGGAAGATTCCCAGAAACTGCCACATGGCATTTCTGCTTATATCCCATTGGCCAGAACTTAATCACCTAAGTACAAGGGAGACTGGGGAATGTAGTCTTTAATCTGGGTGGCCATGTGCCAAGCTAAAGTTTAGAAATTCTATTACTATGGAAGAAGAAAGTCTTTGGGTCAGAAAGGTTAAGTAACCTACCCAAGATCACACAGCAGAGAAGTTGCCAGAGCTGAGAATTTCTGGTGAGATACCAAAGCCAGTGTTCCTTCTGGCAAACCATACTGCCTCCTGCAACCAGGAGGACAGGGTAAGTTATTTAGAATCTTTTAAAGAGTGGGTAGTGTATGTTAAGGAGCGCTGGTGGTGCAATAGTTAGGCCCTTGGCTGCTAACCGAAAGGTTGACAGTTCGAACCCACCCAGCTGATCCACAGGAGAAAGACCTGGAGATCTGCTTCTGTAAAGATTACAGCCAGGGAAACCCTATGGAGCAGTTCTACTCTGTCACATGGGGTCACTATGAGTCAGGATTGACTCGATAGCATCCAACAACAACAGGGCATGCTGGGAGTTGGAGATAAGAAGAGTTTTGATGTCAATATCAACACAAGCATGCATGTGCAGGTTCTGAGCCGGGCTCCACAGGGATAGATGACCTTTACTTGAGGGGCTGAGAAACACCCAAATGCCACTGCCTGGAGCATCTCCTCAGGATGGGTGGTTGGGCCAAGGTTCCTGGAAGGTTTCTGGGATTGGGACCACTTCCCAGATGATAGCCTCAAGGAGCAGAGTCTTGTAGGCCAAGCCCAGGCAGGACCCCAGGGAGGATTGGAGAGGGGGAGATTCCCTCATGAGGGTTTGCAGTACTCCAGAATGCGCCAGTGCTGGGCTGTGGAGAAGGATTACCAGCTACTAATAGGAAATCACTGGATTTTGCTCCTAGAACTAAGCCTCAATCAATTCTCAAGTAAAGGCTTGTAGACTTAAGCCCTTTGGGATTGGACACGGTTCTGTTCTCCCAGGGGAAGCCTCCAGTCAAGGTGGGGCACTCTGACACCAGTGGGGACAAGGAGGAGGGGGCAAGGGAAGGTATAGCTTTGGCCAGTGGAGGCAAAAGTGTTCCTTGCCTGAAATTGGCTGCTGTGGGGAGTGTGGGAGCCATGGATCCTAGGGTGGGGCAGCACACTGGACAGTCAACAAATTGTGAGGTTAGGTTCCAGCACATCTGCATCCTCTTTCAAGGTTTCCTACCGCACTCTCCCTCCAGAAGTTTAAATAGTACTATTTCCAGCTGTGTGACTTTGGGCTAGTTGCTTCACATCTCTGAGCTTCGATATCCTATTCTGAGATCAGAATTCCAGTTCTAGTTGCTGTCGAGTCATTCCAACCCATGGTGGTGACCCACTGCGTGTCAAAGTAGAACTGTACTCCATAGGGTTTTCAGTGATTGATTTTTTCAGAAGTAGATTACCAGTCCTTTCTTCCAAAGTACCTCTGGGTGGACTCGAACCACTAACCTTTCAGTTAGCAGACGAGTGCATTAACTGTTTGTACCAACCAGGGACTCTGAGGTCCAAATAGAGGTTATGGAGTCCTGTGGATCTACTTCTGAAAAATCAGCCACATATGGGGTCGCCATGAGTCAGAGTCAGCTCAGTGGCAACCGGTTTTATGGAGGGTATTGACTGAGATGAAGCATGAGGGAGCCTTCTGGAGCATTGGCAATGCTCTGTATCTTGATCTGGGCGGTGGGTTATATGGATGTACATATATGTAAAGTTTCATTGAGCTGTATGTGCACTTAAGATTAGGGCATTTTACTGCATGTGAAGTACAATACAAAAGTAAATAGAAAAAATGCCCCTTCTTCTCTCTGTCCTAAAGGGTGATTGTGAGGATTAACTGACCAAAGCATTTCGCACAGGGCCTGGCACTATCATGTTCTCTCATCCCCTATTTGTGCCCCAGATGGATTTGTAAGACATAATTTCAAGGAAAGTAGCTGTCCTAAGTCCTTCTGGGGTACAAAACTGGGAGTATGATTAACTATGTATGTCAACCAGGAAGACTTCCCTGATTTATCAACACTTAGACACAAGCCCAAATGATGGATGAGACGTCCTGGTTTTAGGCAGGAGAGGTATCATTGACCCCATTTTGGAGTTATCCTTGCCCAGGGTGGCCCAGCAAGGACTAGCACCCAGGCCCCCTGACTCCCAGCCCAGTGCTCTTCCCAACACAGCGATCGCCCAGATGGCCTGAACGCCAGGCCCTGGCTCCCCCTCGCCCTCCTGTGGCAAACCTGGGAACACTCCTCCTGTTTCCGAGTTTCCGGAACTGTGCACAGATGGGCGAAGCGGCAGCTGCCCCTCCTCTCTGGAACCGTCTGCCCTCGACAGCTCAGCAATGAGTCATCCCAAAGGATGAATGAGCAGGAGAACAAGCTCCACCTTCTGGAGGTGGAGCAGAAATCCCTGAGTGGCTTTCCTGCCTTGCCGCACATTCTTTGCAAACTTGATTTACAAACTTGCTTTACTGTGCTTATGAGGACAGAGATGGCAGTGTTACCTCCAAGGTGCCCTGGCTGACCTCCCGACCCAGGCAGATGCATGCTGAGCCCCCAGAATCCCCATATTTGATGTGTTCTGGTGAGAATTCCATTCATTGCCCAAACAACTCTCCTTCCCTTTCTCAGGCACCTGCTTCTAAGACCCCTTTCTCTTTCCTGCAGCCCTGTTCTCCTTGCTCTCCTACATGTACCTGACTCAACCTCATTATCTATCAGGCCAAGAAAACCCTTCCTGGCTGAGGTGAGAGCCTGCCAGTGGATCATATATTACTGTTACCATTAACCCTGTTGTCCCACTCAGCTGGTCTCTCCATCCCAATAAATCCCATTTGGTAGCCAGTCTAAAACAAGGAATTTTGGTGTGAATCCCCACTTCTATTTGTTCATTCCTCCATTCAGTCATTCAATAAGCATTTATTACCTCCTCATTACTTCCCTCTCCTCTCCCTTCCCTTCAAGGGCTCTGGTTCCAAGTTTTGCTGCTTCCTAGCTGCGTGACCTTGAGCAGAAAACAAACAAGAGAAAAACTCGATTATTATAGATGCCAAGTACTATGCTAGGTGATTTACATCTGTTCTTTCATTCTCCTGACAACCCTATGAGGTAAATATTATTATTCCCATTTTTTTCTAGACAAGGAAATGGAGGCTCAGAGAACTTAAATAAACTTGTCCAACATCATACAGCTGGTAACTGGCAGAGCCAGGATTTGAACCCAGCTTGCTCAGCCTCCCCGAACCTCTGTTTCATCATCTATGAAAGAGTATCTGTGCCACAAAATCCACGCTAGATACATGCAAGCAGGTTTTAAGAACCTTTTCTGCTTCTGCCTGCCCCTAAGTTCTGAGGACAGAACTTGGCCAGGGCCCCAGCTGTGCCAGGAGTGGCAAGAAGACCCAAGGCTGTAGTTGGAGGCTTATGGGGTCTGTCCAGGGGGTATTAAGGCTGCTGTCTTCTCTCGCAGACACGTCCACAGTTCGGAGTTGTAGTAATCTCATCCCAGGGTGACACAGCATAGATGGAGAAAGTGGAAAGTGGTGTATTGTTTTTGTTGATTTAAAAAGTCAAGTATGTGTCTCAAAATAATGTTAACGGGCTCATTAAAAGGCAGGTACGAGGATCTTCACAGCAGCTTCAATCAAAATAGACAACTGGAAACAACATAAATGTCCACCGAGAGAAGATTGTGAGGATGGCACAGGACCGGGCAGTGTTTCGTTCCGTTGTACATAGCGTCGCTATGAGTCAGAACCAGCTCGATAGCACCTAACAACAGCAACAGAAGGCCGGATAAATAAATTGGGATATTTACATTTATACAGTGAAATACTACTCAGTAATGAAAAAGAATTACCTATAGCCACATGAAACAACATGGATGAATTACATAGATATAATACTGGGTCAAAGAAGCCAGGCCCCAAAAAATCATACACTGTATAATCCAGTTATATGAAGTTCAAGAAGAGGCAAAATGAATTTATGGCCATACAGTTCAGAATAGGGGTTACCTTTGGGAGCTCTGGTGGTGAAGTGGTTAAGTGCTTCGCTGCTAACCAAAAAGTTGGCAGCTCGAGTCCACCAGCAGCTCCTTGGAAACCCTATGAGGCAGTTCTGCTATGTCCTATAGGATCACTACGAGTCCGAATTGACTGGACAGCAATGGATGTTTTTTTTTTTTTTTTGGTTTTGGGGTATTGATTGGAAGCCAGCATAAAAGAGCTGTTTGAGGTGCCGGAAATGTGGACGTGTTCTATATCTTGATCTGGGTGGTGGTTACATGAGTATATACATATGTAAAAATTAATTAAGCTGTACACTTAAGACTTGCGCACTTTACTGCATATATATCTCAATTTTGAAAATTATATTAATGTCTCCTAGGGTGTTACCCACGCCCTGCCACTCCCCCAGATTCCCTAAGCACACCCTTAGGGATGGCTACCTGAAGCAGGATGATTGTTACCTTTGCCTGAGGGAAGGCAGATGGGAGACTCAGGGGCCTCTCAGAGGAGGGAGGTGAGAGGCACCCACTATTCCCAGACTCCTGCCCATTACTCTAAATCACCTTGAAGGGGTGTTGGCCTTGGGGTGTAGGGTTGTGCCCTGGGGTTCCCCTCAGACACACTGAGCAAACGGCACCGACAATCCTCAGATCCGATAATGATCCGCCATATTTCTTTTAAGGTGAGACGGTGTTTAAAGCCCTTGCAGGTGCGTTACCTCATTTAAACCACCTAGTTTTTACTCTGCTTAACTGCTGAAGAAACTGAAGCCTTGACAATTGAGGAGTTTGTCTAAAGTCTTCTGGTGAGTTCCTGGGGAGCTGGGGCCAGATCCCAGCCCTTCCCTCTCTGAACAGAGGGTTCCATTCTCTGGACCATGGCTGGAGTAAGATGCTGGGGTTGGTGTGGGGAGGGGCTGGCTTGCTCTGGGGGAGTTGTTCAGGTGGGCCTTCTCTGTTAACCTGGCAAACAAACGAGCTCTGGCACCTGATTGTTGGATTCTGCGTAAGGGAAGGAGGATGTGTGTAGCAACCCTGCTAGTAATGGTGGTGTGTAGAGGGTCCTTTGAAAGCTGCAACTTTCCCTCCACCCCACCTCAAGGGAAAGGGTAGCTGGAAGTTTCCTTCTTTTCTGGGTCCGTGACATCCCCCCACCCCACCCTACCCCTACTCGCACCTTTGCCTCTGCCTGCCACTCTGGTCAGTGCTAAACCCTTTCAGTATAAATTGGGCTGTGGTTTTTGCTTTAAGAGGATTTCCTGTGTTTATTGGCTGGTTGGGAATGCAGCGTGGAAGCTAAGGCAGGCGAGGCCTGGGGTGAGAGACGGAGATGAGCAGAGAGATGGGAACGCAGAGGGTTGGACTGCTCACGTTCTGATGTGGCACCCTCTAGAGCCACTCTCATTGCTCCCGGCTCAAGGGAAAGAACATATATAGTTCATCTGCTTGGGAAAGAGATAAATAGACACAATCCCTGCCCTCCTGCCAGCCCTGCGGTACTATGAAGACAGATAACAGAGGAATAGCTCAGCCCTGTCCTTCTGGGAAGTTCTCTCTGCTGTCTAACTTCCATCCCTCCCATTAGAGTTTCTGCCCTGCCCTTTCGTTCTGTGCTCAGTGTAAGTGGAGGTGTGAATCTCACAGATATAATGTTGAGTGAAAGAAGCCAGGCACAAGAAAATTAAATACTGTATGATTCCATTTATATGAAGTTCAAGAAGAGGCAAAATGAACTTATGCCCATAGAATTCAGAATACTGGTTGCTTTTGGGGGGTACTGACCAGGAAGCAGCGGAAAGAGCCATTTGAGGAGGTCCGTGAAGCAAGCAGGCAGAGAGACTACTCTCTTGCTTGGAGCCCCACCCCCTATCTTTCCCCTGGCCTTCTGAGCTCAAGAGAAATCTCTCTAAGACTCTCCTCACTTAGGGAAGACTACCCTGCTTGCTGTCTGCACCAACCCCTCTGGGTCCCTCTCTGGGTCTGGGATGGCACCTGGCACAACTGGGCACCCCCAACTAGGGTGACTGGTGGCTGGCCCAGGGTCTGGACATCCCAGGAGGAGCGGGTGGCAGTGTCCAGTTGCTCCAACAAAATTCATATATCTCCAGGGCTTCCCATTTAATCATCAAATATGTTCATTTAGTTTTAATTAGGTATATTTTTATTGAATAGATTAATATATGTCCACATGGTCCAAAATCTAAAAACCACAAATGCCCTCCACTCTTATCCCCAAACTATCTGGTTCGTCTCCTCAGAGACAACCAACTTCATCAGTTTCTTGAGCTTCCTTCTGAAGATATTATGTGTAGACACGTAAATACATGTATATTCTGTTTTCCTCTGTTTTACACTTATACTGTCCTGAACTTTTTACAGTGTATCTTGGAGATGGTTCCACATCAGTACATATCAAGCTTTCCTTATATTTTATGCAACTGCATAGTATTTCCTTGTATGGATTATAACAGATACGTACAGATATATACAAAGAACCTATTAAGTGCCAGATACTGCACTAGGCTGGTTGAAGCAGTTGCTGTCCAGTAGGTTCTGATTCGTGGTGACTTCACGTGTGTCAGAGTAGAACTGTACTCCACAGGGTTTTCAGTGGCCGATTTTTTGGAGGTAGAGTGCCAGGCTTTTCTTCCAAGGCTACTCTGGGTGGACTCGAACCTCCAACCTTTAGGTTAGCAACTAACCAAGTTAACAATTTGCACCACCCAGAGACTCTACTGCATTTGGCATTGGGATTATGACAGTGATCAAGTCAGTCAAGGTTCCTACCCTCATAGGGTTCACAGTCAGGGGGAGACAAAGATAAAAACCTTTGTTGGGTAATAAGTTTTGTAATAAGAGAACTATGTTTTAAAATAGAAAGCCAGGGGAGTGCCAGGGAAAGGGTTCCAGGGGAAGCGACATCTCCAGTGAGAGCTAGTGGGAGTTAGATAGGGTATGAGTAGGGAGGGAAGAGAGTTTTAAGCTAAGCGAACAACAGGTATAAGGGGAAAGAGCACTTTATGATTCAATGAAGGGTACTTCATGGGTGGGGGGAACAAGGCTGGTGAGGTCAGAGGGGCCTCATCAGGCTTGTCTCATCACCCACGGAAGGAGTGGAGAACTTTAGACTTGATCTATACAGCGGGGAACATAGAAGGAATTCAAGCTCAACTGACATGATCAGGCTTGTGTTTCTGAAAGATCCCCTGTGGCGCTGTGTGGAAATAAGATGGGTGGGTCGTGGGACCGCATGAGCAGCAGGGAGGCCAGCTGGGTACTCCGTCCACAGGGCCTGAGGGCTCACCACGCCCAATGGCTCGGCAGCTGCCCCTGCCCCTGACACAGCGTGGACTTGGGGAAATCAAATCACAGCTGGTTCATCTCCATTCCTGCACCTCCAGAGTGAGGGGATGGGTTAGGTGAGCCCCTAGCTCCTCCCCTAACTCCTGCTTCAGCCTCCTGCTGAGTAAACTGACTTCTGGCCTCTGCCCCACCCCCTTGCTTTTCCTACCTGGATGCTTTTATACAGACCATGTGCCCTCTCAGTCACCAAACTCAGCATCTCTATCTCTTTTTAAGTATCTCAAGGTTTGGCACCTGGTAATCACTCAATTAGCTCCTTCTTCTCCTCCCTCTTCCAAACTTTCAGGCAGACTCCCATTCTCCGGGAAGCCACTCACTCTCTCCCGGTTGGTTATTCAGCCATTTCTAGGGGTCCGTTATATCTGGGCTTCTCTGGCTCCCTGACTGGGCCCAAGGACGCCCACCTGGGTGCCTCCCCATTAGACAGGAATTGGGTTTCGAGACTGAGGGCTGTCCGCTTCCTTTCACCCCCCTAGTCTTCCATATCCCCAGGTTGTCTCTTTCTCAGAGAGCCCCTGGGAGAGCCTCCCACCCCATGCTTTATTCTCTTCCCCCCTCTAGACCCACTTTCTGTCCTTCTCTGCTTTGCTTTGTGCCCAGAAGTCTGGCCTCTTTACAACGGCATCACTGGACTCTCTTGCTCTCTGGCTTCCGTTTGGGTTCAGCCACTGAGAGGAGAAAAGCCAGGGTGTTTATCCCTCCCTTCCCACTCTGCCAGGCTGCCGATTGGGCAGTGGATATATTTCTCTACCAAGGCTGAAGGCTACAGCTTCCGTAGGGCTGTTGGCCAGTTCCCACAGCTATGGCTCTTGCCAAGCTCTGGTAACAGCTCCCTCCCCTTCCCCCTTCAGGTCTGGGATAGTAACTAGCCCTGGTGCTTCACCATCTCTCATTTTTTTTTTTTTAATTTTATCATGGTAAATACATATGTGTATACATATTAAAAAAATTTTTTAAGTTTTTATTTTATGATGGCAAAATATGTTTAAAACATAAAAAATGTCATTCAAACCATTTTTAAGTGTATAATTCAATAGCATTGGTTATTCACAATGTTGTACAACCATCACCATGATCAACTTCCAAAACTTTTTCATCACTCCAAACCGAAACTCAGTACCCAGTAAGCACTAACTCAACCTTCTACCCCTAGCTCCTGGTAGCTTCATTATCTCTTACTAGTTTCCTCAATCCTGCCATACCTCTGTAAATTGTCCCCTCATTTATACCCCTTCAACTAAACCTTGAGTGTGCCCATGTTTCCCACCAGGATTGACTGGCACACTCCTTAACTTCCCCACCCCATCGGTCTTCTTCTAGCCTCTTGCCAGGATCAGAAAGTTTGCATCTCTCTCCTTGATCACTGATGATTTTTCCCTTTGACCTTGGATAAGCTGCTCATGCTCTGTGAAGCTCAGTTTTCTAGGGAGTGAAATGGGAGTAATTATCCGACTTTATTCCTAGGGCAGTAGTAAGGTTCAGTGATTCCACATAAGTTGTATGTCTAACACAGTGCTTGGCATTTTAGAGGACCACAGTAAAGGTTGGGTTCCTTCCCCTTCAGGAAGTGCTTCCTCTCCACACCTGCCTTCATCTGACCTGGGGGAGAGCATTCCCTCTGAGAGGGGGCCTCTGCCCATAAGAGGTGGGAATTTAGGGACTGGAGAGAGTATTCCTCATGACAAATCTTCTCCCCCAAACCTAATGTGTGGCTCCATTAACTTAGAGAGTGCCTCTCAATGATTCATTTGCCTTTTACGTAAAGAATGGGGTGGGATGTGTGTGTAGTGTGTGCTCATTACAGCAAGACCAGAGGCCGCTCCCTCTCCCCATGCCCACGCTGGCGGCCATTAACGCAGCCTGGCCGGGAGCTGCTCTCACTCCATTAGCCTTCAGGAATAAAAAGAACGATTTCTTAAAAGTCAAGAATAATGATTTCAACCAGCTTTCCTCCTCAGCTCGCTGCTGCGCTGGCTGGGCCACGTGTGCGGGCTGACAAATTAATTTCTATTATTTATATTGGGCTAGAGTGGAACCACGCTCGCGCCCAGGGTAGGGGGGTGGGGAAGGGGGAGCTGGGAAAAGAGGTGGGAGATGGAAATGGAGAGAGAGGGACAGGGAAGTGGAGAGAGAAGAGGGCTGGAAGCAGGGCAGAGAGACAGGGAGTATCAGAAATACAGAAACAGAAGAAAAGACAGTTGGGTGGTCCAGGTGGTCCAACGGAAAGAGGCAGAGGAAGATGAAGGAGCAGAGGGAGGGCAGGCTGGTTGGGGTTAGCTCCAGGCTTGGGAGGGCTGGGCCTAGGCCCTGGAGTGTGGGCAGCTGAGTCTGGGCACACAGCCCGGGGAAGAGGCCTCCCCTCCCAGAAGATCTGGCAGTGAGCTGGCCTCCCTCCTGGTCTGGTCTGCCCCATCTGGGACATGTCCTGGCATATCATAGAGCACTCAGCACGATTCTCTTCATGACCCATCAAAATGCGCGGAAATGTCTCCGTCTCCGCCTTGTCTCCTGTTAAGGAGGCTTAAGAAGGTCTCAGTGAAACTCCCCCACACAAATCAGGATCATTTGGAGGAAACTTGCCTCTGCCCACTCCTTGCCTACCCCTCTCTGCTCTGTGCTCCTCTTCCTTCTCCCTTTCCCTCTCTTCCTCCTCCCACTCTCCCTTCCCCTCCTAGGGTAGAGGATGGCACTGGCCTGGCAAGCACCTACCCCTGGGGGAGGTCGAGAGGGGGCACAGGATGCAGGCCTATCGGCAAGGTGTGAGGCTGGGGTTTGTAAGCACCCCTTCCACCCACCCCCCATCAAAGACTCAGGACCTGTCCCTCCAAAGAAAGGGGTGGGGCCAGGGTCTGCCTCCCCTTCCCCACTTCCTGCCAGGCACCAAAGCCAGAGTTTACTTGCCTACTTCAATCTTGGCCCTGTATCTTTTAAGAAGATATATATCACACACTTATTTATTTACTTATTTGTTCATTTTCTTTTTCATTGAGGAAAATCTTAAGGGTTCAGGTCCATAAGATTTTACATATGTACACTCACATCACGTAACCACCGCTTAGATCAAGATAGAAAACATTTCTAGCATCCCAGAAGCTCCTTTCATGCCCCAATTCCAGGCTATGCCCACCCCCCACCTCTTGTCACTTCAAGGTAACTGTTATTCCGACCTCTATAACCACCAACCAATTACCATGGAGTCGATTCCAACTCATGGTGACCTCATGTGTGTCAGAGTAGAACTGTGTTACACAGGGTTTTCAATGGCTGTGGTCTTTTGGAACTAGATCACCATGCCTTTCTTCCGAGGTGTCTCTGAGTATACTCAAACCACCAACCTTTCAGTTAACTGAGAGCTTTAACTGTTTGTACCACCCAATGACTCTTCTGTTACCACAGATTAGTTTTATATGAACTTCACATAAATAGAATCATATAGTATATACTCTGTTGTGTCTGGCTTTTGCTCAAATCATGTTTGTAAGATTCATTCATGTTGCTGTTAAAAAATAATGCAGTGGCTCATTATTTTTTGTTGCTATAGAGTACTCCTGTCATATGAATATATCATAATTTATCCAATTATTGTCCTGTTGATAGACACCTGGATTGTTTTCAGTTTTGGGCGGTTATGAATGAAGTTCTATGAACATTTCTTGTACCTGTTATGCATTGCACATTAAGAGCAGTGTGGCCTTGGACAAGGTACTAACTTTTCTGAGCCCCAGTTTGCTCATCTCTAAAATAGGAGGGAGGGAAGATACTATCATATTAGATAATCATGAGGATTAAATGAGATAACACATGTAAAGTATCCAACACAGTGCCTGGCACACAATAGCTGCTTAATAAATGCCATTTGCTGTATCTATAATAGACTTCTGTCTCTGTTGGGAGCTGGGAAAGGAAGTTTCAGTATACAGTTTCCAGCCTGGGTCCCTGAGGTCAGGAAGCCATCTCAATAGCCACCACCACTACAACATGATAATAATAGCTGATGACCGTTTACTGAGCACTTACGAGGCAAGTGCTATGCTTTGTACTTTCACCCATCATTTCTACCATCATCTGTGACTGCTCCCTGAGACCCAATTCTCTGTGGCTTTCCAGAGCATCAGGTATGATCCCCATTTTACAGATGGGGAAACTGAGTCTCAGGATAACTTTTGACCCAAAGATTTGACCCAAGTCATTCATCCATTTGGCCCAAGAGTTAGGATGTTTGTCTTTCACCCTGTGTCCTCTTGCACCTGGCAGAGGGTCTGGCTCATAGTAAGTGCCCCTACCTGTGGAGTAGACAGAAACTGCAGCCCCAGCTGTGCCCAATCCTTCCCCCTGGGAAGGCTTCTTCAGGGAAGTATGGCTGCTGCCTACCGCCCCGCTCTCTGCGCCTCCTTTGATTTCAACTGTTATGTGACAAACAATGGAAGGCTTTACAGTCAGTTTTGAAAGTGAAATGGGTCACCTCATTTGTTATTCTCGCTGCCTTTCATGCAGCAGACCTTGGTTCAATTACCAGCCAATGCACCTCATGTGCAGCCACCACCCGTCTGTCAGTGGAGGCTTGCATGTTGCTATGATGCTGAACAGGTTTCAGTGGAGCTTTCAGGCTAAGACGGACTAGGAAGAAAGACCTGGCGATCTACTTCTGAAAACCATCCACTGAAAACCTTATGGATCACAACGGTCTGATTTGCAACCCATCATGGGGATGGCACAGGGCCAGGAAGCATTTTGTTCTGTTGTGCATGGGGTCTCCATGAGTTAGGGGCTGACTCCATGGCAGCTAACAATAACAAGCATATGGGAGAACCCCAGCATCATGAGTCTGACAGGAAACTCCCAGAGGTCATTCCACTTGACCGCTGGCCTAGGGACAGTTCTAACCATATCAACAGGCTGCCCCCCTCCAATGCCCTTGAAGAAGGCCTACCTTTCCTAATGCCAAGAGGGGAAGAGGAGATGACCTGGGGCTGGGGAGACTGTGCTGGGAGGCTGGGCCCGACTCCAGTCTACCTCTCCTCACTTCCTGGAAGGCCTTGGGCAGTGACATCACTAAGGGGGTGAAGGGGATGTGGACTGCACCAGGTGACACTGTCAGAAGGGGTGACATCAAAATGACTGTCTATAAAATTTTTGTGCAGTGTTTCAGCAGATACTTATTACTTTTTATAAAAATATCCCCGTAGTTAGTTGTAACAACAAAAAATTTTTTCCTAAGCCCGGCTTACATGTATCAATATACCTACAAGACTAAAACTCTATGCTAATTTACTTTTTAAACATCCTAATGTGCTCCAGTCAGAGCTGTCATTATTATCCAATTACAGTGCTGCTTCAAATCACGTGGTTTCATCTGTATGCACTACAAGCATGAGCTACAAGCACGGGCTGTTGTTTTTGTTGCTGTCAGTGTTTCTATAGTTGCTGATTTGTCAAATTTTCTGGTGTTTTAGCTACAATATTGTAGTAATTAGCATGGGGGCAGGTGACGCCATGAGTTACCACACTGGGTGACACCAACCCTAGTCACACATCCCCACTGGGCCTTGCTTTCCTTGACTAGACAGGTCTGGATAAACACAAGTCCTTTCCAGCTGAAATGTGTACTTTAGAAGGGAGGCAGGGGCAATGTCACTCCATATCAGGGAATGTGGGGAGTGGGCAGGGGTGAGGGGGTGATTGGAAGCTGCAGTAGTTCAGTCCTGGGGGTTGGGACATAGAGGGCCCCATACAGCTCTCCTCACCTCAGCTGCCTTCCGAGGAGAGACCACTAATTGCGAGGTGAAGGGCCACTAATGAGCCCGCTGAGGGCCTCAGAGACAGCTTTGATGGTGCTAAAGGGCTTCCCTGAGCTTCCTTAAAAGCCCTGGTGCCAGTGAAGCCTCCATTAGCAGAAGGATTAATCACCAGACAGATCTTGGTCACCCTTTCCAAGGTGCCCCCAGCTGCTCCTGCTGCCCTGCTGGGCCCTCAAGTCAAAGAGGATGGGATTTGGGGTTTAGAGATGCCCCCACTCATGACCTCCCTTCTATGTGATCCTAGATGAGAGAGCAGGGCAGGGAGATGGGATTCTGTGGGTCTGGGCCTGAGAGGCATCAGGAGACAGAGGGAGGAGGGACGGAGGCCTGAGAGATGGGGCAGGGGTCTCTAGGGAGTCATGCAGAGGTTTTGACGGACCCCTAGGAGAATGCAAATGATATGCAAAATATGCAAACCATTAGTGATTAGTTGTGGGTCAACAGCTCAGGTCGTTTGAATAATACATTGGTGGCTTTTCACTTTAAGCCTCTGATTGGGCCCAGAGGAGGGTCAGGCTGCAGAGTGGCCTGGGTGGGCCCTGGACCAGGACCTCTGACCTCTCAGGTTGCCAACCCTCCTGGGTGCCCTCCAAGACCACCCCACTGGGCAGTGAAGGGTTTAGGCAGCTGGAGACTCAGAGAAACACCTGTTCACATTGCAAACTGCCCTACTGTCTCCAGAGTCCCAGCAGTCCTCATGCCCTGAGGTGGCCATGCCTGGCTCACTCTCAGCTTTGCTGAATCAGCATCGGGCCTCCTTTTGGGCTCTAGGGTTCTGGGGACTCATCTTTCATCCTCTCCCCCTCCCCCCACCGCCATCTCTCAGTCTCCGTCTCTGCTTCTTTCTGGATCTCTCCACACCCCTCCTCCCTCTCTCCACCTGTTAGGTATTCCCGGTGACCTTTCCTCAGTGCTCGTGATGGAAAATTTACCAACTTCAATGCCCTTGTGCCTCAGTCACTTAATTTGCCCCCGTTCTCATCCGATTAAAAAAAACAAAACAAAACCCTGGTGGTGCAGTGGTTAAGTGCTTGGCTGTTAACTGAAAGGTTGGTGGTTGGAACCCACCAGCCGCTCTGCAGAAGAAAGATGTGGTAGTCTACTTCCGTAAAGATTACAGCCTTGGAAACCCTATGGGGCAGTTCTACTCTGTCTTATGGGGTCGCTATGAGTTGGAATCGGTGGGACAGCAATGTATTTGTTTTTTATTTGGTTTTCTCATCTGATACTTCAGAGGGCCCAGCCAGCCTGGGCGGTGGTAGGAGACTGGGGGTGGGGCTACTCCATCATCTCATATCGTGGGGAAAACCCACAGCTGCTGACGGGAGCTGCCAGTTATGCCTGCCTCTGAGGTCAGGGAGGAGGGAAGCCTGTGAGAGCATCTTGTCCACCCTCCTGCTACTCACTAGGCCATGCTGGATATGGGGAGAGGGCTTTCCATGCTGGCAGCCTTCTGAACACCCCTCAAGGGGGAGAATTCTTACATCTGCCATTGCAGAGTCCACAGGATCCCATTCTGCGCTCAAGGGAAAGAAGTGAATTAATATTTGCCAAGTTCCTGCTTCGTGCCCGGCAGTGTTCTAGATACTGTAAAATGAAGTGTGTGCGGGAGGAGAGGGGATGGAGTGGGCATGATGTTTCAGAAACGCCACCATCTAAAATCCCCTTCCTCAGTGCACCCAGCCAGCAGTGGGAGGTCTGTAGGCCTGGGGGGCCTGAGCAGAGAGCTCCATTTCTGATTTGTTTTCTGGGAAGGCGAGAGGCACCTGAAGCAGGGCAATGAGGGAGACCCAGAGCGTAGGAGAAGAGGCATATGACCCAACCTTCACCCCAGGGGAGGAGGCTTCAGGGGCTTGAGACTAGTGACACAGGACCCCATGGTCTGAACTTCTGTAGAGATAGAGATAGGTATCAAGGTCGGGGGCTCAGCCGGTTCTGAGCAGGGTCACCAGGGTCTGGGCACGTAGTCATACATTTAATAAGCCATGTAAGAGTCACCGTTAGTGTCAGGCCCTGGAGGTATGAGTGGAGTACGATAGAACCCTCTTCTGCAGGGAGATCTCAGACCTGTGGAGGAGACAGGTTGTGAAGAGAGAGGAAGCGCTGGTCACTGCTGGGACCCCTCGGGGGGTGGGTGCCTGAAATACTGAGCCCTGAGAGGTGCCAGGAGGTACCCCAAAAGTGAGAGGGGGCAGGCATTCTGGGTGGAGGCCAGGAGAGGCACACTGGAGGGACTAGATGCTAGCAAGTCCTTTCTTTCTGAGAAGGAAATTGGGAAGGAGGTGATGCGAAAGGAAGCAATTTAAAATATAATTGTCATTTATTGAGTCCTCTCTGGGTGGTGCAAACAGTTAACACCTTTAGCTGCTAACAGAAAAGTTGGAAGTTAAGTCTACCCAGAGGTGCCTTGGAAGAAAGGCCTGGTGATCTACTTCCAAAAAGTCAGCCATTGAAAACCCTATGGAGCACAGTTATATTCTGACATACATGGGGTTGCCATGAGTCAGAATCAAGTTGACTCGATGGCAACTGGTTATTTATTGAGCCTTTGATATGTTCCAAGGACTGTTCTAAACACTTTCTGTACATTACTCACTAGAGTTTACTGGTTAAAAGTGCACTCTGCCTGTGTTTGAATTCCAGCTCTGACACTTATCAGCTGTGTGACTTTGTGCAGGTTACTTAACCGCTCTGTGCTTCAGTTTCCATATTTGTAAAATTAGAGACAAGAAAGACTCACCTCAGAGGGCTCTTGTGAGGAAGAAATGAGTTAACCCTCTTACAGTGCTTAGGACAGCACCTGGCATATGGGAAAAGGCTCAGTAAATGTTGGCTAATTTGAGTTCTTTTAATCCTGAAAAATCACCATTATTCCATCTTATAGATGAGGAAACTATGCTCAGGAAGGTTAAGTAAATTCCCCATGAGAATCCATGAACTTGTTACAAGGGGGGTTCCCTTGTCAGTGACAACTTATTCTCTGATGATTTTTTATCTACTGCCCTGTGGTGGGAAAAACTGGGAGCTTGGTGTGGCACTGGGCATCAGCGGGCCCAGCCTCTCTCTGGGATTATGTCCTAGCCTCAATTCGACCTAAATATGGAAACCCTGGTGGCGTAGTGGTTAAGAGCTATGTCTGCCAACAAAAAGGTTGGCAGTTTGAATCCACCAGGCACTCCCTGGAAACTCTATGGGACAGTACTACTCTGTCCTTTAAGGTTGCTATGAGTTGGAATCGACTTGATGGCAATGGGGTTTTATTCTTTCCTATAGGGGCCCAGGTAGTCCAGAGCTGGAGTCTGGGACTGAAGTGAGCCCTGAAAATTAAGCTGGAGGTTTCTGTGTGCTGGTAATCAGAATACTGGGTTCTAGTCCTGACTGTTGAGCCAGCTTCTGCTCTGGGCCTCAGCTTTCCTGTCTGTACAATGGGAACTCCACTAGCCCATGCCCTGGGCCTCATAGCAGGCAGAAAGGGAGAATCTGAAAAGAAGCCCAAAAGCACATTTTCTCCCACCTCTCCTGAGATTGTATCAAAACCATTTGCTTTCGGTCAAATGGATCCTCAGTATTTCCTCAGTAAAAACCAAAAACCAGTTGCCATGAAGCTGACTCTTACTCATGGGGACACCATGAATGTCAGAGTAGGACTGTGCTCCATAGGGTTTTCAATGGCTGTTTTTTTTGGAAGTAGATTGCTGGGCCTTTCTTCTGAGGTGCCTCTGGGTAGACTCAAACTGCAGGCGGGGGTGTATCTCCCACCTGCCCCCTCAGACTGGGAGCTCCCTATGGGCAGGATGGGCCCCCCCACAGACTGGGGTGCCCTGCAGGTAGGGGGTAGGTAGATTCCAACAGACCCAGAGCTCCTTGGAGACAAGGCCCAGCTACCCGTTCCTGTCTCCCACACCACCGCCTAAAATCCTCACACTGGCTTCTCCTCAGGGCAATTACACCAGCTCCATCAAGTGCTGACTCTAGGAGGATCAGCTGACGTTGGCATTTTCTTGCATAGTAACAATTGGAGTCAGATGCTTTGGCCCAGGGGCCCTCACCCGCTTCCAGTTTCCACCTTCACTCTCCCTTCCCTTCCTGGAAGAGAGGTCAGGAGGTGATGAGGAGGATAGCTGGGAGAACTGCATGGAGTTCCCACATCTGTAGAATGAGGATTATCCCGGCTGCCTCATGGGGTTGTGGTGAGAACCAGATGAGAATGTCTAAGTGCTTGGGGGATTTTAACATGCTGTGCAAGGGTAAGGTCTGGAGTGCAGAACCTCCCAAGGGGATTGCTTTGCAGGCTCATGTGGATGTGTAAGCTCCGGTATGTTGGTTAAGCCTACCCTTCTCCTTCTACCCGCCTGGTTCCCCATTCTGAGAACTCTGTTATACACTGCCTCCATTGCAGACTGTTAGCTACTCTCCCTCCCCCAACAATCTCTGGGGCTGAGACCGCCTTTCCCAGTCTCTTTCTCCCCACCCAAACCACCCCCACCCCCTGAAGCAGTCTTGTTTGTGACATTGCTGGAATGACTGGGAATCAGAACCCCCATCCCCTGGGGGTCTGTTCAGTATGCGAGCAGCATCAGCTTTCAAGAATGCCCCCTGCGGTGGCCTAGACACCCACTGGCTGCCCTTGACCTTCAGGCAGTACCAGGATCCTCTTTCATCTCTCCTGTCCACTCCCCCCGAACCCAGCCTCAGCTCTCCCTGCTCTGGTGAGGCCTGTAGGCTGCTATCTCTGCAGCCCCGAGGGAGGATCAGGTATGTAGGGGCTGGGGCCTAGCTCCTCCCTGGGGTCCAAGAGAAATCGAACAACTTCTCTTCCTTTCTGACTCTGCAACCTGAGCCTCCGCTTAAATTGAAGCAGAAAAGTGCAAGGCTGGGAAAGGGACTGCAGAACTTGGCTGAATTTTGGGCAGCCAGAGGCCCAAGATGCTTTCTTAGGCTGGCTCTGAGGTGGAAGAGATGGGCAAAAGGAAAAAGAAACAGGGTCTGGATTAGGGTGCCTCACCTCAGGCACAAAATTTAAAGGGTGAAAAAAACTCGGTAATCAAGATAAAGAATATTTTAATGCAATATTTTAAAATCAAAGTTAATGAAAAAAAAAACAATCAGTGAATGTGGTAGGCATTATAATGGCCTCCCACAGATGTCTATGTCCTAATCCCCAGATCTATGAGTATATTAGATTACGCTGCAGATGCAATGAAGGTTGTTAATTGTTGTTGTTGTTAGTTGCTGTTGAGTTGATTCTGACTCATGGCAACCCCATGTGTGCAGAGTAGAACTGTGCTCCATACGGTTTGCAAGGATGTGAACTTTCAGAAGCAGATTGCCAGGCTTGTCTTCCGATACCTCTGGGTGAGTTCAAACCATCAACCTTTCGATTCATAGCCGAATAGGGAGATTAGCCTAGATTACCCAGGCGGGCCTAATATAATCACATAGGCCCTTAAAAGTGGAAGGAGGAATCGGAAGAAACAGATTGAGAAAAGTGTGAGAAAGACTCAGCCTAACGTTGCTGGCTTTGAAGATGGAGCAAGACTCATGAGGACCATGAGCCAAGGAAAGCAGGCAGCCTCTAGAAGCTGGAAAAGGCAAGGAGATGGATTCTTCCTTAGAGCCTCCAAAAAGAAATGCACCCTACTAATACCTGGATCTTAGCCCAGTGAGATCTGTTGCACTTCTGCACCACAGAACTGTAAAATAATAAATTTGTGTTGTTTTAAGGTACTAAATTTGAGGTAATTTGTTACAAAGCTAATACAACAATGAAGCAAATACCAAACGTTCAAATAAAGACAGGATCAGGAGATGCAAGGCTCCCAGCAGACGGACTACAGTGCCTAGTTCCCATGCGCACTCAGACCTGAGCTGCAGGCAAGGTCAAGGAGGGACAGTTAAGGTGGAACTAATCTAGGGCAAGGCAGGGGATTTATGGAAGCTCCTGGGATTCACTGATTGGAAAGCACATGGATTTAGGGTGGGGGAGGAGGAGGGACTGAGGAGAGGAAAGAAGAGGCGGGAAGAATGAAACACGAGCACTGAGGTGCATCTGGGAACCAGAACAGAAAAGAGACACAGAGTCAGGACTGGAAGCAGAGGTCAAAGATTAGAAGTTTCACCAACTCTGTGTTTGGTCAGCATATTAGTGTTATATTAAAATGTTTAATTAATAAATTTTTTAAAAAAATCAAAATAATACATGTACATAGTTTAAAAAAGTCAAATGCTACTAAAAGGCTTATAACAAAACAGCCATTTCCATCCTGGCCTTTCGTACCTTGCAGTCCTGTTCCTCAGTTGTGCTACTTTTAAGTTTTAGCTTTTTTCATCCTTTCTAGTATTTACTTTTATGTTTCTAAGCAAAACATGCTTATTTTTCTATTTATTTTTCAGTTTTTAGGTATTAACTATTGACACAGTGGTTAAGCATTCAGCTGCTAACCAAAAGATCAGTAGCTCAGATCCACCAGCTGCTCCTTGGAAACCCTATGGGGCAGTTCTACTCTGTTCTATAGGGTGGCTATGAGTCAGAATCCACTTGACAGCAGTGGTTTTTTTTTTTTTTTTGTACTGTGGAAGATGAAAAATTAAGTTTACTAAGCCCACCCTCTCTATCCCTCCCCCAATATAGTTTTATTACTTTCTAATAAGTTAATATTCAATGTGTACGTTATTTTCATTATGTAAATATTATTTATGGTTAAGCCAAACAGTGGACTCTGCTTACATTTTCTTTATTGTACTACTCCCCTTCAACCTATGGAGTTAATTATTGCTTCTATGTATATACATATTTTAATTTGCTTAGTTTTCCCTATATCTATCACTAATTAAACTCCAAAAAAACTTTGATGTTTTCAATCAGGCAATACCAGGCTAGATATCAGGCTATCTAGCCATTTCATTTTTTTCTTTGGTGACATTTTTCTTGGAGCCCTCTGTCCCCTACTGCTATCTGGATGGGTGTCTCTCTAGGACTGCTGCCCAGCTCTCATCCTGGGCCTTCCCTTTACCCTCAACCTACAAATGGCCTCTGCCTTTCTCCTGTGTTGTATCTCTTCTCTCCTGAATCATAAGTTTTCTCTTTCTTGATTGGCTTCCTCCTTTTAGTGAAGTATATCTTCCAAGAGCAATGTGAGAAAGGATCTATCAGAGGTATGTATTTTGAGATCTTGCATGTCTGAAAATGTCCTTATTCTACCTGTCCTTTGGTTGATAGTTTTGCTGGGTATAAATTCTAGGCAGAAAACCATGTCTTTCAGAACCAGTCTACAGGATTAATTGTTTACATGAACCACAGCCTCCTCTGTGACCAGAAGATCTAGATGGTGCCTGGCTACCACTACCATATGTTCCCATCAGGACCACAATAGATAGATCCTGATAGAAAGGGAGAAAAATGTAGAACAGAACTTCAAATTCTCAAGAAATCCAGACTCACAGAGACAGAAAGAATCCCTGAGACTATTGCCTTGAGATATTCTTTAAGCCTCGAGGCGAAACTGTCACCTCAAGTGACCTTTTAGCTAAATATCAGGTTAGCTCATAAAGTAATAAATATCACCCTTGAGTACTGCACTCTTTTAAAAAATCATCTGTATGAGAGCAAATGGTCAGCAAATACTCTAAAGCATAGATGAGAAGGTTGGGGAGCTGGGAGACTAGGTTAATGAGAACAACTAGAATGGAAATAATGAGAATGTCAATAACAGTGTGAAGAATATAAACAATGTCCCTGAATAATATGGGTAGAAATTGTTGAACGGGAACCTGTTTTGCTGTGTACACTTCTACCAAAAATACAATAAAAAATTTTAAAAAAAGAAAACTATGTCCTTCAGAATTTAGAATGTATTTATCCATTGTCTTCAAGCTTCCAAATGTTACAGATGAAAAATTTGAGTTAATTCTGATGCCCTTTTCTTTGCAAGTGACCTATTTTTTCTCTCTGAAAGCTTTTAAGACTTCTTTTTTTTATCACTAGTGTTTTGAAATTTCACAATGATGTGGCTTTGTAGAGGTCTTTTTCCATTCATTTTTCTCGGCCATCTCAAGCATGTTTTTAGTGCTGGGATTTTCTTGTATTGTTTCTTTATTTTTTTCTCTCCATATTCTCTGTTTTAATTTTTCTGAAACTCCTACTAATCATATGCTAGACCTTCTGGACTGATCCTTGGATTTTCTTAGTTTTTTTCTCCCCATTTTCTCATTCTTTGTCTTTCTGTTTTACTTCATGAAAGAGTTCCATAACTTTATTTTTAAACTCTTATATTGAATTTAAACAATTGTCCTTTAAAATGATTTTTCATCTTCAATAGTACTTGTTTTCTGAATACTTCCTTTTTATACCATTTTATTTTTATTTCATGAAGACAACATATTCTTATCTCTCCAGAAATTTTTTTTTTACATTTCTTTTTATTTCAAAAAATTTCATCCACTTCCTGGATAGTTTCTGTTTCCTCTGATTTCCTTTTTTCTGTTTGTTTAGTTTGGTCTTTATCTTTTAGATTGGAGACTTTATGTGCACATGTGGTGATCCCTGCTGTCCATATTTAAAAGTGGATTACCAGAAATCAATTGACACCTCCACGGGAAAGTGATGAACTAGTGGGTCTCATGGAAGGTTGACCAAGTGGGGACCTAGCTGCTTCATTGGGAGATGCCCAGTGTCAGTATACAAAGACTTTTTTTTGAGCCAATTATTTTTTATAGGGAGAGATTCTCTAATCTCCCACCTGAGAGTACAAAACTGACTGCCAGCATGCTGAGAACTGAGTAGATGAAGAAAGCTGGGAATTCCACTATTCAGAGTACAGATTTTCACTTTATATCTTTTACATTAAAGTTTCTGTGTTTGTTGAATGGTGGCCTTCCCAATAATATCTCCATGTCAGCATCCCTGGAACTTGTCAATGTGATCTTATTTGGAAAATGGGTCTTTGCAGATACAATTATGTTAAGGATCTCAAACGAGATCATCCTGGATTATCCAGGTGGGCCCTAAATCCAATGGCAAGTGTCTTTATAAGAGACAGAGAAGAGGAGAAGGCCATATGAAGACAGAGGTAGAAACTGGAGTGATGCAGCCACAAGCCAAGGAATACCTGGAGCCACCAGAAGTTGGAAGAGGCAAGGAACAGAATCTCCTGGAGAGCCTCTGGAGGGAGCATGGCACTGCCAACACCTTGATTTCAAACTTCTGGCCTCTAGAACTGTGAGAGAATAAAGTTCTGCTGTTTTAAGCCATCCAGTTTGTGGTAATTTGGTACAGCAGCCCTAGAAATCTAATACAATACCTCACCTCCAGATGGCCTGGGATCCCTGAGACCAGAGGCCCTTTGGTTCAACTTCTGTTTGGAATAAACCTCCAGTTTTCTTCTGGGGTGAGGGCAAGGTAATTGACTGGCTGAGGTCTGACAGGAGATCTGAGGGTCTAATTGCTCCTACTAGAGACTTTTAACCAATCTTCCAGTTGTCAGTCTCAGCCCTCACTCCCACCTTCAGAGGTAAATGGTGTCTTTAGTGCTCCAGCCTTGCTGAGATTCTATGGTGTGAATGGTCTGGCTTCTTGTTGGCAATCCTTCCCCCAACTTATGGGTTTAAGAGTCTGCTTTTTTACAGTAAAAATCCATTACTATCCATCCGCCTTCCAGCTTTCAAAAAACATGTTTTTTTTTTGTGCTTTAGATGAAGGCTTCCAGAGCAAATTAGTTTCTCATTAAACAATTAATACACATATTGTTTTGTGATATTGGTTGCCAACCCTGGGACATGTCGGCACTCTCCCCTTCTCGACCTCGGGTTCCCCATTTCCATTCTTCCAGCTTTCCTGCTCCCTCCTGCTTTCTCATCCTTGCCCCTGGGTTGGTGTGCCCATTTAGTCTCATATACATGGTTGAGCTGCATGTATTATTGTTTGTTTTATGGGCCTGTCTAATCTTTGGCTAAAGGGTGAACCTCAGAAGTGACTTCAGTGCTAAGATAAAAGGGTGTCTGGGGGCCATACTCTCGGGGTTTCTCCAGTCTCTGTCAGACGAGTAAGTCTGGTCTTTTTTTGTGAGTTAAAATTTTGTTCTACGTTTTTCTCCAGCTCTATACAGGACCCTCTGTTGTGATTACTATCAGAGCAGTCGGTGGTGGTAGCCAGGTACTATCTAGTTGTGCTGGACTCAGTCTGGTGGAGGTTATAGCCAGCTTTCAAAATTTTGATAACATCTCTCATCTGTTGTCAATTCCTCTTCCATTCTTTCTTTTTGTGTGTTTATGCCTTTAAAAACTATCATTTGGTGGTGTTTCAAGAAGGGGCAGAGATAAATGAGTGCATTTAATTGCTTTGTTTAATCAGGAGATTAATATTCTTAATTTTAATTATTTGAATTTGATTGCTGTAAACGGAGGTCATGCACTGTCCGGTTTGCCACAGGCCTCACCATTCTCTGCAGTGTTACATTTGGCCTAATTTGAACATTTATATTTCCCACCTGGCTTCATCTTGTAGGCATCTACATTTGCGGTCACTGCTCCAGGTGCCCCATGGAGATCAGAATTCAGAACCATGCAGAAGTGGGTATTTGGCAAAATAACATCCGTTTAATTCGCCCCACTTAAAAATCCTGGAACTGGACTGGAGAGCTAGAAAAAATCAGAGAACTAGGGCAGGAGAGGAAGGAATTAACAATGGCTCACCTTGGCTTGGTTGAATTTCCGATTCCTTGGCTCCTATTTTTTCCCCTGCCTCAGTGTTCCCATTTGGATAATGGGCACAATCATCTGTGCCCAATGGAGTGAGGTTGGCATGGTGAGATAAGACATAAGAAGCCTCTACAGAAGGAAAACTGGGGGCTTTGCTATTTTCACTTTAGTATGTAATGTTGTAAATTATCTTGGTTGACACTGAATTGTATTGCTCAGGTACATCTGCTCCTTCTCATTGGAACTAACTGCTTGAGCCCCATTGGCCAGGAATACTGCCTATTGAAGGAGTGACCTCTCGATACTGGGAGACAATGGTTTGGGAGTCCTGCTTTTGGAATTGGTGATCCCTGGCTGGGAGACCTGAACACCACATTCTGGGTTCCTCAGCAGTTCCTACAAGTGTCTCCCTCCAGTATTGGGGAGTGCAAAGATCTTTCAGCTACGGAAGAGAGAAAATGCTGTATGAGGGATTCTGGGAGGAGCTAGAGATGCGGAGGGGGCTGAGGTCGAGGTCTTAGCTCATTTCACCTTGGCCAGGCTTTGAGGGGATGCTGAGCATTTGCTGTGCGTGGGGAAGAGGAAAGGGAGGTGGAACAGGCTATAGTTTTCCACTGAGGGCCAACTAAGCATTTATCAAAAGATTCAACCCCACCCCCTCCTCTTCTCCTTCCACTTCTCCCTAAAGCCCCAGGGGCCCTGTGATGGTTAAGATTGTGTGTCAGCTTGGCTGGGCCATGATTCTCAGTGTTTATATGTGATCACTCCCATGACTGAGTCTGCTGTGAGTAGCCAATCAGTTGCCAGGGAAGTTCCCTGGGGGTGTGGCCTGCATCCAAGTATAAGCAAACCTTCTGGCTTTTTGCTTGCTCTGGATCGCCCGGCTGCCTCCTGTTCGTCTGGCCTCCGGTTCTTGGGACTGCTGATCCTGGGATTCATCAGTCTTCACAGCCTGTGAGCAGAGTCCTGCTTTCCCAGCCTGCCGATCCTGGGTTTGCCAGCCCCTGTGGCTACGTGAATTGGGAGAAGCCTCTATCCTAATCCATGGACTTGGGACATTCCAGCCTCTACAATCGCATGAGCTGTTTCTTTGATATAAATCTCTCTATATTTTTATATGCTTTACTGGTTTCGCTTCTCTAGAGAACCCAGCCTAAGACAGGCCCCAATCCACCCCTCACACAGTATGGGAGTTCTGGTCAGTGGGGGTTGTTGGATTGAGTTGAATAGCTGCATCTCAACATGCTCTGCCCTCCTGGGAGGCTGGGACCAAGCAGAACACGGTCCTGTAATTCATGAATGTGAAGGTCCAAATTCCAAAATGTCAGCCAGGAGCAGCCCCACCTCCTCACTACCCACCAGTGCTAGTGCTTCATGGTGCTGTACTGGGAAAGGGGACCCAAGGGCAGAGGACAACAGCAGAATCTGACAGCCTCAAAGACTTGCCGCCTCTTTCCTTTACCTCTCCCTCTCTGCTGCTCGTCCTTCTGCTATCCCCCAGGAAGTAGCAGTCACAATCAGCAACTTTTTATTTTTTTTAAAAAAATAAAAACTCACCTTAGGGCTTTTATGGAGGAGGCTGAGGCCCATTAAGACACAAATTAAATCTTTGTGGAAACAGCCAGAGTGCAATTCCCTTTGTGAGGAAAACCCCTCACTGGCACTGCTGCCCAGCCCAGGCTGCCACCAGCCCTGGGCCCCGGCTTCCTCCCCCCAGAATTAAAGTGCATCTTATGGGCTAGAGGGAAAATTAATCAGTCTTTGCATTAAGTAGGTTGTAGGGCAAGGATAGAGTGGGGTAGAAGAGAGAGAAAGAAGCAGGTGCGGGAGTAGAGGAGTTAAGGGGAGGGGTGGAAAAAGGAAATGGGGGGCACTCTGCCAGACACTCTGCATATTACTATGTTTGAAATTTTATTGTGTTTTAGGTGAAGATTTACACAGCAAATTAGATTCCCATTCAACAGTTCATGCACTGGCATCACTAGGTGAGTGGAAGAGGTTGGACCATACTGGGTGACAGACAGAGGGGGTGACACCAAATGGCTGTCTATAAAATTTCTGTGCAGTGTTTCAGCAGTAATTTATTATTTTTTATAAAAATATCCCTGTAGGTAGTTATAACAACAAAAACATTTTTTGTAAGCCTAACTTACATGTATCAATATACCTACAAGGCTAAAACTCTATGCTAATTCACTTTTTGAACCTTCTAATGCGCTCAGGTCAGAACTGTCATTATTACCCAATTACAATGATGCCTCGAATCACGTGGTTTCGACGGTATGCACTACAAACATTTGCTGTTGTTTTTGTTGCTGCCAGTGTTTTTATAGTCTCTGATTTTGTAAATTTTCTGGTGTTTTAGCTGTAATATTGTGGTAATTAGTATTTGTGAACCTATATCAGTAACTTTTTTGAGAATGAAGTAGTAATTAAAGGAAAAGGAAAAAAATAAAAAAAGGCTTCCCTTCAGTTACTAATAATGTTGTAATTCAATGTAGAAAGATTTTACAAAACAATTTTGTTGTTAGTAGTCATATAATCTAAGAAATATTACATTTAAGCAATTTCCAACTGTATTTATCACATATTATTCTATGATTAAAATTGATAATAAACATCACTAAGATTCTGTATGGTCTGGTATGGGAGGGGGTCTACAAGGGAGGTGATACCATGAATTACCACACTGGGTGACACTGACCCTAGCGATGCCACTGAATTCATACAAATTGTTCCATGACATTGGTTACAGTCCCTGCAATATGTTGACACTCACCATTTTCACCCCACCTGCCCTGTTTCCATCCATCCAGTTTCCCTGACCCTCCTTGCCTTCTCATCTGTGCTTTTGTGTAAATGTTGACTGTTTGGTCTCGTAGTATGGTTGACTGTTTAAAGGAACACACTCCTCATGGGTGTCACTGTTTATCTTATAGGCCAACCTATTATTTGGCTGAAAGGTGACCTCCGAGAGTGGATTCAGTTCCAGGTTAAAAGGGTATCTTAGGGTGATAGTCTTGGAGGTTCCTCTAGTCTATCCAGCAAGTCTGTTTTTTTTTTATTATTTTTTTATTTTTTAAATGAATTTGAGTTTTGTTCTACATTTTTCTCCCATTCTAACCAGGACCTTCTATTGTGTCCCCAGTCAGAACAGTTGGTGGTGGTAGCTGGGCACCACCTAGTTCTTCTGGTCTCAGGCTAAAAGAGGCTGTGGTTTGCATGGCCCACCTGTAGACTAATTTCTTCCTTGAGTCTTTGGTTTCCTACATTCTCCTTTGCTCCAGACAGGAAGAGACCAATAGCTGCATCTTAAATGGCTGCTTGCAAGCTTTTGAGACCCTAGATGCTACTCACCAAACTAGGATGTAGAACATTATCTTTATGAACTAAGTTATGCCAATAGACCTAGTTGCCCCATGAAGACTATGGTCCTGAGCCTTCGAATCCACATGTTATTTTATTTAACCCTCTTACCAAGGATAGGAGGAATTCCATAACCTGTTGCCATGGAGTCAATTCTAACTCATAGCAATTCTATAGGACAGAGTAGAACTTCCCATAGGGTTTCCAAGGAGCAGCTGGTGGATTTGAACTGCTGACCTTTTGGTTAGCAGCTGAGTTCTTAACAACTATTCCACCAGGACTCCATAGGAGGAACTACTATTGCTATTTTACAGGTAGGGAAAACTGAGACTCAGAAAGGTTAAGGGACAAGGCCAAGATTAAACTGCTAAAGTCAGGTAGGATTTGAATCTCTTTATAGAGGAGGGGGGAGGAGAAAAGGAAGAGAGAGAGAGGCACACATGAACACACATTGCTCCCCTTTCCCTCCTCCCCTTTATCTGAGTGTCCCCAGAACATTTCTTGGCAGCCCATTCAGGCCAAGAAGTCCTTCTAACTGCAGTTCCCCTAGAGCAGTAACTCTTGAGGGTCCCTCAGAGAAGGTCTGCTGGGGTGCCAGGGCACACAGGGGAGGGGGAGGGACCATTAGCCAGTCTACCCAGTCTACACAATTAGCCCAGGGGAGCCTTGTCACCCACAGAGGTGCCAGTCCCCTCACCCCACCCCCAAGAGCTGGAATTTAGACAAAGGTGGAGGGGTGGGGACTGAAAAGGCCTTGGGTCTGGCAGAATCCACAGTGAGGGAGTGGGGGGTGGTGCGGGGATGGGGCAGGGTAGGGGGAGTGAGGAAAGGCTGCTGTAGAGGAGCTGGGCTCACTTTGCCTTTTTCCTGCTTGTTCTGGTGCTGACTTGCCACTCATTCATTCATTCAGCAAATGTTTATTCAGCACCTGCCATGCAGCTGGTGGGGGGCTAAGTGCTGCAGTTACCGAGCAATAAGAATTAGAATAATGTCGTATTTCATCTTTCTAAGAAGCACATTTCCCCCACAATTTTAACGTTTCTGAAATCAGGATGCGTCTTACAAGCAGGGCATCTTACAGTGATTTTCAGCAGTGTCTTATTATTCCTAGAGGCAAAAAAGTCATGGCGCGTCCAAACCATGACAGCTTAGATTGGATGAAATTTGGTAATAGCTACACATATACTATGTGCCAGGCACTGTTCTAACTGCTTTACATGTATTAGCACATTATTTTCTCACAACCACCCCAGAGGCGGTAATTATTACCGTCCCCATTTTAGAGATGGGGAGACTGAGACACAGAAAGGTGAATTTGCATCTCTGCCCATGGGCTGCCTTGCAGACATCAATGCCAGGCTTGTCACCACAGTAGAGCTATGTACAGGGCAGAAAAGAGGATGCCAGAGGCTGGAGGGGCCCACCCTGGAAACCTCCAGCCCAGAGCTGGGTGTGGGGACCCCCAGACCCTCCCCTATGGCTGAAGAGACCTCCCTTTCCCCACTCCACCCCCGTACCCTTCTCCTTGTGTGTGATGTACAGTGATTAGTCATGGAAACAGCTGTCACTCCTATCACTCAGCTCAACAGCTGTCACTCCTATCACTCAGCTCAACAGCTGTCAGCCCAGTCCAGGCCACAGGGAAGGGAGGATGGGACGAAGAGTTGGGGGAGCATGAAGAAAATTGGAGAAATGGAAGTGGAGCACCTCAAAGGCAGGCAATCACCAGCACGCTGTTCCCGCTCCTCCCTGGAGGAGACACACAGAAATTTTTCAGGATTTGCAGCTCTCGCTCTCCTGGTCTGTCTCAGGCTGGGAGAGTACCTGCTGATGAGAAAGATTTACAGTGGGGAGGAGAACAGGGAAGAGAGATACCCCCCCCACACACACATAAGCTAAAGCAGGTCAAAAGCCAACTTGGGAGGCACAGGGCCCTGGGTATCAACCCTCTCCCCACCAAACCTGTGACCCTGGGCAAATCTCTGTGCGTCTCTAGGCCTCAGTTTCTCAATCTGGACAATGGGATTAATTCTCCACGCGTAGACCCTGGATGGAGGGTGCTTAAGAAATGCCATGTCTTCAGACCTCAGCAAGCCCTGTGTTCCCTCCATGCCCTCTGTCCCCTTGACTACCTGCCCCCATCCACTGCCCACTGACCATTCAGTCCTACCCCTTCCCAGCCTGACTCTGCCAAGCACCGGGAAATGAAGATCTCACCTGCCAAGAGGAGCTGGGAGGGGTGCCACAGGCCCTGCCAGCAGCCCGGAGCTGTCAGGCTGGCTGCCTTCTCCAAGCCGGCGCTGGCCGTAATTAATTAATCAGACCATCCGGGGAGGCCCATGGCAGCCGTCGGCGGCATCTCCTGGACACGGTGCAGTGGGCAGAGACAGAAGCAACTCTAACTGATTAGGTCCAGGGGAGATCCTGCCAACCATGGCTGTGTGGACCTGGGGTCTTACAGTCTGAGAGGGGACTAGGGAGGATTAGAAAGGGAGGGTTCATCTTCCCAAGCCTGGGAGTGTCTCCTACTCATTCATTCATTCAACAAGCACTATTGAGGGCCTACTATGTCATAAGTCAGGTTCTCTGGAAGCAGAGCATGAGGCAGGGATTCAGGTGCACATGTTTCATTGAGGCAGGGCTTGCTCCTTGGGAACCCCCTGTAGAGAAGGCAGGGAAGCAGGTAGGGGACAAGAGGAGCTGAGCAAGGATGGGGTCTCAGCTGAAGTCTAGCCCTGACCTAATCTGCAGGGGACTCTGGAGCTCACTGCAAACTTGTCTGCCCCTTTTGAGGAGGGCCAGCCCTTTTTACCCCGGTTATCAGTCAGTCATTGGCTGTGGGCTGTAGGGGTAGGAAACCTCAAGGGCAAGGTGCTTGCCATTAGCTGAGGGTGATACTCCAGCAAAGGGGCAGCTGGGAGCCATTAGCAGTCAATACCCACAGCAGCTGAGGAATGGGTGCACCTGCCTGGTAAAAGGGATCTGTAGGTTCTACTACACCAGCAGGTTCTACTACCCCAGTGGTTCTCAAAGTGTGGTCTCTGAACCAGCAATATCAGCATTATCTGGGAAATGAAAATTTCTGAATCAGAAACTTTGAGGGTTGGGCCAGCAGCTGTTTTAACAAGCCCTCTGAGTGCTTCTGATGTCTGTTCATGTTTGAGAAAATTGTACTACAGGAAAAAAGGGTGAGCAATAGACATGGTCCCAGTGCTTATGGGGCTTAGAGTCAAGCATGGTCACACTGGTGGGTACATGTGAGTCTGTTCATGGGTTGTGGACCCAGATCTGTGGCTGGTAGCTCAGCTGATTTGACCAGTGCTGATATTCCCCTAATCCCCCTGCAGACTTTCATCCTCCCAGCCATCCATAGCCTAGGTCCCCATCTCATTATACCCATTCTACAGCCCCCTTCCCTCATCTCCCCACCATGGCACCATGATAAGTGGAGGGCATTCCTAGTCAACTGATTTGTACTGAGTCCCCTCTGGGCTCTCTCTCATAGGCTATTTAATTTGATCCCTACGTAAGCTTCCATTTTACAGCTGAGGGAACTGTGGCTCAAAGTAACTTGCCTAAGTGACACTGTTAGCAAGGGGAAGAGAACTCAGGTCTTTTGATTTCAAGTTCAGGGAATATTCTGCTATACACAACTTTGGTAGAAATCAGAATAGTGACTGTCTTGGGGTGGGGGTAGCAGTTGGACAGGGGCACACAGGAGACTTCTGGGGCACTGGAAGGTTCTATATGTTGATCTGGGTGGTGATTACATGTGTGTGTATACATGTTTGTATACAAATATGATGAAAGTCACCGAGCTTTACATTTAAGATGTATGCATTTTATTGCATGTAAATTATACCTCAGTTAAACAATGCAAAAACAAAAGCCTTAAAAAAAATCTAGTTTGGGGATGCTGTATGGAGTCATAAAACACTAGAGAACAAATGGTTGCCCTTTCATTGTACTGCCCAGGGATTGGCCTTCTGAATGATCTGGCTAGAATTTTAGAATCTTGAGGTCAGAGAAGGCAAGCCTTCCCATTTGATGCTTGAACTCTCTTCTACAACATCCCTGCTAGCTAGTTTCCAGCCTGTGCTTAATCTCTGGGTGGTGCAAATAGTTAATGCTTTTGGCTACTGAGCAAAAGGTTGGAGGTTTGAGTCCACCCAGAGGCACCTCAGAAGAAAGTCCTGGCAATTTACTTTAGAAAAATCCAGACATTGAAAACTTAATGGAGCACAGTTCTACTCTGATCCACATGAGGTTGCCAGGAGTCAGAATCGACTTGACAGTAACTGTTTTTTGTTTTGTTTTGTTTTTAGTGACAGGGAGCTTATGCCACGCACACTTAAGACAAAAGGAATGCACAGTAATGTCGGATATATAGAAAATGCAGATGAGTACAAAGAATATCTGTCCTTCTTTGCAAAGCTCTGTTAGAAAGTCTATGCTTGTATTGAACGCAAACCTCTGCCCTTTGGTCCCTATTCCAGGCTTTAGGGTCATGTAGAATGAGTAACACTTTGCACAGGGCAGCCTTGAAGTTTTTTTGTTTGTTTGTTTTTAGCTCCATACATTTCAAACTTTATTACTCCTGCACTACTCACATACTTCCAGTACCAGGCATGTAGGGCACATTCATGTGGAGATGTGACCTCTGACTCTGCACCTTTGTGTCATGTCACTAAGTGAGCCAGCCCAGTGGGCAGGAGAAGTATTCCTGGATGTCATTTCTACACAGGATGGCTAGCAATAACCTAACTATCACATGGAAGTAGCTGTAACCACGTAAATATACCCACTAAACACAATTGAAATAGATTCCTTACTCAATTTCCTTTGAGCTGGAACCCATAAATACCCGTGGCCACTCCAATACCACCCAACTTAAGGGTGGTGACCCCATTGCACAATGGAATGAAGTGTGATGAAGGGGAAGTCAGGATGGAAAGAGACAGGGATCTTCACTGATTATGGTTTAAATATCTACATTTGCAAATTTTATAAAACCATATATGACCATGTGAACATATTTGCTAGAGTCCCTCCAAGCATCTTGAAAGGAGCCTATGCAAGTGAGGGGCCCTGAAGCTGAATGGTGAGTCCATCTCTGTCCATGGACTGGGAGCCACAAAGGGCAGGGCAACCCTACAGGTTTTCAGGACATTGACCATCCTCACCTCTGCCTCACCCCCAGTCTTCTCTTTTGCTGGTTAAACATGGTCAGTGTTTTCCACGGTTCGTCAAAGACGAGTCTCTGCTTCCTCTTGGATCTAGCAGCAGTTTGTCTACATCCCTTTAGAAGGGCCAAGAACTGAGTGGGATGGTAAAAGTTGTGTGACATATATTTATAACAAAGACAAAAAAAAAAAGAGTAGCTGCTGAGACTGTTATGTACAACCAAATACCTCATGGGATTTCATTCCTTGGTTTGAAGGTTTAGAGTCATGGTTTCACGGGACATCCCAGTTAATTGGCCTAGTAATGTGTTTAGTGCTTCTGTTCTACCTCCTAGTTTGTTAAGTAGTGCCTGGGGTCTTAAAAGCTTGCAAGTGGCCATCCAAGGCATAACATTTGGTCTCTACCTGCCTGGAGCAACAGAGGAAGAAGGAGAATCAGGAATAGGAGGAGGATATGGAATGTGTGGCTAATTGGCTCTATGAACAACTGCCTCCTTTGCCATGAGACCAGAAGAACTGGATGGTGCCCAGCTACCATTACCGAACATTTCGATCAAAGATTCTATAGAATATGGTCTTGGGGAACATCTAGCTCAATTGGCATAACATAGTTTATAAAGAAAATGTTTTACATTCTACTTTGGTGAGTAACGTCTAGGGTCTTAAAAGCCTGTGAACGGCCATCTAAGATACTCCACTGGTCTCACCCCTTTAGGGGCAAGGAAGAATGAAGAAAACTAAAGATACAAGGGAAACATTAGTCCAAAGGACTAATGGACCACATCTACCATGGACTCCACCAGACTGAGTCCAGTACAACTGGATGGTGCCTGGCTACTACCGCTGACTGCTCTGACAGGGATCACAACAGAGGGTCCCAGACAGAGATGGAGAAAAATGTAGAACAAAATTCTAACTCACAAAAAAAGACCAGACTTACTGGCCTGACAGAGATTGGAGAAACCCCGAGAGTCTGGCCCCCGGACACCCTTTTAGCTCAGTCATGAAGTAACTCCTGAGGTTCACCCTTCAGCCAAAGATTAGACAGCCCCATAAAACAAAACAAGACTAAAGAGACGCAACAGCCCAGGGACAAGGACGAGAATACAGGAGGGGACAGGAAAGCTGATAATAGGGAACCCAAGGTC
>NW_004444001.1:2592750-2600490 GCF_000243295.1 Trichechus manatus latirostris | reverse complement strand
ACCAATGTCATAAAACAATATGTGTACTAACTGTTTAATGAGAAACTAGTTTGTTCTGTAAACCTTCATCTAAAGTACAATAAAAAAAAAAAAAGATTCTATGGAAGAATCCTGATCAAAAAGGGAAACATGCAGAAGAGAATTTCAAATTCTCTTGGACTCCAGAATTTCTGGAGCCATGGGGACTGGACGAACCCCTAAAACTATTGCCCTGAGATAATCTTTAAAACTTAAGCCAAACATATCCCTTGAAGTCTTCTTAAAACTAAATAGTAGTTTAACTTAACAAGTAAAAAATGTCTGCCTTGAGCATTGTGCTCTTTTAAGAACTATCTACAGGCGATCAAAGTGACAATAGCAACTTGAAAGATTAGATAGGAACCTTAGGAGGCAGTGAGTTTATGTTAATGGGGGAGGAACAACTCAAAAAAGGAGGGTGAGAATGGTTGTACAACCTGAGGAATGTAATCAATTTCACTCAAGTGTACATGTAGAAAATGATTAAATTGTTGTATGTTTTGCTGTGTATATTCTCAACAACAACAACAAAATAAAGAAAAAAGAAGTAATGATGGAGAAAAAAAGAACTGAGTAAGAGTCCTGCGGTGGTGCAAATGGTTAATGCACTCGGCTGCTAGCCAAAAGGTTCGAGGTTCGAGTCCATCCAGAGGCACCTTGAAATAAAGGACTGGTGATCTACTTCCAAAAAATCAGCCATTGAAAACCCTATGGAGTACAGTTCTGCTCTGACACACATGGGGTCTCTATGAGTCAGAGTTGACTAGATGGCAACTGGTTTCATTTAGAACTGAGTGCCAGACTGCCAATCCCACCCGCCAGACCAGGGAGCCCAGTCTGTGCATCCGTTCATTTCCTGTGACAGCACTGGGGCCAAGGCATCACAACCAGGCATTGCCCCATCCTTCACTCATGAATTAATTTGACAACATTTTCTGGGTGGTCCATCTGTGCCAGGCCCTAGGCCAGCCCTGGGGTTCCAGAGGCAAACAGGAGGGTCCCCGCCCTCAGGTAGCTTACACCCTCCACTCATAGAGCTGCAGCTGTAAGTGCACACCTTCTACCCCATCTTGTTCCCATGAAGTTAGCTTTTTGCCCCAATTGCTAGGCCTTCCACAGATCCTCCACTCAATTTCATCTTATTAGATCTGCTCTACTTGACCATTCTGCCAAAATCATTTTGGATCTTGTTTCTGTCATGCCCTGTCCTCCCTTTCCCTCCAGCTTCATGTCATCCGTGAATGTGATAAGCCTGCTTGTTATGTCTTCATTTGCAGTCCCAGATAACAGCATTTGACTATCCAGGCTGAGGACAGAGCCTGGAGGCACTAGAAGTTTCCCTCTAGGTGGACACAGTTTCCTTAATCAGCACCCTTTGGGGACAGTGGTTCAATCCACCTAATTACATGGTCACCCACCGTATTTGTCCATCCTGTTCACAAGGACATCACAAGAGGCCTTGTCACATCCTTCCATGAAGTCCAGACACACCACATCTGACACATTTTCCTCTCCGCCAGTCTAGCAATCCTGACAAGAAAAGAAGAGGGGATTCTGTACTCTAGTCAGTGACTCCACACTTCAAAATAAAATTAGAAAAAAAAACTTTTTACTGAAGTATAGCATGTATAGCATGCATTCCAGAAAAGGGCCCAGACTGTAAGTGTATAGCTTGATGATATTTTACAGGGTGACACACCATTTAATTGGCATTCAGATCAAGGAACAGAACAATACCAGCCCCAGAAGCCCCCTCATTTCTCCATCCAGTCACCACCCCCCACTTACAGTAACCCTATTAGGGCTTCTAATACCATACAATGTTGTTGTTGTTAGCTGCCATCAAGTTGGCCCCCGACTCAGACTCATGGCAACCCCATGTACAGCAAAACACTTCCCGATCCTGGGCCATCCCCATGATCGCTTGTGGATCAGACTGTTGTGATCCATAGGGTTTTCATTGGCTGATTTTCGGAAGTAGACCACCAGGCCTTTCTTCCTAGTCCGTCTTAGTCTGGAAGCGCCACTGAAACCTGTTCAGCATCATAGCAACATGCAAGCCTCCACTAACAGATGGGTGGTAGCTGTGTATGTGCTGTACTGGCTGGGAATCAAATCTAGGTCTCCCATATGAAAGGCAAGAATTCTGCAACTGACCCACCACTGCCCCAATACCGTAGATTAGCTTCACCTAAATTTGAACTTTGTATAAGTGGAACCATACAGGATGTACTCTTTTGTATCTAGTTTGTTTTGTTCAGCATTACATGTGAGATTTGTCCATATTGTATGTAATTGTAGGTGCTCATTCTCATGGTTGCATAATACTCCATTATGTAAATATAAAACAAAACCAAAAACCAAACCTGTTGCTGTTGAGTCAATTCTGACTCATAGTGACCTATAGGACAGAACAGAACTGCCCCATAGGGTTTCCAAGCAGTGGCTGGTGGATTCAAACTGCCAACCTTTTGGTTAGCAGCCAAACACCTAACCACTGTGACTATAGTGCAATTTATTTATCTATTCTACTGTTGATGATCTGAGTTGCTTCCAGTTTGGGGCTATTATGAATAGTGCTGTTATGAACATTCTGTTATTTATAATTTGGTGCACATATGTACTCATTTCAGTTCAGTCTATACCTAGGAGTGGAATTGCTAGGTCTTAGTGTATGCATATGTTCAGCTTTAGTGGATTTTGCCAAACAGTTTTGGAAAGTAGTTGTACCATTTTATACTCCCACCAGCAATATGTATGAACATCCTCACCAACATTTGGTATTGTCGGTCTTTTTAATTTTATTCGTTCTGTGGGTGTAAAGTGGAATCTCATGGAATTTGCATTTCCCTGATGAGTAATAATGTGGAGCACCTTTTCATGTGCTTATTGGCCGTTTGGATAGCCTCTTTTGTGAAGTGTCTGTTTAAATCTTTTGCTCATTTTTCTACTGGGTTGTCTGCCTTTTTCTTATCGATTTGCAGTAGTTTCTTTTTATATTCTGTATGTGCACTGACTCTGCTCTTAACCGTAGCCAATTATTTTTGCAAATGAGCGTCTTTGATCGCAGGAGGCAGCTGGGAGGAGGATGAACATCGCTTTAGTGAAGAAGTGGCGTCACAGAGCAGCTGGTGGCTCCAGTTGTTATCGTTTGTAACGCGGCTGCCATGTTGCTCTTGTAACGGGGTAGGGGTATGTGTGCATGGCTATGAGGCTGTGTGCAAGATGAAAAGATCCAAAAAAGATGTTGACGTAAATGAGGCACAACGAGCAATCCCAACAGCCTTGATGGGGTAGGATGACAGGGGAGGGCATTAAAGTGTCTCAAAGGACTTTGAGGTTAGTTGTCATAAACCCTGAGCTCAGGCACCGGCCTCACCATTTTGATGTGTGATCTTGGGCAAGTCACTTATTCTGTCTAAACATCTATTCCCTCCTCTGGGAAATAAAGGTAACAATAAAACCCTTTCACAGGGTTTTCTGAAGTTAAATAAGAAAGCAGTTTATAAAATTTAATATTCTATACAAATGCCATTGTCTTTGAGTTGGGAGGGCCCCACGAGCCTTGCTAAATATAGTAGCTGCTCAATAAATATGCACTGTTGAGGGCCTAATGTTTACCAAGAAGTAGTCTAGTGGTTAAGAGACTTTGATGTTGTATTACATGGGTTCAAATTCCAGTTCTATCACTTACTCTCCAATCAGTTGCCGTTGAGTTGACTTTACTAGCTATGTGTTATTAGGCAAGCTAATTAGCATGTTTGTGCTCCAGTTTCCTTACCTGTAAAATAGGGATAGGATAGTACCTAACCACAGAGGGATGATGTGTGAATTAAATGAGATCATTTATGTAAAACCCGTACCAGGCTTATAGAAGGCACACAAATATTAACTATGACTATTATCATCTCACATTTCACCCTAATGAAGCAGAGTTTGTGTTATCATCTTCATTTTGCAGGCAAGGAGAAGTTAAGTTATGTGAATTGCCCATCACATAACCTGTAAATACCAGAGCTGGGATTTGAATGCAGGCCTCTCTGGGGATGTTGCAGTCCAGTGCATCTAACTGTACTGCCATCAGCTCATACCTGTCCATCCTTTTCCAAGGACATCAGGAAAGCCTTTTTCAAATGCCTCCCTGGATTTCTTGGGGGAGAAGGGGACAAGAGTGACCTGAGCCCCTGGCTGAAACTGCAGAGTAGGTTGGGCATCCCTGGCCTGGCATGCAGGGAAGAGCCAAGAGGGCGAGGCTGGCAAGTTCACAAGTGCTGAATGGCAGATCCATAAGTGCTAGGAGGCCCGCATCAGGAGCTCTTCTGAGCTCTAGGACCAGCAGCCCGGGATGGCCCTGGAGCTTTCTGTAATGAGTCTGCCACATTGCTGGACAGAGACTTATGACTTCTGGTGGTTGGGCCGCCTCCTCCCGCTTGTCCTCCCTGGTTATTTATCACATTTGTCCCTCTGTAGAGGCAGGGCAATCACTTACGCTGTTCAGAACAGGGAACACAATAAAGCCAGTTATACAGGTGGCCCCTTGCCGGGGAGGGTGGGGAGGGGGCAATGGGTTCCCTGGTGAGTGGGTGGGGCAAGGTACCAGCAGCAATGCCAGCCTGAGTCCAGCTTCCCAGGAGGTCTCTAGCTGCCTCACCAGCACAACAATGACAGGCATCACTCCCCCTGCCAAAGCTAACATGGCACTAACAGGGTTCCTAACAGCATCTCTGGAAACCCTGGTGGGGCAGTGGTTAAGAGCTACGGCTGCTAACCAAAAGGTCGGCAGTTGGAATCCACCAGCCACTCCTTGGAAACTCTGTGGGGCAGTTCTACTCTGTCCTGTAGGGTCACTATGAGTCAAAATCGACTCAATGGCAAAGGGTTAATAGCATCCCTGCACACCACCCCTGACACCACCCCAGGCACTGCCGCCACCAGTAACACTATCACCATCACCGATGACATCACCCGCCTCTCACCACAGCCAGTGTCGCTACCACCATGATCACCACCATTATCACCCACAGGAAGGTAATTACCAGCCTGGCTTCATTACCTGCTTTAGCTTGGCTCAGACAAACAAGATGATCAGAATGTTTTTTTTTTTTTTTATCGTACCTTAGGTGAAGGTTTACAGAACAAATAGTTTCTCATTAAACAGTCAGTACACATATTGTTTTATGACATTGGTTAACAACCCCACAACATGTCAACACTCTCCCTTCTTGGCCTTGGAGGATCTTTTTTTTTTGGTGAAAATATACCTAGCCAAAGATACGCCATTTCAAAAATTTCTACATGTACAATTCAGTGACGTCGATCACGTTCTTCCAGTTGTGCTGCTATTCTCACTTTAGATGAAGGTTTACAGAACAAAATAGTTTCTCATTAAACAGTTAGTACACGATAATCAGAATTTTGACAGTTCTTTCTACCTCCACTCCTTGCTTGCCGCCACGTGGAGCTGCCCCGGGTCCTGGAGGAAGCAACATCCTTTTTGTCTGGCTCCCCTGGACCCATGGAGGCAGACTGGGGTCATGAGAAGAACTGGGCTCTAGACAGACTTGACCCTGGACCTGTCTGTGGACTGTGGGCTGACTAGATAAGTGGCCCAGAGTAAGTCACATGATTCCCCAGGCCTCAGTAATCCTATCTATAAAGTAGGTATAGTAACCTCACTGGGTTACTGTTGTTAGCTGCCGTCAAGTCAGCTCCGACTCGTGGAGAACCCATGTACAACGTAACAAATGTTGCCGGATCCTGCACTGTCTTCACAATCGTTGGTCTATTGTTCGTAGTCAATGTGTATTTTGAGTGCCTTCCAACCTAGGTGTCTCATCTTCCAGCACTATATCGGACAATATTCTGTTATGATACATAAGGTTTTCATTGGCTAATTTTCAGAAGTAGATTGCCCAGCCTTTCTTCCTAGTCTGCTTAGTCTGGACGCTCCACTGAAACCTATCCACAATGGGTGACCCTGCTGGTATTTGAAATACCGGTGGCATAACTTCCAGCATCATAGCAACATGGAAGCCACCACAGTAAGACAAACTGACAGATGGGTGGTGGGAGTTACATTAAGAGTCTGGCACATAGTAGGTGCTCTATAAGCGGCACATACAATTATTATCATTATTCCAGGGTGAACCTGCTCTCCTTCTAGACACCCAGCTCCCAAAGTTGCAGCCTCCTTGCTGTTGCCCAGAGAACTTCCTGGGCCTCCCGCTTCACAGTCACCTAGCTTGGGACAGTGGCTTCTCTACCCATGTCCAGCTGCCTGACCCAGTTTCTGTGAAAACCCAAGTATCTCACCAAGCAGAGGCGTCAGAGTCACATATTCAGGTCTCGTTGTCCTATTAGAACAACATCAGTGTAAACATTAGTTATTCACAAACCCAATTACATTTTGATTGCTCTGACCCAAGTGAGATTGGGGTTACTCTCAATCCACATTTATTTTTTGGCACAAGCTTCCTGAGGTGGGGGGAGAGGAAAACAACCTCCCTTTCCCTCCACTGTATCCAGGCAGGACTGTCTCCTGGAGTCCCTGATTTCTTCTCCTTTCCTACTCCTGAAAGCCACCATACCTAGGCACTCTGCCATCAAAATGGGGCATCGGACAGTCTTAGCGTAGGAAACCGTTTCCCCTTCTGGAGTGCTCTCTACCTTCTTTCCTGCCCTTCTGGAGTCTATCCATCTTGGAAGCTTTCCCTGACCCTTCCACTTTAGGCAGTCTCTCTCCTCCCAACTCCTGTAAGTTCTTGTCTGTACCTGTCATTTAAAAACAACAATCAGAGCCATTTATTGTGCATTTCTTATGCGATCAGGCACTGTACTAAGTCCTTTTCATATATATATTCACAGCAGTCCTAAGTAGTTATCAGTTGCTGTTGATTCACTGACTCATGACTCAGTTAACTCTGACTGATGGCAACCCCATGTATGTCCGAATAGAACTGTGCTCCATAGGGTTTTCAGTGGCTGATTTCTCAGAAGTAGATTGCCAGGTCTTTCCTCTGAGATGCCTCTGGGTGAACTCAAACCTCCAACCTTTTGGTTAGTGGCCAAGCACATTAACCATTTGTACCAGCCAGGGACTCCATGAGGTAGTTACCACCCCCATTTTACAGATGAGGAAACTGAGGCTTAGAGACTGAAGCGATTGGCCCAAGGTCCTATAGCTGGTAAAGTGGTGTGTTAGGATCGGAACCCGGGTCTTGGACTCCAAAAACCATGCTCTTAGTCACTCTGCAGAGTTTCGCATGGTATGTTTTCTTGTGTTGCTAGTTGTATTTGGCATGTATGTGTCATGTGTCCTGTGACCCCAGCTGAACTGAGTTCTCTCTGGCTGTATCACATTTTTGTTTGCATCCTTCTCTAGAGCAGAGGTCAGCAAACTACAGCCCATGGGCCAAATCCAGCCTGCTGTCTGTTTTTGATGAATAAAGTTTTATTGGAATGCAGCCACACATTCATTTATGTATTGTCCATGACTGCTTTAGCACTGCAGTGACAGAGTTGAGCAGTCTTAACAGAGACTGTTGGGCTGGCAAAGCCAAAAATATTTATTTTTCTGGTCCTTTACAGAAGAAGTTTTCCCATCCCTGCTCTAGAGCAAGGCTGAAGCTGAAAAGACTGAATCTCTACCTAGAGTTGCCTCTGAGAGAGAATTGGTGGAGTGTGATGGAGAGATGATCCAGGGAGAGAGGGAAGTCCAGGCAC
>NW_004444001.1:2588623-2589972 GCF_000243295.1 Trichechus manatus latirostris | reverse complement strand
GGACCTCTGCCTCGAGGCCTGATCTCCCTGGCACAAGAACAGCCAATTCTGGGCTGGGTAGAAGATGGAGAAGGAGAGGGAATGCAAGTGTTATCACAGCCAGTGGACTATGAAGGGCCCAGAGCAGCACCTAAAGGGCTAAAGGGAGTGGCATTGGGAGGGACGGATGGGGAAGGGGAAGCCTGGGCCCAGAAAAGCTAAGCCCAAGGCTCTGGGGATCTCTATGACTTTGGGCCAATGTCTTAGGCTGGGTTCTCTAGAGAACCAAAACCAGTAAAGCGTATAAAAATCTATATAGAGAGATAAAGGAAATGGCTCACGTAGTTGTACAGGCTTCCCAAATCCATGGGTCAGGCTAGAGGTTTCCCCCAACTTACCTAGCCACCGGGGCTGGTGAACACAAGATTGGCAGGTCGGACGGCAGGGCTCTTACTCACAGCCTGCAAAGACCATGAATCCCAAGATCGGCAGGCAAGACAGCAGGTAAGCTGCTAGCTGAAGTCCCAAGAGCCAGAGGTCAGATGAACAAGAGCGAGCTGCAGGATCCAGAGCAAACAAAAGCCCAGGAGCCTTGCCAGAGAGTCCACTTATATTGAATATAGGCCACATCCCCAAGGAAACTTGCTTTCAACTGATTGGATACTCACAGCAGATCCCATCATGGAGGTGATCACATTATATCAAATCTCATCATGGAAGTGATCATATCATCATATGACTGCCAAACTATATAATTGCCAAACCACTGAGAATCATGGCCCAGCCAAGGTGACATAGAACCTTAATGATCACAGCCAGGAAGGTGTAAGTATCCTGATCTCACAGATGGGCTGTCCTGGAAGGGCATGGAGCAATGGCTCCTATAGACGGCACTGCCCTCATCTTTCTAGATTCCCAACCCACACTCCCCAAATACCCTCAAACTAGTGGTGTCAAGCCTGAGGCCAAAATGTAAGCCTTCTCTCACCCGCTGGACTTTGCTTTTAAGATGCTCCATGGCCAGTTGGCCAACTATACTTACGACAGGTTTGAACAGATGCCAAATGGGCATAGAAGAAGCAAAGAAAGAAGTGAAGTCAGTGCTGGCTTTTATAGTATGTAAGATACTTCCTCTTTATTCATGAGCCTTACAGAACTGCCATCCCCCTTCCCTGTGTGGCCTTTGCTCCTCCAAAGTGGCAAAGTGGAGGTGTTAAGGACTCTGGAGTCAGACGACAGGGGATCAGATTCTGGCTCTATCACTTATTTGTATTGTGATGTGTTGGGCAAGTTACTTAACATCTTTGAGCCTCAGTTTTCTCATCTGTGAAATGGGGATGATAACAGTACCTGCTCCATACAGTTCTTAT
>NW_004444001.1:2585760-2587061 GCF_000243295.1 Trichechus manatus latirostris | reverse complement strand
GTCGCTATGAGTTGGAACCGACTCAATGGCACCTAACAACAACAACAAACTAATAGGTGTCCATCCCACCTGCAGCTCACTTTCTGTGTTCCAGTTTGGCCTCATCCCTAACCTCAAAGAATCTCATATCCCCTAGACCTAAAAATTCTCTTTCTACGGGCTCAAAGGTTTCCCCATTTTTTTCTTTTCAGGTCTGAAGTGGGTATCTTCTTGGGAGCACAACTTTACTCCCGGCCCCCAAGTATCAGCAAAGAATTCTCTTTCCTCTGCCCCTGCATCTACCCTGCTTCTGGAGTGGCTCCAGCTGCACCATGACATCCAGCTTCCAGTTTCTTGTTGTGTCTCTATGATCTACCACCACTGGGCAGTCTTGCTCTGTCTCTGCTTGTCTATCTGTCTCTGTCCTGCCCCTGTGTCTCTTCCCTGTCTCTCATTTCCCTTTCTTTGCCCCGAGTTTGTTCTGTTTGTCTCCCTCAATTAGCCATACTCTGGGACTGAAGTGTGTTTTTATTATGTTTTATTTATTGAATGGCTTTTATGTTTTCTGTTCTTAATTTAAAAGGCAGATCAATAAAATGCTTTATATTCCTCTCTTAAAACAAGACAAAGCTAAGTTGTTCTTTGTTCATGCTGCTCTGCCTTGCTTATTTCTTTCTCTGTAGTAAGAAAAGTTTCCTTGCCCTCATTCCCTTAACTGGCAAGAACACTTAATTCACTCACTGGCTCATTCATTCAGTTAATTATTCAGTAAACAGAGATTGGGACCCAGCTGTGTGCCAGGCCGTGTGCTGGACTCAGGAGACACATAGATAATACAAGGCAATTTTCCTGCCCTCACAGAGGCTCCTGTCTAGCTGGGAAGCTCATCTGGGCACCCGGATGTGCCACAAAATGTTAGAGATGCCATGTCAATGTATATTGGATTGGATATGCACAAGGGAGGGAATGGAAAAGTCTTCCTGGGTGGAGGGCAACTTGGGCTGAGAATTCAAAGATGAATAGATGTCTTGATTTGGGCTCACCCAGAAGCAGACCCTAAGACAAGGATCTGGGTGGAAGTAGTTAATTTGGAAGGATCCCAGGAAGCACTAGTAGGAAAGTGGGGAGAAAAATAAGGAAGGGAAAAAGTCAATACAGGGTATATCAATGAGCAGGTTAAGACTGTGGGTAACTGGGGCTTAATCCCTTTAGGGACCCCTGGGAGTCTGCACAGAGCACTGAGGGGTAAGGGAGCTGGGGTCTTTATATATTAACTCCCATCAATCACTGATGAGGGCTGCTCCAGGGAGGCATTACATCTC
>NW_004444001.1:2574181-2585058 GCF_000243295.1 Trichechus manatus latirostris | reverse complement strand
TGCAGGCCCACTGTGGTTTGCCAAATGGACATCTTGTAGCAATGCTGAGGAAATATTTGCCGCAGTGAAACAATACGCCTGGTGGAAAGCAATCGCCCTAAATCGCCCCCTGACAGTACACCAGAGCTCTACTAGGGGCTCCTTCCACAAGACTCACAACTTTCTTTCCATAGATGTACCCTTGCTACCTGCCCAGGGGGCAAGGATAACTGCCTCAAACCCAAATTTGAGGGAAACTGAGGCAGGGAGCACCACTTCCCCTTTTCTGGGACATGCGGCAGAGGGGACAGTAGGAGACAAGGTGGCGGTGGTGTGGGAGCCCTAGGTTAGGAAGACCTGTGCCAGGTCCACCCTGAGCAAAATGTACGGTGGCTTTTAGCCTCTTTTACAGCTGAGGACAGAGAGGCTAAGGGAAGTGGGGAGATTTAGCCTCAGATTGCTCAGTGAGTTATGGTGGCGGTAGGGGTGGAAATCTCAGGTTTTGGTCTTCTGGGATTTAATTAGGTTTTGTCTTTGGATCCCTCAGCATCTTTTTGAACTCCTTTTTTCCATGCCTTAAGGCTCTCTCACTCCCTCTTCAGGGACCAGGCTCCTTCTTTTCTCTATTAGGATTTGCTTTGGGGAAGTCATCTGCTTCTAAGGACTTATGCCTCTGAGTGAGCTTAAGTGGCTTCTTCTCCCAGAGGTGGCCAAAGCCTTCTTTCCATCTGTGGGGTGAAAATGCTTATATCCTGTCTTAGGCTGGGTTTTCTAGAGAAGCAAAACCAGTAAAGCGTATTAATATACATAGAGAGAGATTTATCTCAAAGAAACAGCTCGCATGATTACAGAGGCTGGAACGTCCCAAGTCCGTGGATTAGGACAGAGGCTTCTCCCAATTCATGTAGCCACAGGGGCTGGAGAACCCAAGATCGGCATGTCAGAAAGCAGGGCTCTGCTCACAGGCTGTGAAGATAGATGAATCCCAGGATCAGCAGATAAGCTGATAGCTTAAGTTCCAAGAACTGGAGGTCAGACGAACAGGAGGCAGCCACAGGATCCAGAACGAGCAAAAAGCCAGAACATCTGCTTATATTTGGATGCAGGCCACACCCCCAAGGGAACTCCCTTTCAACTGATTGGCTACTCACAGTATATTCAATCATGGGAGTGATCACCTATAAACACTGAGAATCATGGCACAGCCAAGTTGACACACAATGTTAACCATCCCATATCCTGACAAAAGAAAACCCTCTGTGGCAGGAGAAAGAGGGGGAGGGAGGGAGGGCAGAAGGGAGAAGAGGGAAGAGATGAGGAGAAAGAGAGAGAGGGCTTTTTCCTAGACTGTGAAATTATCTAAATAAGGGCCCTCCTACGCTGCCTTTGGAAACCCTGGTGGCATAGTGGTTAAGAGCTACAGCTGCTAACCATAAGGTCAGCAGTTCGAATCCATCAGGTGTTCCTTGGAAACCCTATGGGGCAGTTCTACTCTGTCCTATAGGGTAGCTATGAGTCAGAATCGACTTGACAGCAACTGTTTTTTTTTTTTTTTACTTTTATTATTTTTGTAATAAACAAAAACCCAATAACATAGTTCTTAAAAATCTCTCTAATGGCTCTTGTTATTCTAGTATAAATTCTAATCTTTTAGCGTGACATTCAAGGCTCATTCAAGGCTCCGTTTCCGTAGCCTCCTCCTTCTTCCCTACACCCTTGCTGGAGCCACACTGAACCTCCCCCTGAACTTCTGACCTCTGTGACTTTGTATATTCTGATTCCTGTTTCTAAAATGCCCTTCCCACTTATTTTGTCTTTACAGATGAGACCCAAAAGTTATTTCCTAGGAGAAATCTTCCCTCTGCCTTGGATAGTCACCACCTCTTCCTGTGCCTCTGCTGTCTTCAGCCCTCTATTAGAGCATGCACCATGCTGTCTGGTGATTTGTCTCTTCTTTAGTCACTTTCCTCCTTAGAGCAGGTGCTCCTCAAGGGCAGGGACTGTCACTCATGTGTTGACAGCCTCTGGCACTCGTGATAGCACCTGGGGCGGATTACACAGTAAGCAAGGTAAGCATGGGTTTACCTTGCTTCCTGGGTAATCTGTTTCTGTCAGGGAATGTAAATTTGTAAAGAGGCTTTGATTCTGTAGGAAGGTGCTGTGAGGTTGGGAGAGAGACAGATGGCAGCCATAGAAGATTCATGGAAGCAGAATCTTTGATGTGGTAAAAAAAAATGTGAAATTTTTCACTACAGATGATCTGGTAAGCGAGGTAAATGCTGTGCTTACCTTGCCTGTTGGCTAATCCGCCTGTGATATTAGCACCTGTTGCATAAAAAACAAACAAACAAAAACAGTTGCTGTGGAGTAGATTCAGATCTCAGAGTAGAACTGTGTTACAGAATAGGTGTTCAATAAATGTGCCAGGTGCTCCCTACAAGCATTATCATTTTCATCGCCACACCAACCCGCCACACTTCACCATTTTTTGGCACTTGTATCCCTGCTTCTGAGACTGCGCCTTAATGGCCAAATTCCGACTGGACTGTTCCTCCAGTCTCCTCCCTTAGATGTGGGGGTGGTGGTGGGGGGTTATGTGTAGAAAACTCAGCCTCCTCTGCCAGAGATGGTCCTACTGAGGGCCCCTGCAGCTGTGGGACTTGTCAAAGGCTGGGAGCAGACAACTTGTCCTGTCACATCGGGTGTTAGTTCCCAAGAGGAAGCCCCTGCCTCCCGCATCAGACTGGGCACCCAGCTCTGGTCCTCAGGGGCTGTTCAGCAGGGGTGAGGTGGTTTGGACAAAAGGAGATAGGAAGAGGCCTCCTTCTCTGCCCTCTGCCCCACCCCAAATCGCCTCCTTCACCTTTCCCAGGTTGTGTTTACCTTGGCCTCCTCCCCCTGCCCTGTTCTCCCAGCCGATCTGATTGCTGTAATTAGTTAATCAGTAACTGGTATAATTTCCCCCTGATTAATGCAGGAATAATCACCCGCCAGGGCTGCCAGCAATTTGCTTATCAGAGTCACTTTGAAACAGCTTTGAAAATGAACGATTGGCACCTTCCTCAGGGTTAAAATTAGAGCCCGAGAGGCCGCCCTCTGCTGTGGGCGTCTGGGAGTGGTGGGAGGGGCCAGCAGGGGAATCTCCACCCTATTCCCTGTGCCGGAGCCTCTGGCGGTCTCGGGTGGGGAACCGAGAGTGGGCACCCCCTCGGACGTGCGATCCCGCAGGTCTGGACCCTGAGCAGTCAAGGTCCTCGGGGCTCTCACGATCGGCCCAGTGCGCTCCCGGGAGACTGCGGACTCCTGAGCTGGTGCCACAATCCCCACGGCACCTGGCTCGGTAAGTGCTTGCTGAGTGGATGGAGGATTGATACTCTGGTCCTGCCGAATGTGTGCCCACTACACGAGGCTCCCAGGCGTCTGAGGAGACAGGGCACGTGCAGTTACTTAACACTGTTTACAGCCACGTGATCATTTCCAGGGAAGACCGGAAGCTAGTGTGTGAAACAGGACGGCTTCCTGTGGCAGGAGGGGTGGGCTGTTGGCAACAGGGCGGGCTTATGGGGCAGTGTTATGGATTGTGTCCCCCCAAAATATGTGTGGTAAATCCTGTGATTATAATTCCACTTGGGAATGGATTTTCTTTGTTATGTTAATGAAGCAGTATTGGTGTAGGGTGTCTTAAAAACAATCTCTTTTGAGATACATAAGAGCAGATTAAGCAAGGAATCAAGCAAGCAGAGATGCAGGAAGATTGATGCCCCACTGAGGAACAGAAGCTGAAAAGAGACGAGGACCTTCCCTTAGAGCCAACAGATAGAGAAAGCCTTCCCCTAGAGCTGCACCCTGAATTCGAACTTAGCCTCCTAACTGTGAGAAAATAAATTTGTTTGTTAAAGCCGCCCACTTGTATTTGTTATAGCAGCACTAGATAACTAAGACAGGCAGAAAGGAGGAGCCTGCTGTAGGTAATAATGTTGTTGTTGGGTGCCATCGAGTGGATCCTGACTCATAGCCTCCTCATGTGACAGGGTAGAAGTGCTGCATATGGATTTCTAGGCTATAATCTTTATAGAAGCACATCATCAGATCTTTCTTCCTCTGGTGGGTTCAAACCGCCAACCTTTTGGTTAGCAGCTGAGTGCTTAGCCTTTCGCCATCAGGGCTCCTTTAGATAATAATAGTAGCAGCAAAACAACAACCATTCTTACCTTATATCGAATAGAGGAATTGTGCTGTGTTCTTTACATACAGTATCTCATTTAGTTCTTACTAGATAGATCGTTGTGGTTAGCTGCCTTGGAGTCGCCCCCGACTCATGGTGACTCCATGCCCAACAGACTAAACGCTGCCCAGTCCTGCACCATCCTCATGATCGGTTGGGGATCTGACGGGAATTGGAACATTGTGATCCACAGGGTTTTGACTGGCTGATTATTGGAAGTAGATCACCAGGCCTTTATTACTAGTACATCTTAACCTGGAATCTCCCACTGAAACCTATTCAGCATCACAGAAACACGCAAGCCTTCACACAGGGATGGTTGGTGGCTGCGCATGAGGTGCACTGGTTGGGAATTGAAACCTGGTCTCCTGCGTGGATGGCCATAATTCTACCGCTGAACCATCAATGCCTCATATAATGCACACTTAAGGAGCACCTACTGTGTCCATACTGCTTCTTTGTTTTTCTTTTTAAAAAAATTTTATTATGGGCGTTTTCAAATATACACAAAGACAGAATAGTAATAATGAACTTCCATGTACTCATCGCCCACTTTCTATAAATGACCAATATTTTTCTAATCTTGTTTCATTTATTCCACACTCCATTCTTCTTGTTGTTCGAGCATTTTAAAACCAGTTCCAGACATTATTATCATTTCACCTGTAAAATGAGATGCAGATAATAAGAGTATCTTCCTCAAAGGGTTGTTGTAAGGATTTAGTGAGATCTTGCATGCAAAGGTTTGAGGACACATAAGCACTTCATAAATGTTGGTTATTATTGCTATATAAATTGGGGGAGAGTTTGTTTAAATCTGTAGGATCCAGAGCCAGGGGTGTGTGAGAGTTTCCAGGTGCTAGTGCACAGGCTGTCCAGGCAGGTCTTGGGGGTGCAGAGCAGGTGAAGCTGGCATGACTATTATTAACATTTCCTGTGCGTGTGGGTCACCTAGGGAGCTGCGATTGGGGACCAAGAGAATATCAGAGGATGCTGCAGCCTCTCAGCTGAGCGATGGCCCCCAGGGTGTTCTGTTTGGGCTTATTAGAGTGCTCACCTTTCTCTCCAGCTCTCCTCTAGAGGCTTGAACAGCTGAGGGATAAGGGGCAGAGGGTAATCAGGGGCACGAGGGGACTAGTTCTAAATCTCTCAGAAAGGGGCATCACAGCATGTCAGTCCCTTGAGTACCTCTATGACCTAGGGTGCCTGGGAGTACTGCATTGTTGGGTTTGCTGCCAGTTGCAGCAATGAGTAATGAGGGAGATGGGAAAGAGAGGTCATGGAAGCTGCTGCCCCTGACCACAGGGAGCCCACAACGTACCTGGTCAGAACACAGTGAGTTTAGCAATGATCTATAACAAGAAAGCATATCATGTGGTAATACGTGATTGTCCAAATCGGTTCCCAGGCCTGGCCTACTGGGGCCCTGGTCCCTGACTCTGAGCATGCACCCATCCACATGCACACATGTGCATGTACACATGTGTGTGTGCACGCGTGGACTCACACTCCTGACTTGCAAATGAGCTGTCCTGTGTGCATATTGTCAAGGAACACCTGTCACAGAGAAGCTTTTGTCAGGGTGAGAAATAATAAGTTAATTTAGAAACATTTCTCTGTCAAATAGGTGAGATTATACAACTGGCTGCATTAAAAAAATAATTTAAACTCCACAAAAGAATTAAAAAATGGACTTTATTTTAAAAGAATCAAGTTTTGTTCCTGCTGAGGCAGCTTCCATCAGCCAGTTTGCAGAGAGTGCAGACTTTTGGACAAGCTTGGTGGGGTGGGGTGTCTGTAGTTCTGAAAGTGAGGCTACTGACCCCTTCCCCAACTCAGTGGGTAGGTCCCACTTTCTGGGCTCACCCGTGGGCAGGAAGCTGGGCTTGTCCACTCTTTCTATACAGCATTGGCACTTTGTATCCACGTCGTTCCTTCTTGAAATCTGCCCCTCCCTCAGCTTCACTGACACTGAACTAGTTCACGTCTCCTCCTACCTCTATGGTGGCTCTTCTTCAGACCTCTCCACTGGCTCCTCACTGTATCCTCCGTTACATGCAGGCAGCCCTCCAAGACTCTATCCTTCCAGCAGAGTTCACTTCCGGCCCCATATGCCGCCCCACCCTTCCCCCTCCCCTCCCACCCTGTGTGATCTCTTCTATCTTTTTGCCTTTGAATCTTTTATTACCACCAAGCGGACAACTCTCAGATAAATCCCTGTCCCTTGTTCTGATCTTTCTCCAAGGGTGCCGGCTGGCAGTTCCCCTCGAGTACTGGGCACTTCCAACTAGGCTTTCCTGCTGAAACCTCAAATTCAATTTGTCTATATCGATTTGTCAGCATCTTCCTCTGCAATTAGATTATCCTTCTGCAATCCCTAAGCCCTCAACCAGCACCACCACTTTTTCAGCCCCTCAGTCCAGAAACTCTGGAGTCATACCCCATCCCCACCATAACCACATGGAGCCAGGGGGGGTTTCTTCCTTCCAACCCCACCCCTCGCCACCTTCATTGACTACCCTCCCAGATGGAGCCTCAGCCCCTTCACAGGGACTCTTTGCCTCTCATCTCGTCCTCCTCTCATCCACCCTCCAAATCTTAACCACGCTATAAAGTCCAGACGACTCAAGAAGGCATGTGTGAGCCCTCTGTGATTGGTCCCAACCAATTCCTTCTATCTCATCATCCTGTATTCAGTTCTCTCTCCCTGAACCCTCTGCTCAAGCATCACCCGAAACACAGCAGGCCCCCAGCCACCAGGGGTCAGTCCCCGTTATAGAGAAGAGCAGAAAAGGGTAAGGAATGGATCTGAAAACAGCCCAAGAAGGGTTGAATGAATTGGTTATGGGACAGAGAGACTGGGGTGGGAGGAGTGTCACCTCACCAAGACCCTTAGCCTGGCCCAGGACTAAGCAGGCATCATTCTGAGAAGGGACAGCATGTTGGGGACTGGGCTAAAGAGGACATCTTGTGTTCTGCCAGACACCAGAGAGGTCCCTCCTCCCAAACCTGTGTTCAAGACCAAGCCCATATTATAGCTTTGGAGATGGACCTGCTGCCAATTGGCTGTGTGGCTTCCATCAGGTTACTCAACCACTCTGAGTTCTGGTCTACTCACTGCAAAACAAGAACTTGGACAAGATCACCGCTTCGATTCTTTCCATCTTCAGCATCCTTTGATACATGACCAAGTCATACTTTGAAGGTAGAAGTACCAGAAGGGCACTTGCAGATGGGGAAATGGGTGGACAAGAGGATGAGACTAGATTCCACCTATCTGTTTAGTAAAGCAGAGTCTGGAGGCAGGTCACCAGGGGATTTTATGCATCTGAGCCTCAAGGTTTTATTGGCAGGATCTGGTGGAGTTGTCTTCTTCCAGGAGATATCGCTCAGGGCCAGGAGCTTTCTCTGGAGGGGAAGTGTCCCAGGACAGTCTATCCTGTGGCCCCACCTCTTGAAGGGGTTAAGAGAGCTTGGCATCTGGGAGGAGGGGATCATCTAACCTGGAGGCCCCTGCAGTGTGATTCCAGGTAGGGGGATAGAAATTGGGAGACAGATTCAAGTGGCCTGGACAGGTTGGAGCAGGGGTGGGGAAGAGTGAGTTATACTAGAAGTTGTCAAGTACCTTATGGACCTGGAGAATGTTAGACATCGAATATACGGAACATACTTCCTAGTCCAGTTCCATCATGTTGCCAGTGAGGAAACTTAGGCCCAGAGAGGGAAAGTGACTTGTCCAAGGTTCCTCATCCCAAGATTGCTGGTTTCCAAGCTGTTTCTTTTCAGCTGAACTACAGTTATTTCCTACTTCAAACTCAGATCAAAACTGACCTGTTCTAAAGGCAAAAATAAGTTGAAAAAGCAAAACAAACAAAAAATTGACCTGTTTTGTGTCCCATCCTGTAGGGGCTCTGCTCTGGATTATTTGTTGCTCCAGAAAGTGATGTAAGAAGTGAATTTTCATTAAAATGTAGTGTCTTAGACTTGACGGCACCCACCACCACTACCAGTGTCTTAGTTTCCTAACGTTACTTTAACAGAAATTCCACAAGTGGGTGGCTTTAAAGAACAGAAGCTTGTGTTCTCATAGTCCTAGAGGCTAAAAGTCCAAATCAAGATTTCGAACATGTCAATTCCTTCCTTGTCAGTAGCCCCAGGCATTCCTTGGTTCCTGGGAGTTACTTGGCTTGTAGTAACCTCATGTGGTGTCTTTTTTCCCGTGTGTGTGTGTGTGTGTGTGTGTGTCTGTGTGTATCTGTGTGTGTCTGTGTGTCTGTGTGTGTGTCTGTGTGTGTCTGTGTGTGTGTGTCTGTGTGTCTGTGTCTGTGTCCATTCTACTCTTTTTATAGCTCAGAAGTGATTAGATTTAGGACTCATTCTACTCGGGTATGACCGAATTAACGTAATAAAGAAAACCCTATTTCCAAACAGGATTATATCTACAGGTATATGAGTTAGGATTCTCACTGTGGTGCACTGAATTACTTAATATGGCATCCCAGTACCTAGAACAGTGCATGGAACATTACAGGAGTTTTGTAAGTGATTCCGAGGAGCCCCAGTGGTGCAATCGTTAAGTGCCTGGCTCCTAACCAAAAGGCTGGTGGTTCGAACCCACCAGCCCTGCGAGGGAAAAAAGACATGGTGATCTGCTCCTGTAAAGATTTCAGCCTAAGAAATCACATAGAGCAGTTCTACTCTGTCCTATAGGGTCGCTATGAGTCGGAAGCGACCTGACGGCACACAACAACATAAATGATCCCAGGAGTCCCTGGGTGGTACAAATGGTTAAGCACTCAACTACTAGCCAAAAGGTTGGTCGCTCGAACCCATCCAGAGGTGCCTCGGAAGATAAGCCTAGTGTCTCAGTCGTCTGGTGCTGCTCTAACAGGAATACCACAAGTGGATGGCTTTAACAAAGAGAAGTTTATTTCTTCACAGTCCAGTAGGCTACAAGTCCAAATTCAGGGTGTCAGCTCCAGGGGAATGCTTTTTCTGTTGGCTCTGCAGGAAGGTCCATGTCATCAGTCTTCCTTTGGTCTGGGAGCTTCTCTGCGCAGGAACCTCAGGTCCAAAGGATGCGCTCTGCTCTCAGCACTGCTTTCTTGGTGGTATGAGGTTCCCCTGTGTCTGTCTCTGCTCGCTTCTCTCTTTTATATCTCAAAAGAGATGGCATTAAGACACTGATCTTGTCAACCTCATCAGTATAACCTCATCACAGTGATAGAATTTACGACACATGAGGAGATCACATATAATCTCATCATAGTGGTAGAGTTTACAACAGATAAGGAAATCACATCAGATAACACAATCATACAATACTAGCAATCATGACCTAGCCAAGTTGCTACATACATTTTTTGGGGGACACAGTTCAATCCATGACACCTAGCAATCAGCTTCTGAAAGGTCACAGCCTTGAAAACCCTATGGAGCAGTTCTATTCTGCATACATGGGGTCTCCATGAGTCAGAATCAACTCGATGGCAACAACTACACAATAAATGATCCCATTCTAAATCAGAAGTCTGTTGAAGATGATGTGTTAGACATAAAGGACATCAAATGGTGAATGTTTCAGGCTTTGGGAGAGGGAGCTGTTCGAGGTTTTCCCCTAAGTCAGGAAGGCTATCTACTCCCATGCTCATCCTGAGCACCCACCCAGTGACTCCTGGAGAGACTGTTTTATCCCTCCTCAGTCCCCTTCCCTCAGTATTCTCATCTTAGAATTTTTCTAGCTGTATCTACTACAGGTAGTCCCCAACTTAAATGATGGGGTTCCATTCCAATGACTCTGTCTTAAGTCGGTTCTGACGTTGAGTCGAATACTTCATTTTTTTTCGGTTTTCATTATTATTGCCTTTTATTATCAGTATCTTTATAAATATGTCAGTGTTTTGAACAGTAAATCATAAAATTAAACATCTGTGAGTGAACACCTGATAATGAGAACATATTACTAATATAGTACGTATTACTAATGATAAGAACAATCATAAGTATGGTTTGTCATAACTCGAATACGTTGTAAGTTGGGGACTACCTGTACATCACAAGTCTCTCCCCTCTTTTGCCCCCTATTATGGATTGAATTGTGTCCCCCCAAAATGTATGTGAACTTGGTTAGGCCATGATTCCCAGTATTATGTCATTGTCTACCATTTTGTCATCTGATGTGATTTTCCTATGTGTTGCATATCCTACCTCTATGATGTTAATGAGGCAGGATTAGAGGCAGTTGTGTTAATGAGGCAGGACTCAATCTACAAGATTATGTTGTATCTTGAGTCAATCTCTTTTTTTTTTTTTTGAGTTTAGTATAATTTTTTTTATTGTTGTAATTAAATGAAGTTTACATTTCAAGTTAGTCTCCCATACAGAATTTTTTTTTTTACATACATTGTTATGAGACCCCAATTGCTCACCCCATTCTGTGACAGCACACTCCTCCCCTCCACCCCTGATTCCCCATGAACATTCAACTAGCTCCTAACTCTCTCTGCCTTCCCATCTCACCTCTGGACAGAAGCCACCCCTTTGGTCTCTTGTATCTACTTGTCTAAGAGGCACATTCTTCACAAGTATCACTTATATGTCCCACAGTCCAGTCCAATCCCTGTCTGAAGAGTTGGCCTTGGAAATTGTTTTAGTTCTGGGGTGATGGAGAGAC
>NW_004444001.1:2537572-2568983 GCF_000243295.1 Trichechus manatus latirostris | reverse complement strand
CTGCCTCAATTCTGCTCCTATGACTTTCTATTGAGTTGTCTAATTCTGAAATTTTATTGTTAATCTTCTGGATTTCTGATTGCTGTCTCTATGGATTCTTGAAGCCTATTAAATTTGGCATTATGTTCTAGAATAACTTTTTTAATTTCCACTACTACTGTGTCTTTATGTTGCCTGGCTGTTTCTGCATTCTGTCGAATTTCCTTTCTTATTTCTAGAAGAGTTCTGTGTACTAATCTTTTGTATTCTGCCGCTGGTAATTCCCAGAAGTTCTCTTCCTCCAGAGAATTTATTGATTCTTTATTTTGGGAGGTTGCTGAAGCCATCATGGACTGCCTCTTTATATGACTTGATATTGACTGTTGTCTCCAAGCCATCAATAATTGATTATAATTTTATTTTGTGTTTGCTTAGTGAGACCTAGCTTCTTATTTTGTTTTGTTTTGATATGCCCAAATAGGCTGCTCGTGTGCACTAGTTTGGTTTTTGACACCTTTTGATCTCTAATGTCCCGTCACCAGGTAGTTAGTTCTGTAACTAAGTATGTGCATACAGGAGTCCATTAAATTTTCCTATATGGGATCAGCTCAGGTGTTCAGGCAGTCAGTCACCAAGTGCGTGATGCAGGCTCTCACCCCCAGTCCTAGAGAGGCATGGGTGATTGGTGCAGTCACTGGACTCTGGCTGTGGTAGGGGATCACGCACTGAGCCAGGCAGGGGGCTGACGGCTGCCCCTGAGAGTCTGAAAGGAAAGCATGTCCCTATTCTCTAGGGTGAGTAGGTAGGTGAGTTTTGCAGCCGGGCTAAGAGCACCCCACTCTGTTGGCTGTAACGACTTGAGGGTACCACTTTTTCTTGAACTCCTGTAGCAGGTGACTAGGCACTTTAGGAGCTACCACCAGTCCTCAAGACCCTGCTGCAGATCCATAAAAGTGCCTACTAAAGGGGCAGGGCTGTTTCAAGGGTCACAAATCTGCCCGTTCACAGCTGAAGTAGTTGAAGTTAAACTTCAGATGTTTGCCCTGTTGTGCTGTAGCAGTGAGGGCTAACGCTGTAGAGATGGGTCGCCACAAGTCTATAGAGGGGTGTAAGGCACTCAGTCTGCGGACCCCTGATTTCTGTGGCCAGCAAAGAAGCTGTGCCGACCCTGTGATCCTGATCTACGGGAGCCAGCAGCTTATTTGTTCCCTCTCCAAGGCCAGGATAATGGGTCAGGGTGCCTTTTGGGATCTACTTCTGGCCCAGCGGACTCCCGGTGCAGAGCATGGAGGGAGGAGATAAAAGGAAGAGAGGTTTTTCCCAAGTCCAGTGCAGAGCGCAGAGGGAGGAGGTAAAAGGGAGAGAGGTTTTTCCCAAATGGGCTTTTTTTTTTTTTTTTAATCACCCTGAAAGGATGCACGCATGTAGTTATCCTAGCCTCTTGGGAGCTGCTCTTCACTGGTTCGGAGTGTCCAAGCAGAATCTCTGCTGCTGGGTCTCTCTCGATGTGGAAACTGCTTCTGAGTGTGCGCACAGCACAGCTGTTTGCCTGCTTCACCGCAGACTGGTGTGGCTGTGGCTCTGCATTTACGCCGCCGCAGCTCTAGCCCTCCTCACCTCTTCCAAATGGTCTTCCTCTCCCGTATGACTCAGATGGATTTCTTAACCTTGCTGTGTTCAGGGCTGCCAGATGTTCACATAGAATCAAATCAGCTGTTTTTCCAGGTCTTTGTTGTAAAAGGGATATAGGAAGCATCTAACTACTCCTCCATGTTGACCACGCCTCACTCATGTGGTTCTTGATGAACCGAGTCAATCTCTTTTGAGATATAAAAGATGTGAGCAGAGAGACAGGGGGACCTCATACCACCAACAAAGTAGTGCCAAGAGCAGAGCATATCCTTTGAACTTGGGGTCCCTGCACTGAGAAGCTCCTGGACCGGGGGAAGACTGATAGCAAGGACCTTCCCCCAGAGCCAACAGAGAGAGAAAGCCATTCCCTGGAGCTGGCATCCTGAATTGGTGCTTCTAAGCCTACCAGACTGTGAGCAAATAAACTTCTATTTGTTAAAGCCATCCACTTGTGGTATTTCTGTTACAGCAGCACTAGATAACTAAGACACTCCCTTCAAAAAGTTCTGTGAAACCCCATGCAAGAGATTAGGAGGACAGGACATACACTCCTCCCTCTCTCTTGGTTTCAGCCTGACACCATCCTCTGAGCTGATTTTCCAATGATGTTATTTCCAAGCCCCAAGCCCACATTCTCAAATGCCCACTAAGCATCTCCTCTGGATGGCTGTGGTGAGTTGAATTATGTCCCCCCCTCCAAAAGTTATGCTGAAGTCCTAACCTGTGGTACCTGTGAATGTGACCTTATTTGAAAATGGGGTCATTGCAGATGTAATCAAGTTAAGATGAGGTCATATTAGATTATAATGGGCCTTATAAAAGAGGGAAATTTGGTTACAGACACAGGGAGAGTGCCATATGACAACAGAGGCAGAGATTGGAGTGCTGCATCTACAAGCCAAGGAATGCCAAGGATTGCTGGCACCACCAGAAGCTAATAAGAGGCAGGAAAGGATCCTCCCCTAGAAACTTCAGAGAGAGCATGGCCCTGCCAACATCTTAATTTCAGACTTCTGTCCTCCAGAACTGTGAGAGAATAAGTTTCTGTAGTTTTAAGCCATCCAAGTTTGTGATAATTTGTTATGGCAGACCTAGGAAATAGTCTAATGGTACTTTAAACTGACCAAGTCCCAAACAGAGATAATCACCTTCACTTCCAAACCCATGCCTCTTACAAGTGCACTAATTCTGTTTGTGGCATCCGCACTTGGGCCTTCACCCCAGGTTGAAAAGTCTGAACTCTTGCCAAGTCTTGTTCTTTTGCCTCAGTCATCTGTCTCTCTTCTCCCTCTCCCCTGCCACTTTCTTAGTTTAGGTCCTCACTCTGGACTCTTATAGTCTCTGCTCCAATCCATCGCACATAGGATGGAATAATTAATTTTCCGTGATATTGCTATCATGTAATACCCCATGGTACCCGGCTAAAAACAGAAAACAAAACAAACAACCAAATGTCCTTAGTAGTGGACCTGGCTGATGCCCCATTCTGACCCCCATATACCTGGCAGGTGCACTTATCTACCGGCTGTGGTGAGTGTAGATTGATAACACCTCTTAACTGCTCCTTCTTTGGGAGCCCTGGGGGCACAGTGGTTAAGAGCTTGGCTGCTAACCAAAAGGTTGGCAGTTCGAATCCACCAGATGCTCCTTGGGAACCCTGCCTACTCTGTCCTGTAGGGTTGCTAGTAGTTGGAATTGACTCAACGGCAATGGGTTTGGGTTTTTTTATTAATACTCTGTGGCCCTCGGCCAAAAACGGAAAACAAAACAAACAAGCAAATGACCTTGGTAGTGGATCCTGCTGATGCCTTGTCCTGACCCCATTTACCTAGAAGGTGCACTTATCCCTCAGCTGTGGTGAGTGTTGACTGACAATACCTCTTAACTGCTCCTTCTTTGGAGAATTGCCCTGAGCCAATGGGAGCCACCTTGTCCAGGATGTTATGCCCTCCTCCCAGGGGCAGCCTGCAGCCCATGACTGATCTGTGCACATATACAAAAGACCAGCCCCTCTTGCTTCCAAGTTCAGCTGACTCTCTGGAGCAATTCATGCTCCAGAGTATCCTGTGGGGTCAGGCTGAATTCAGACTCTATTGCAGACCATATCCTTGGTTAGCTCTGTCCCCTGTTCTGCCCTTCTTTCCTCCCTCCCTTTCTCCTGAAAGTTGTCCCTCAATAATCACATGCACTTGAATACTTGCCTCAGGCTCTACTATTAGAGAGCTCACCTAAAACAGCTTCTATAGAGCAATGGAGTCCCCTGAATTAAGTCCATACTCTTTCACCTGGCATTCAAGGCTCTCTATGACTAGACCTAGAGCACCCACTTTTCCAGTCTTGTCCCCCATGTCTTCTATCCTTTGCAGATGAAATGACAGCTGGAATGTGCTATACTCATGTCAGGGAATGACAGGAGAGAAAGCCCAGCAATGGGTGGGGGTCTTCAGAGAACGCCTGATGGTCCCCCATGAGAAGAAGAGGCAACTTTACACACTTGGCCAGCCCAGAGAGCCCATCACCAGAGTACATGACAATACCTGGCAAGGAAGGCCTTTCCTGCTCTGTACCTCCCCCACCTCCCACTTGGAGGAGTAGAAGCAGTCTGGTGAGTGGGGGAGGGGAGTGGAGGCTGTATTGGGGAACAAGAAGAGCAGAAAGCGAAACATGTCCCTCCGTGTTATGGACTGAATTGTGTCCCCCCAAATTATGTATTGTAAATCCTAACCTCTCTGCCAGTGATTATAATCCCATTTGGGAATGGGTTGTCTCTGTTATGTTAATGAGACAGGATTAGTAGGGTGTGTCTTGAGTCAATCTCTTTAGAGATGTAAAAGAGATTAAACAAACAAGCTAGCCAGCAGAGATGGGGGAAGAGAGATGCCAAGGCACATGAAGATCGCCCAGGAGCAGAAGCTCAAAAAGAGACAAGGACCTTCCCCCAGAGCTGACAGAGAGAAAAAGCCTTCCCTTAGAGCTAGCACATTTAATTTGGACTCTAGCCTCCTAAACTGTGAGAAACTAAATTTCTGTTTGTTAAAGCCACCTATTTGTGGTATTTCTGTTACAGCACCTCTTGATAACTAAGACACTCCCCTTCATGAAGCAGGGGGCTGGCCGGAGTCAGGCTTGGGGTGGGCAGCCGGAGAAAATCTTCACATTTATATGAAGATGCTGCTCCAGCAATGTGTAGACTGGACTTAAAAAAACAATAAAAATTTTATTACAGAAAATTTCAAACATATACACAAGTAAGAGAGAATACTAGAATGGACTCCCGTGTACCATCACTCAGCTTCAATAATTATCAGTGTATGATGAGTCTTATTTCATCTGTACCCCATGCTCTTCCTCTTCGTCTTCCCCTAGTAGACTGGACATTTTAATTACTAGAATAAAAGTGATTTTAAAAAAATCAACTAAACAGGACTTTTTACTGCCTAAGAGTAGTTTTGACTCTGTGTGGCCTTGGGATAGGGGTTTCCCCTCTCTGTGCTGTAGTTACTACAGGATCATGACCCCTGTCCTTCTGATCTCATGCAAGATGCTGACCACGGAGGTCCTCTGGGAATGGTCGTGTGCTGGTTGAATGGGTAAGATGATGGTGATGGTGAAGAAGATGATGATGATAATGATTACCAGGATCAGAAAGTAAATGGTTTGTGGTTGTCATATGGGTGACATGCAGTTGGCCTGTGGGTGGTGTGTGGTTGGTGCGGATGGCATGTGGAGGACATGTGGGTGTTATGTGGGTGCAGTGTGGGTGACATGTAGTTGTATGCTGGTGTGTTGTTGGTATGTGAGTGGTATGTAGGTGGGACATGGGTGGCGTGTGGTTGGCATGTAGGTGGTGGCCGAGGAGTGAGGTGCCCAGGCATTGGTCCGTCCGCCCTGGGCTCAGTGGTATGTAATGAGTTATCTGATTTGGCCTTGTCTGTGCCTCCCCTCCCAGAGGCGGCCGACTGCATCTCATACATACCAAGGTTCTTATCACATCAGGAATTCATAATCATCCCGAAATATTCAACGGGGCTATGAAATATTTACACACAAGGCACCAGACTATGAAATGAAACGAGCCCATCCCCAGACCCTGGCAGAAACCTCTCTCCCGCAGGGACAAGAAGTGGGCTGAGAAAGGGCTGGAGGCATCCTCATGCGTCCCCAACTGTCCTCCCAGATCTGTGGGACCCTGTGGCACATACTGGGTGTCCTTGTTTGGTGGGGAGAAGTGGATCTCCAGACTCCTCCTTCTTCCTGGGTGGGCATCCCCTTCTTGGCCCTCCCAGTTGGGGCAAGGATGCTTCTGCTTGGCAGGGGATGGCTCAGGGGGCAAGAGGAAGACTGGGGAGGGGCTTGTCCTGTATCATAGGATCCAAAAATCTTAGAAATGGAAGCCATCTCAGAATTCATCCATCCCCCCCCGCCAAATGGCATAGGAATCTTCATTTGTCTGCTTGCTTAACTCCAACAACAGGGAGCTCACTACCTTCATTTAATAGCCAATGACTATTGGTTAGAAAGCTCTTTCTCTTAATGGAACAGCAGACACCTGCAAAGTCCACTCACCAGCCCTCTTCAGCCTGACACCTTTCAGATTCTTCTGAGGGTCACCTTGCCCATCCCCCTACCAGTCTAGGTCCTCAGTGTCTTGAGGCCCCCAGCCCTACCAGGCACCCTGGGATGCACCAGAGCACAGATGGGCCACTGAGCAGCCCTAATGGCCTCATCTGTTTAATTAGCATGCAATTAGCCTAACGCATATTTTAACATCACACCAGAGCTGCTCATCAATCATCCCAAGCTGGGTACAGCCAGGCAGTCGGCCTACAAAACCAGGAGGAAGAAGGTCTTTTCAGTGACTTTTCAGGGGCGCAGCACCCCCTCGAAGTTTACAGCAGCCTGAAGGGCTGCACCCTGTTAAAAGACCCACAGCTCCCCCCACCAACCTTGTCTCATTCAGTCCTCATAGCCAGTCTCAGGGCCTCAGTCCTAGATGGTTCCAGACACAGAGACAAGCATTGCTTCTACTGCTGGAGTGTCCACCATGTGCTCAACACTGACTGGGGACTTCAGAGACTCAGAGAAAGGGCGAGGTCTGCCTAGTCTCGGGGCAGAGCTCAGGGCTGTGGGTAGGGGAGGACCTCTGAGATACCAGGCCCTGGGGCATGCCTCCTGTTCAGTCTCCCTAGATGCTCCAGCTTCCGGGGCAGGACAATAATGCTCAGGCCTCAGTTTCCCCAACTGCAGCTCCACCTCCACTCAGCCAGCAGAGTTCACTATCATTTCCTGCTAGTAATATCAACTTCCCAAGAAGACTGTCTCCCCTATCAGGCTGAGAACCCCTTCAAGACAAGAACATTGTCTTCTCTCTCCTCTGCTGTCTTCTCCCAACTCCCCACAGAATTTCAGGTTAAGGGCTGTGATCCATAACAGAAAGAGCATGAGCTGGGAGTCACTGCATGTGTGAGTTATATCGACCAAGCCATGTCTTCTAGCAGGTCTGTTTCTACCGTGGTGGAGTGGAAGACAACAGAGGCTTGCAAGCTAGATCAGTGTTCCATCCCAGCTCCACCACAGGCTAGCTGGGTGATCTTTAGAAAGTGTCTTAAACTCTCTGAACCTCCATTTCTTCAAGTGCAAATGGGTTATAATAATACCTGCCTATGGGGTTGGTGAGGAGCCCTGGTGGTGCAGTGGTTGAGAGATATGGGTGCTAACCAAAAGGTAGGCAGTTTGAATCCACCAGCTGCTCTTTGGAAACCCTAAGGGGCAATTCTACTCTCTCCTATAAGGGTTGCTATAAGTTGGAATTGACTGGATGGCAACAGGTTTTTTTTAAAGTTTTTGGTTCTTGGTTTATGGGGTTGGTGGGGGAATTAAATGAGTTAGCCAGTGCTAGCACTTAGTAGATGCTTAAAACACAATGGTTTCTCCTTCCCTCCCTCTCTCTCTTCCTCCTTTCCATCTCTGATTGTCTAGAATTCAGCCCCTTCACAGGCTCTGGCCACTTTGCTGTTGGGGAGGTGAGACAGTGGGGGGGAAAAACCCTCATTGTTGGTGGGTGGGGCCCGAATGGGTGAAGCTGGGATTTTGCTGAGGGGTGGGATATAGCCTTAGGTGGGTGGGGCAGGGCATTCCTGATGGACATATCTTCCATGAAGAAAAACTGGAATATGACACTGTTATTGTCAGACCCTGAGCGCCAGAACTTGGAGGAGCCTAAATATTTCATAGTCAAATTCATCAATAATAGAAACCAAGACTAAATTACATAACTGTCACCTTTCTGTTAAATAATGTTTTCTGCAGTGGGCTGGGAGGGGGCCATGGAGGCCTTTATTGCAAGTCATGAATGATTTAGGCCAGCAAACAAAAGGGACTAGGAAGAGGAGAAGGAGAAGGGATTTTCTAGGATCATCTAACAAATCATCCGGGGATGGCTGGAGGAAATCTGAAAAGTATGAGGGTCTTGGGGGAGAGGGTGCTGGGCATACCTGCAGCTTTGGGGGTTGTGGACATACCTTCCAAAGCAGGGTAGAGTGGGGAGAATTAACATGCCAACCCAAGTTTCATTGTCAAGTCGTTCATTTTACTGGAGATGGGCAGACAGATGCTCAGAGACAACCAGAAACCAGGGGTTAAGTCTTCCCATTAAATAGAGAATGTGTTCTGAGTGCAGGGGCTTGTCTCCCCTCTCAAACTAGGAATTCCCTGAGGGCAAGGCTGTGCCCTGCCCCCAGACTGGGACTCCCTGAGGGCTGGGCTGTTTCCTCCCATCCAGACTGGGGCTCCCTCAGGGCAGGGCTGTGTCTCCCCTCAGACTGGGGTTCCCTGAGGGCAGGACCATGTCTTCGCCTCAGATTGGGGCTCCCTAAAGGCAGGGCATGGAAACCCTGGTGGCATAGTGTTTAAATGCTACAGCTGCTAACCAAAGGGTCGGCAGTTCGAATCCACCAGGCGCTCATTGGAAACTCTATGGGGCAGTTCTACTCTGTCCTGTAGGGTGACTATGAGGCAGAATCGACTGGACAGCAATGGGTTTGGTTTTTTCTTTCAAGGGCAGGGCTGGGTCTCCCCCTCAGACTGGGGCTCCCTGAGGGCAGGGTTGTGCCTCCTTCCTCAGACTGGGGCTCCCCCCATGTCTCCTCTCAGACTGGGGCTCCCTGAGGGCAGGGTTGTGTCTCCTTCCTCAGACTGGGGCTCCCTGAGGGCAGGGCTGTGTCTCCCTCATCAGACCTCCGCAAGAGACCAAGGGCTTCCCCAGGGCAGAGGCTCCCCAAGGGCGGGAGCTCCCTGAAGGCAAGGACGTTCCCTCTCCACCAGATTTGGGAGCCCCTGAGGGCAGGGATTGTGCCTCCTCTAACACACCTGGGGATCTCCAAGGGCGTCAACCAGGTTTACTCCATTAGATCAGGGGTTTGGAAGGGCTGGTGCTCCCTCCTCCCAATCAGAGTGGGGGCCTCTGTACGCAGGAGCTCTGTGTTGCCTTCATTACATTGAAGTCTTCCTGAGATCTTGGCCTTTGCCTTCTCCATCAGACTGGAAACCCCTGAGAGCGGTGCCTAAATTCTTCCTCCTCACCTCTCCCCTTTTGCTCATTGGAGGATGGAAGGGAAAAGGCAGGCGAACTGTCCTGGTGCCTTGTCAGCAGTGGGCAGACCACCTCCTCCCCAGAGAGGAAGCCAGACTTGGTGTGTGTGCAAACTTGCCCTGCACCGCCAGCCCTCCATGGGAAGGGTGAGGGTTGGGAGCGCTGTGCCCGCTAAGTGTATAATTACACAGTACTTGGGGTAATTTTCCTCTTCCTCAAGAAGCGCACGTTGGCCCTGATTTTCCTATCTGCAGATTGTAAGCTTGTAATTAGCAGCAAATTACCCACACAAGTGACAAATTTTTGTGCTTTCAAGTAAACAGACAAAATACCCACAGTTCATAAATTGCCTCTCGGTGCAGCAGGCACCTGGCTCCCAACAATGCCCAGCCTGCCCACACGTGGCAGAGAAGGAAGGCGAGAGCTGGCGTGAAGGCCGAAGCTGCAGCTGAAGGGATGAAGGGTAGGCTGGCTTGCCTTTGGAGTCAACCCTGTCTGCTCGCTGCCCAGCACCAGCAGGTCAGAATCCTTGGTCTGGGTCAGCTTCATGGTCCCTGACATGGGAGTGGAGCACTAGGGTGGCAGCTTCAGCCCCAAGGGTAAGAAAGATCCCCATGGCCCCATCTGCCACCCAGGAGCTCATTGAAACTGGTCTGCGTCTTCTCTCAGCCAACATCGCCTCCCTGGGTACCATGTGCCAGCAGAGCACTGCCTGGTACTTGTCCTTGAACTGAGATTCTTCACCTGTTTTCATGCCATGGACCCTTTAGCAGTGTGGTGAAGCCTCTGATCCCTTCTCAGTAGAATGTTTCAAATGCATAAAATAAAACATATAGGATTACAAAGGAAACCCATTATACTGAAATGCAGTTCTATCCTTGGACCCAGGGTTGGAACCCTGCCCTAGAACAGCTTCTTGTCCTAGTTCTAGAGGATGCCTGAGCTTCAGCATCAGGTGAGTTTGGTCATAAACTGGCTCTGCCTCTGCCTGGCTGTGTGACCCAGGTAACCTCCCTGAGTCTGTTTCCTAACAGGTAAAACTGCAGTAGCAGTAGAGCTTCCCACGTAGGGTTATAAGGATTTGACAAGATAATATATATGTAATTCTTCTCAGAGTCCTCAGTACATAGTAAGTGTTCAATTAATGTTAAGTGTTATTGTTACTATTAATATTTCAGGATTTTGGTGAGTCCGTTCTTACTTCCTCTTTGTCATTCCCCGCCCTGCTTCCAGATGTGATAGTCATTTATTAAGAATTGATTTCCTGTGACCCCAATACCCTTAAGCTTCCTTGTTGTTGTTGTTAGGTGCTGTAGAGTCCATTTTTGACTTATAGCGACCCCATGTGACAGAGTAGAACTGCTCCATAGGGTTTTCTAGGATGTAATTTTTATGGGAGCAGATCGTCAGGTCTTTCTCCTGCAGAGCTGCTGGTTGAACTGCCAGCCTTTGGGTTAGCAGCCGAGTGCTTAACCATTGCATCACGAGAGCTCCTTTTAAGCTCCCTGATTTCATACCTAGTGGCGAAATGATTAAGTGCTTGTGTACTAACCAAAAGGTCAGCAGTTCAAATCCACCCACCACTTGACAGGAGAAAGATGTGGCAGTCTGCTTTCATAAAGATTATAGCCTTGAAAACCCTATGGGCAGTTCTACTCTGTCCTATAGGGTTGCTATGAGTCAGATTTTTAAGTTCATCCAGTAACTACCATGTTCCTACCCTCCTGGAGAGGAGATGCCTCACTACTGTGAGTTCAGTAGGACCTGAGGCTTACACACTGTGCCATCCTCCCTGAGTCTTTGCATTCCTACCTTTAAAATGGGGCTAATAACACCTACCCCATCAAGTGGTTGGTGGTTGAGCTGAATAGGGTTAATATGTGCAAAGTGCCTGGCACAGAGTCTGGTACATGGTGTTGTTTGTTGTTAGGTGCCATCAAGTTGGTTCCAACTCATGGTGACCCTCTGTATGGCTTTGTTCTAACTGATGATATTGAGCTTCTCCATTGTCTCTTTCCACAGATGTAGTCTATTTGATTCCTGTGTATGCCATCTGGCGAGGTCCATGTATATAGTTGCCGTTCATGTTGTTGAAAAAAAGTATTTGCAATAAATAAGTTGTTGGTCTTGCAAAATTCTATCATGTGATCTGTGGCACCATTTCTATCACCAAGACCGTATTTTCCAATTACTGATCCTTCTTTGTTTTCAACTTTCACATTCCAATCACCAGTAATTACCAATGCATCTTGATTGCATATTTGATCCATTTCGAACTGCAGAAGTTAGTAAAACTCTTCAATTTCCTCATCTTTGGCATTTGTGGTTGGTGCGAAAATTTGAATCATGGTCGTATTATTCCACCCTGAGGTGCTCATCTTCCAGCACTATACCAGACAATGGTCTGCTGCTATTCATAAGGTTTTCACTGGCCAATTTTTTCAGAAGTAGACCACCAGGTCCTTCTTCCTAGTCTAGAAGCTCTGCTGAAACCTATCCACCATGGGCGACCCTCCTGATATTTGAAATACCAGCAGCATAGCTTCCAGCATCACAGCAACATGCAAGCCACCACAGTACGACAAACTGACAGATGTGTGGGGGTACCTGGTAGACACAGTACAACAGTACCTGTGATTCATGTTATTGTTTTTGGTAATCTGTTACTTTGGGAGCCCCCAATGAAGCACACCTTCAGTGTTCAGGCCCTTGTGTACTCCCCTCTCACAGTGACTCTGGGCTGACTCCTAGGCCAGTCTTACCCAGAAGTGATGTTGTGCCAATTCCTGGCCTAAGCCTTAAGAAGGCCTGGCAACACTGTGTGTTAGAACCAGCTTGTACTGACTTGCAAGAGCTGATGTTTGAAATTTCAGGAATTTTGTGAGCCCTTGATATCTAGTTGATAGTTGCACCATGGAAATTGACAAATACTACAGATTAGGAATCCACCCTTCCCTTCCCTTCCTTCCTCCCTCCCTTCTTTCCTATCTTTTTCCCTATAGAGCCAGTTGCCAGCACACCGCTGCCTGGCAGCTTCTACTTTTGAACTTTTATGAACCTGGAGCCACCACATAAGAAGTTCTGTTTCCCTTTGGGAAAGACCACCACATGGAAAAGCCACACAGGGAGAGAGAAACCCTGAGACTACATGGGGAGAATCAGGGAACCCAGTCCATAGTTGGAACCGAGGCCTCGGACGTACGTCCCCAGATGAGCCATTCCAGCCAACCCCCAGCCTTTTGAACCCTCCTAGGTGAGACACCCAATCTGTGAGTGAAGGAGCCAAGGACATTCCAGCTCCAGGAGACAGCACATGGATCAGAGATGAGCTGTCCCTGCTGTAACCTGTCCGAATTCTTGGCCCACAGAATTGTGATCAAATAAAACGCTTGTTGTTTTAAACCATTATGTCTTAGGGTATTTTGTTGTGCAGCAATAGATAACTAAATGGCCCTCTATCCCAGAGGCAAATGGCCAGGCAGCCCCATGCTACCCTGCCATGGTCTCATCATTATGTGAACTTCTCATCCTTTTCTGCATTGAGTTCCAGGAAGCCCAAAGAAGAGATGCCCAGCTCCCCCTACCCCAACAGGGGCAGCTTTGCTTACCCCAAATCTCCCCAATCTTCCAGAGAATGGCCCCCACTTCCACTCTCCCCACTCTGCTCCCTATCAGCAGACAGGGAGACATGAAGTGAGGAATTCCACTGGGGAGGCTGGTGTGGAGCTGAGGGAGGGAATGGAGCCCCCTCCCTTCCCTGTTGACATTTGAAAAGGACAAAATTAGGAGGAAGGTAAATTTACTCTTCTCTTCTCCCAGGGACCAGGGAAGAGGGAGGCAGACACCCACGGTGGTGATTGTTTCAAGTTTGGGGAGGGTGCTGGGGTGCTGGGCATGAGGTCTTTGCAGGGTGAGCTGGTGGTTGCAGGTGGGCTTGGCATCCTGCAGTGGAGGTTACTTGGGGCTGATGTGGGGCAAAACCACCCTCTCCAGCCTATTCCAGTGCCCCTGGGATTGGGTAAATCCAGGCGTCCCACAGAGGAGCGGTGCCACTGCCCTGCATAGTGTTTCCAAACTCCTGACAGATATTCATTTTCAGGATTTGGGAATGAGAAATTGAAATTCCTGAGAATGCTTGGGAATTCCTGAAATCATAAATTATTCTGTATTTTCCTTAACACTTTTACGTGTTTCAAATAACAATCAGTGTGACTATAAGTAATAAACAGTGAATCGTTTCTCTGTGATAGGGTTATACTAAAAGTTTCAGTGGTCTTTTGTTTAAAACAAGATCTCATGTTAGATGCTTGTTTATTGTTATTATGAGCCAATATATTTTGACAAGATTGTATATTTCAATGACATGTAAAAATGTTCAATACCTGATACAGAATTTTAATTATAGAAAACATTAAAATAAAGGAGCATTAACACAAAATTAATGCCAAATAAAAGTCATTAACATTTGAAAGATAACACAAATATTGAATATTTAAAAATCTTAATTCATAAAATGAACTTTTTTAAACACACAGAGCATGAATTGACCTATCTGGACAGTCTTGATGTTTGTTTTGCGACAAATACCCAAGACATAGAGAAAGATCTTTTGTGTTGACATTGGTTGAAATGTTAAGCGTGTGTTCAAAAGCATCTTCGATTTGGGTGTTAGGGTGCATGTTACATCATATAAGCTCATTTCTTTGTTTTTTAACAATGACAGTACTTTATCTGGTTGCCCTGTTTTTCTTTTTGCTATTGAAATTGATATTGCTTTTGCTCATTCAGATTTTAGATCAGTTTCTGATATTGTGTCTGAGAATTTCACGACATTCCCATGTTCTTCCCTTTGCATTTCTCCTACACTGAATATTCAAACACTGGAAAATGCCAGTGACCATGATTGGATAGTATTTGAAGAAGAACGTAACATTTGGATTAACAGGGCTGCATGTGCTAAAATTGCCAATTTAAGGACTGATTTTGCTTGCAAAACTTATTCTTGGAATATCAGTCATATGATTTGTGTAAAGTATACTGTGCATATAAACTTATTAATATTTATTTTATTTGCAAGAATGACTCACCATTAGCAACATACAGGGCCACAAACATACATTTATATAATGGCAACAGCTACAAGCAAGACTGACTGATTAAATTGTGGCATTCTCTTCTATGAGCTTCTGTTACAGTTCCCAGAAATGTTGATGTTAACCTTCAATTCCATGTGTCAGTGTTTCCTGCCCTTGCTTTCAACTTGACATCAGTTGATTCCTTCAGACCAATAAAATCTCTATGTTGATTATGAAGCTTTAATTCTTGCAGAAGAATTATAATGCTTTTTCTCATTTTTCAGATTTCTTGATTGACTTTTCTTGGGATTTTGGATTTGGGAAAAGATCATTTCTGAGAAATGTTGGGAAGATATTTCTCGCTTCAGGGACGTGAGCTCCATCTAAGGACAGTGAACTCCCTGTGTACCTGCCCCCAGACAGGATAGGATGCTGTTTCCAGAGTTTTTTATTATCATGAACCAACAATAATGAACCTTTTTCCTGGAAAAGTCATTAAGGAGAGAGCTGGACTCTGGTGGAAAGACCACCTGACTTCCCTGGCTACCTCAAGTCCCTGTCTCTTCTGCTAGACTTATACAAGGCAGCATTTCCCAGAAACCTGCTCTTGGCTCTCCTCCTGTCTTTGTCTTCATGCTCTTTGGGGCACTTCATCCGTGATCTTGGTTTCAGTGTGCTAATGATACCCAAATTCACATCTCCAGCCCAGGCTTCTCCCATTCTTTTTTTTTTAATAAACATTTTATTGCGTTTTTGGTGAAAGTTTACCCAGCAAGTTAGGTTCCTATTTGACAATTTCCACACAGATTGTTCAGTGACATTAGTTATATTTTTCACAATGTGTCAACATTCTCTTTAATTGTGTTCTGGTTGTTCCATTTCCAGCATTCTAGTTTCCCTGCCCCCTTATCTTCTCATTTTTGATTTAGAGTAAATGTTGACCTTTAGGTCTCATACAGATGGTTTCTTAGTAGAGTACTGATCTAATGGGTAATAGCCTTCATTTTATCTGTCACTGCTATTTCACTAAAAGTTGATTTCGGGGTAGTTTTGGTTCAAGGTTTAAAGAGCGTCCAGGTTTTGGTTCAAGGTTTAAAGAGTGTCTCGGGGTGATAGTCTCAGGGAGTCTTCTGGTCTCTACTGGTCCAGTTAGTCTGGACTTTTTTTTAAGAATTTGAGTTTTCTTCTACCTTTTTTCCCCATTCTATCCGGGACCATCTATTGTGATCTCAGTCAGAATGGTCAGTGGTGGTAGCTGGTCACCGTCTAATTCTTCTGGTCTCATAGTAGATGAGGTCATGGCTCTTGTAGGCTATCAGCCTTGTAGATTTGTTTCTTCTCTGATATTTTGGTTACCTTCTTATTCTTTTGCGCTTGATGAGTAGAAATCAATGGTTGTGTCTTAGATTGCCTCTCACAGGCTTTTAAGACCCTAGACGCTACTCACTTTACTAGGATGCAGAACTTGAACTTTGTGAACTGTATTATGCCAATTGACTGAGTTGTCCCATGAGAATATGGTCCTGAGCCTTCAAACCCAGAAAACCAATCTCGGGAAGTGTTTGGTTACATCTGAGGGGTATCTGTAGTTGCATCTTCAATGAATATATGTGCCTGTAAACACATATCTGTATTTATATGTACATATAGATACTTCTCATATATGTATACACCCGTACCGACCTGTATACCTATATGCCTATACCCAACCATATGAGCTCATACACTCATTTTTCGGTCTTTGCTGGAGTTGTTGCCGTCTTTTATATGTCAAATTCTTTAGTACAGGCATCCTTTTCTCTTAAGTGCTTCTCAGCAACATCATTTACTTTGGTCATGTTGTGCTCACTACAGCCACGTTCGGTGCCACTTTTCCCATCACCAAAAATAACAAGTATCTACGATCTAAAGTATGCTTCTCCCTCATGTCCTCCTCTCCCTGGTAACCATCAGTGAACACTGGTTTTTTTATATATACCTATTCTTGTCTTCTTATAATATAGGAATCATACAGTATTTGTTCTTATTGCTTGACTTATTTCACTTAGCGTTATGCCCTCCATGTCCATCCATGTTACAGTACGTTTCGCAGGCTTATCATTGTTCTTAATGGTTTCATAGTGTTCCATTGTATGCATGTACTACATTTTGCCTATCCATTTATCCATTGATGGGCACTTTGGTTGTTTTCTTTTTTTTGCTATTGTGAACTAAAGCTGCAGTGAACATAGGTATACATATGTCTGTTCGTGTCACTACTTGTAGGTTTCCGGGATATATACCTAGGAGTGGGAGTTCTGGATCATAGGGTAGTTCTATTTCTAGTTTTTTAAGGAGGTACCATACCGTTTTCCATAGTGGTTGTACGACTTTACAGTCCTACCAGCAATAGATAAGGATTCCCATCTCCCTACATCCTTGCCAATATTTGTTGTTACATGTTTTTTAAATCAGTGCCATTTTAGATGGGGTGAAATGGTATCTCATTGTAGTTTTGATTTGCATCTCTGCAAAGGCTAATGATCGTGAGCATCTTTTCATGTGTTTGTTGGCTGCTTGGATGTCCTCTTTGATGACGGTTCTGTTCATATCCTTTGGCCATTTTATAACTGGTTGTCTTTTTGTTGTCGAGTTGTTGAAGTTTTCTATACATTTTAGAGATTAGACCCTTATCGAATATGTCATTTCTGAAGATTTTTTCCCAGTTTGTAAGTTGGCTTTTTACTCTTTTGATAAAATCTTCTGATAAGCATAAGTTTTTAATTTTCACGAGACCTCATTTATCTATTTTTCTTCTTCTATTCATGCATTTATTGTTATATTTGTTATCCTATTTTTAAAAAGATTAGGTCCCATAGTTTTCTCCTGGGAATTTTATAGTTTTAAATTTATCATTTAGGTCTTTGATCCATTTTGAGTTAGTTGTTATGTATGGTGTGAGGTACCGGTCCTGTTTCATTTTTCTGTAAGTGAATATCTAGTTTCGCTAGCACCATCTATTAAAGAGGCTGTTTCTGCACTGATTGAATGGACTTTGACCACTTGTCGAAAATCAGTTGTCCATAGATGGCTGGATTTATTTCTGAGTTCTCAATTCTATTCCATAGGCCTACGTGTCTGTTGTTGAACCAACACCAGGCTGTTTTGATTACAGTGGCTATATAGTATGTTTTGATATAGGGAAGTGTGAGGCCTCCTGCTTTGTTCTTCTTCTTCAATATTGCTTTGCATATTCAAGGTTTCTTTCCTTTCCATATGAAGTTGGTCATTAGTTTTTCCATTTCGATACAGAATATTGTTGGGATTTGTATCAGGATTGTATTGTATCTGTAGATTGCTTTAGGTAACATTAACATTTTCACTATATTAAGTCTTCCAATCCATGAACATGGAATGTCCTTTCATTTTTTTTTTTTAATTGTACTTTAGGTAAAAGTTTACAGCTCAAGTTAATTTCTCATTCAAAAATTTATACCCATATTGTTTTGTGACATTGGTTGCAATCCCCACAATGTGACAGCGCACTCCGGCTTTCCACACGAGATTCCCTGTGTCTGTTCGTCCAGTTCCTATCCCTTCCTGACTTCTTGTCCTGTTTTTGGACAGGAGCTCCCCATTTGTTCTCATATATTTCATTGAACTAAGAAGCACATTCCTCAGATGTATTATTTTTTGTTTTATAGGCCTGTCTAATCTTTGTCTGAAAAGTTGGCGTTGGGAATGGTTTCAGTTCTGGGTTAGCAGAGAGTCTAGGGGCCATAGTTTCGGAGGTTCCTCCAGTCTCTGTCAGACCATTACATGTGGTCTTTTTACATGAATTTGAATTCTGTTCTACATTTTTCTTCTGCTCTGCCCAGGACTCTCTGTTGTGTTCCCTGTCAGGGCAGTCATTGGTGGTAGCTGGGTGCCGTCTAGTTCTTCTGGTCTCAGGCTGGTGGAGTCTCTTGTTCATGTGGTCCTTTAGTCCTTTGGGCTAGTATTTTCCTTGTGTTTTTCGTTTTCTTTGTCTTTCCATTTTTGTAGGTCTCTTATTCTCTTGTGGTAGTGTTCTATAATTTTCATTGTATAAGTCTTTTATGTCCCTAGTTAAGTTAATTTCTAGGAATTTTTTTGGGAGGGCTATTGTAAACAGTACTGTTTTCTTGATTTCTTTTTCAGAATACTTCTTGTTAGTATAAATGAACCCAACTGATTTTTGTGTGTTGATCTTGTATCCTACAACGTTGCTGAATTCTTCTATTCCAGCAGTTTTCTGTGGAGTCTTTAGAGTCTTGTATGTATATAATCATGTCATCTGTGAATAGAGATAGTTTACTTCCTTTCCAAATTGGATAACTTTTATTTCTGTTTCTTGCCTTATTACTTTCGCTAGGACTTCCAGTACAGTGTTGAATAAGAGTGGTGATAATGGGCATCCTTGTCTCATACTCATTCTCAAAGGGAAGGCTAGCAGTCTTTCTCCATACAATATAATGTTGGCTGTTGGTTTTGCATATACGCCCTTAGTTATGTTAAGAAATTTCCCTTCTATTCCCATTTTGCTGAGGGTTTTTATGAGGAAACGGTGTTGAATTTTATCAAATGTCTTTTCTGCATCGATTGATATGATCATATGGTTCTTTTCCTTTGTTTTATTTATTTGGTGGATTACATTGCTTCATTTTCTAATGTTCAACCACTCTTGTATTCTCCCAGTCTTATTATACCTAAGTGTCCATTTTCAAGTTTTTGCTTCCTATACACATGACTCCAGACTTTTCTGGTTTAGAGGTCTGAATGTTCAGGGTAGGAATGCTTCCACCAAGGTACAATAATGATTCTATTGAACTGGAAGGTAAGTTTGTCACCAGGCCCTTTTGACTTCTGGAGCCCTGGTGGTACAGTGGTTAAGCAGTTGGCTGCTAACCAAAAGATTGGCAGTTCGAATCCAACAGCTGTTCCTTGGAAACCTTATGGGGCACCTCTACTCTGTCCTGTAGGGTCACTATAGATGGAATTGACTTGACAGCAACGGGTTTGGGTATTTTTGTTTTTTGGGTTCTCATGCAAAATGGGGACTGCAGTGTTGGCTGGGGTGACTGACCCTAATTATCAGTAAAAAATAGGGTTGCTGCTACATAATGGGGCTGGGTGGTGTATGGGGCACCTCCTAGTACTTCTAGGTCAAAAGATGAAAGTTAATGGAAGATCGTAGCCACCCATAACAGGCAATAGCATCAGAGTCTCAGACTTCTCCAAAAAGAAGGTTAAAATCACCCATCCAAAGAACCTTGACTGGTGAGGGACTTGTGCAGGGCAAATGAAATATGGGATGAAATCACAAATACCAACTATAGCCTTGTAGAACTGTAGTAAGTATTCATCCATATTATACTCCTTGCTTTATTATGAATATATTTATCTATTTTTTAAAAAATGTCCTTTTTCTGCCTCCCTCATATCCTATTATTTTTATATAGGGATGTTATTGGTGGATATTATTTATTGCATAGATTATAGACTATCAAGATAGGATCATGATAGAATTAGAGGGAGGATGGGCATTACCAGTTATCCTAGTGCAATTACTGATATGAATTTGCGTTGTCCCCTTTTGGGGAAAACGGTGAGTAAGCTTTCATTTGTGTGAGAAATAGTTACAGTATGTTAGTGGAAGCAGATTTTGGTGGCAGTGGTCATGGTGGGGAAGTTTAAGAATGGAAGAAGGGTGTATATTGATGTTGGGCAGCCAAGAGGTGGACTGTAGTGGATATTTGTCATTCTTCTTGGTTGCCTAGGGCCTTTAAACCCTCTTCCTTTATTTGTGACCTCCATTATTTCCCTAATTGGAAGCCAGAAGCTCATTTTCCCAGGTGCCTTTGCACCAGGTATGTAACTTAGGCTGTACTGAGCAGATCACTCAGAAAAGTCTCTGAAAAAGCATGACATGGAATACATTTGGTGAATGTAGCAGCAGAGACATCCAGCTTCCAGAGGCTGCTCTGGCAAAGACTCCAGGCAGTACTACCCTTAGACCTGGGCAAGAGGGATCCCTGCATTGGGGCCTGTATTTTAGAGAGCTCTGCTCTGAGCCTTCTCCAGCCACATGCCTCCCCTCAAAGCCAGGAATCTGTAGGGTCAAGAGACAACCCTGTCCAGAGCCCACGCCCCCACTTCTACATCAGGTTTTAAGAACCAAAATCCTAAATTCCTCGCCCAAATGACTCCAATTCTGCTTCCAAGGCCCATGCAGGCCTCTTCTCTGGATCTGTCTTCCGAGGGTAGATCATCCTGCCAGTGTATACTCTAAAGCCTAAGAAGCAGCCAAGGGATATCTGTTCGTGGAGGGTGGGAACAGAGCTTGGACGTGTGAGCTGGGGTGTCTACACACAAGCACATGAGACCCCCTGCAGTGCAAGAGGGGGCTGGAGGAAGAAAGAGAAGAGGTGTAGGATAGGGGCAGGGGCCAGAGGTTGACTCTGCCTGCCCCACCATGTTGTGGCCGTGTATTCTGAGAAGTTTGAGGATTCTAAATCTGAATCTGACCTTCCTGGTTGTTGTAAATGTGTATTTGTCAAGGTAGGAGAATACAGGCAGTCCCTGGGTTACAAATGAGGATCTGTTCCTAACTGTATCTTTATGTCAGATTTGTAGGTAAAGTTGGAACAGGTGCATACGGTTCTTATTTAGCCTTACTTCAGTGCAAGAAGAGGCTCAAAGCCTTTCCAATGATTTAAAAGCTGCACGTGCAGCAAGTGAAGGTGATTGTGATAAAGACTTTGTTGTAAGTAGTTGTTGGTTCAGTCATTTCAGAGTGAGGGCAAATTTACATAACATTAAAGTGCAAGTACGAGTTGTCCATAGATCAGATGTTTGTAACCCAGAACTGCCTGTATGTGGAAGATTTTATTTTCCAAAAATGCTCACAACAATACAGTATTTCCTGCCCCGACATGCTCTTTCAGAACTTCACTGTTCCCCAACAAGAGGCAGAGTCTATTTCGCTTCCCCTTGAACCTGGGTAGGGCTTTGTGACTGCTTTGATGAATGGATAGGGCAGAATTGACACTGAATGACTTTGGAGGATAGGTCATAAAAGGCAATACAGCTCTGGATGGGTGTCTCTTTCTTAGGACATTTGCCCTTGGAACCTATCCACCATGCTGTGAGGAAGCCCAACCTAGCCCACATGGAGAGACACGTGGAGAGGCCTATGTGGAGATGAACTGAGGTCCCCAGCCAACAGCCAGCATCAACTACCAGACATGTGAGTGAATAACCCTACATACAGATGACTCCAGCCTTCAACCTTTTGAGCCTTCCAACTGAGGCTTCAGATATAATGGGGCAGAGACAAGGGGTTCGGGATCTGAATTCCTGATCCACAAAATCCATAAGTATAATGAATATTCGTTTTATAGCAATAAGTTTTGGAGTAATTTGTTATGCAGCCATAGTAACTAGAACAGATTTGAATATATTTCATTTGTTAGCTTTATAACTTTAAAATATTTTGAAATATACTGTAGTATATGGCCCTCCATTTGTATTTTCCCCTGGATCCTACAAATGTTAGGGATTATTCCTAGTGTGCCCAGCGTCAACAACACAAATGCAGGATCTGGGCCCAGTGGTGGGTGCAGTAGGGTATTCACTGTAGCAGGCCTAGGGTGTCATTTAGACACTGTTCCTGACTGTGTGGTCTCCAGGCCTTGTCCTCTGGCCCTCCCAGAGATTCTGTGAGTCACCTAATATTCTTTGTAAATTCCTTTTCTGCATAAAGCAGCTGGAGTGGTTTCTGTTGCTTGCAACTAGAATCCTTGATTGAAACTAAAATTGGCTTCAGGTTAGTTCATTTTGATTCAGTTCAACAGATACTTTTTGAGTATCTGCCACATCTGCTGACCCTATTTTAGGCAATTGTGATACAAAGATAAATAAGACACGGCCTTATTATTAGGTAATGCTAGCTGACATTTACTGAGCCCTTGGATTGTGCCAGACACTGTGCTAATCATTTTTCCTTCCGTATCTCAATTCTCACAACTACGTTATGTGGTAGGTACTTCATGAACTTCATATTGGAAACAAGGAAACTGAGATTCAAAGAGGTTAAGTAACTTACCCAAGGTTACACAGCTAGTAACTGATAGAGCTGGAAGTGGAATCTGGGGCTGTCTGACTCAACATCTGTGCTCTTAACCATCTGCCTCCAGGTGACACCTGTGTTTGGTGGAGGTGGCAGCCATACACACAGATAATGTCATTATAATTTCCATATGTTAAGGGTATTACTCTGGGAGCATGGAGGAGCCCCTAACGCAGTTGGGCAGAGATCCAGAATCCCTGAGTGGTTGCAAACAGTTAACATGCTCAGCTGCTAACCTAAAGTTGGCAGTTCGAGTCTACCCAGAGCACCTTGGAAGAAAGACCTGACAATCTACTTCTGAAAAATCAATCACTGAAAACCCTATAGAGCACAGTTCTACTCTGACACACATAGGTCAGAATTGACTTGATGGCAACTGGTTCTCTGGGTGACGATCCGTGAAGACTTCCTGGAATAGATATTGTCTGAGCTGAGTCATGAGGGGTGTGGGGGACTGGTTAGATGGAGGACAGACAGGGTACTCCAGGCTCTGGGAGCTGTATGTGCAAAGGACTAGAGGGGTGTCCATACTGCAGTGTGTGGAAGTGGTGGGGAGGAAGGCTGAGGCCAAATCACGCAGAGCACCACAGGCTAAACTGAGAAGCCTGAACTTGATCCTGGAGTCCATGGAAAGCCACAGAGGAATTTTCAGTTGATTTCTAATTGGGAAACCTCTGGGAGAGCAGCAGGATGGTATTCAGAGTGTGTGTACTGGAAGCAGGGAGCTGTTGGGAGGCCTTTGCATAATCCAGGTAAGAAATGAGCAGGGCCCACACTGAAGCAATGGTGAGAGGAAGAGGAAATAGACGGAGGGGATGATGTGAGAGACACTGAGGAGACGAATCTGCAGGGCTTGATGTGGATTTTAAGGGGAAAGGAAGTGCTCAGGGTTAAGTCATGAGTGTCTGCCTGGGCTACAGGGGAAGGGTGAGCCATTCACTGAGATAAACGCAGGAGAAAGCATGGGGTTATAAGTCTTAAGCAGAGAAGTGGGCAGCCTCAGGGATCTCGGAGCTGAATATATAGCTAATAATGGCTAATAATTACTAACATTTAATGCTCTAGGCCCGGCGCTAAGGGCCTACCTCACAGGGATGAGCCAAAGATTAAATGAGTTAATACCTGTAAGGGGCTTAGAATAGTGCCTAGCACAAAGTAAGCGCTCTTGAGGAATTTGCTATTATTATTACTATTATTAGCCTTGGTGGTTCAAACATTAATGTGCTTGGCTGCTAACCAAAAGGTTGGAGGTTCAAGTCCACCCAAGGGTACCTGGCAATCTACTTCTGAACAGTCAGTCATTGAAAATCCTTTGGAACACAGTTCTATTCTTACACACACAGGTTCACCATGAGTCAGAGCTGACTCAATGGCAACTAAAGAAATAGCAAGAGCCTTCTTTAACAGACAGGGAAACAGGAGCACGAAGTGGCGATGTAGTTTGTCGGAGGTCTGCACAGCCAAGAAGCTGGCAATCTGACTCCAGGGCAGTGCCCAGGGGTGGATTAACCAGTAAGCAAGGTACGAACCCGTTTACATTAAGCAAGGTACACACGTCAACGATGTGGTGAAACTCATGTCAAATTGTTGTCTACAGATCAGTAAGCAAACATAAGTAAGCCCATGAGTACCTTGCTCATTGAGTAATATGGTTCTGGCAGTGCCCCTACCCACTACCCGCATCACGTTGTCTGGGGGTCACAGAGTGTGGGTGGTGATCAGAGCTCAGGGGTATGTGAGCTCACATGGGCAGGGCCAGGTGGAGAGTGAAAGGGAGAAGAGCTGAGGCCAAGAACTGAGGCCCAGGGAACACTGACAGTGCTGCCCACAGAGGCCCTCAGCCAAACTGTGTGCCTTCTACCCCTCCCAACCTCCTTCCCAAGCTCAAAGGTGCATGCAGTTCTTCCCTGGAGGATTTTTTTTAGCAACATATTCCCAATGTATCCCTGTGTCCCACCCTAGACCCTCTGCTTCAGTCATTTTGGAAGGGTCCGTTCTGGGCTGACCTTGAATGACCCTGGACTTCACAGCAAACTCCTCCAGCACAAGGAGGATGCTGAGTGTCCTCTCCTGAAAAGTGTGGACAAGCATACCAAATCCAAACCAAACCCACTGCCACTGAGTCAATTCTGACTCATAGTGACCCTGTAGGACAGAGTAGAACTGCCCTGTCCTATAGGGTTTTCAAGGCTGTAAATCTTTATGGAAGCCGACTGCCACATTTTTCTCCTGTGGAGTGGCTTGTGGGTTCGAACCACTGAACTTTTGGTTATTGTTTTAACCACTGCACCACCAGGGCTCCTTGGGGATAAGCGTAGTACCTCTTAAAGGTTGTGGGGAGGATTAAGTGAGAATGGTGTACCTGACCTCCATAAAGCTTAGCTGTTATTATTACTGGTGCTTGTGTTTGAATCTCCAGGGTTTAGCGTGGTGTCTAGAACTTAACAAACGCCTGTGCCATAAATGTCCAAATCAGACAGAACACCTTGGTTCTGGTTCTGGCTTCTCCATTTGGCTGTGTGGCCTTGGGCGACTCACTCAGACCCTCAGTTTCCTCATTAATAGACTGGAGACAATAATCAGCACCTCACAGGGTTCCCGGGATTAAATGAGGGAATGTGTGACAATATTTGGAGAATTGTAGAGTGTTCTACAAATATGGTGCACGGTCACTGCTCCCTGTCTGTCTCCTCTCTGGAGATGGTTGGCAATATACTGGGGAAGAGAATGGGAGGCTGTCTTGAATGGGTAGGAAGCTTCAGTTCCTTGTCAGACACAGGGGAGGGGGAAAGGTAGAGTTGGGTGGCTGGGAGGATGTGGCCCAGCCTTGCCAGGTCCAGGAGGGATTGTTGAAACTAATAGCCTGTGACCTCCCTCCTGCCTGTCCTAGCTCATGTCTATTGGCTTGGCAATCAATGGTGTTACATTCTGGATATACACTTGTCTCTGCACAGATGTGTGTATGTGTGTGGGCATATGCGCTTGGGGGGAGGCTCAGCTATCTCCCAGAGTAAGGAGGTGGCAGGTATGAAGTCTTTGGGAAGTCTGCTTCTCAGATTCATTCCATCCTGACTCCCTCTTATGCGCAGTAGAGATCATGGGAGTACTTGGAGCATTTGGGGTTGTCTGGGTGTGTATCTTGATATCTCTAAGCCCAGCATGTGCATGTGTGTCTGTATGGGCTGCCTAACAGTGCCAATGAGTCACGCAGGGAACAATGCTGGGGTCAGTGGTGATGGTGGTAAGGACGGCCACACCACCGCGGTTATCTACTATCGTGTACGCTTGTGGTAACAGTAATGTGGCAGTGTTGAGGGTGGATTGACAGTAGCCTCTTGACCGTTCTCTTTCACACATTGTAGACATTTTCCCTCTAGGTCAGGTCTTTCCTTGAGAAGGAACGATGATAATGAGAAGGCTGGGAGGAGGGAGCAGGAGGAGAAGAGGCATCCTCATCTCTCAGTACCTAGTCAGTGTTCAACCAGAGACCCCACCCTGACAATCCAGCTCTTCCAATGTCATTTTTTTTTCTCCCGAAAGGTATGATTGGGGAGGTAATAGGTGGAAGAAGCCTCCTGGTGTAGCACCTTTATCTGGGTAGATTGAACGTACTCTGCCTGGTCCTCCCTCTAGGCTTTTGCTCCAACTGTCCCCATCACCTGGAATGCCCTCCATTCAGGTTGACGTCTCACCTGTCTCACCTGGAGATCATTTGAGCTCCAGCTCAAATGCATCTCCTTTATCCAGCCTTCCTAGGCCTCATATGCTAGAATTAAATTCTCCATTCATGATACTCCTAGGTTGCAAAGACAACTGCATAGTAGTGCAGTGTGGCTCTGTGGCCAACAAATCTAGGTGGGTCAGTGTCACACTGTAAATTGGGTCAATGTCCCTCCCTGTTTAAGACTGTAAGTTCTTGGGGTTCAGCTTTGTGTGGCCTGAGACACTGGGGCCTGGGACAGTAGTGTGCTGGTAGATACTTAACAACCAGCTCTCCGGGAGAAAAAGCCTTGATTTGTAGCACTTGCCGATTTCCATAGTGTAAATACTCCCACTGTGGCTGATTTAGAGCTCCCAATGTGAGGACACTGAACATGGAGTTGAGAAGAGGTACACACAATGGCTCTTGTGAGCTGGTCCCAGCACACAAATGCTGATTCATATCTATACACCGGAACAGTTGACATCAGCTAGTGTCTGGCACATAGTGGGCCCTCAATACATGTTTGAATGAATGAATGAATGAATACAGAAATAAATGAATGAATGAAGAGATGGATGGGTGGGTGGAATTAAATCAAGCAGTGATGACCCATGGCTGGTTTGGGGGGCAGCAGGAGAGAGGGGTTGTGTCTGTGCTGGGCATGGGCATTGGTAGCCAGCACCAGGCAGATCCAGGGTGTCACAGCCCCTGTCGATGGACCTCCTTTGCTCCCCCAGCCTTCCCCCAAGGCTAAGGCTGCTTTGCATTCTCCCATAAATAACCTGTAATGCCGCTGAATGCGGTTTTCTTGTTGGGGCTTTTGTTTCTTCAATCATGACAAAAGCTGCACTAATGAGTTATTGGAAAAACCAAGCCCCGCTCCAGGCCAGAGAGGCTGGGTGAGAGCAGAGGGGGAGGTGCTGAGCTGGTGGGGGGGATGCAGGGGAGGAGGCTGAGCCATTCCGAAGGGAGCTTGGGCTTGAGAGAGGGAATTTAGAAAGTCCTAGCAGCTCACATCATGTTTGGTAAAACAGAGGGTCAAGGAAAACAAGGGAAGCCCTCAATGAGATGGACTGACACAATAGCTGCAACAATGGGCTCAAACATATCGAAGATCATGAAGATGGCGCAGGACTGGGCAACGCTTCATTCTGTTGTACATAAAGTCATCATATACCATAGCTGACTGGAAGGCAACTAACAACAACAGTTCACTTGTGTCCAGGGCTTTACAGTTTCCAGAGACTGTCTCAAGGAATCCCCCTCTACAACCCACCTGAGTAGTGTTATCAACATCCCATCTCTCCAAGTTGTTCCTGCCTCAGAGCCTTTGTACTTTCTGTTCCCTCTGCATGGAACACCTTGATATTCACTTGGCTCATCCCTCAGGTCCTTGCTTGAATGTCACCTCCTCAGGGAAACCCTTGATTACCCTACCTAGATTAATACTACCTCTCACTCTTCATCCCTTGCCCTATTTTAACTTTGTTTTCAGAGCATCAGTTATGACCTGATGTTTTTTGGTTGGATTTTCCCAGAAGCAGACCCCAAGACAAGGATTCGAAAGCAGATATACTGAGAAGAGAATGGGGAAGTGTTACAGGGAAGGAAAGGCAGCCAATAAAGGATGTGCTACTAGGTATCCAGTTACCACTGTGGGCAAATGGAGTTCATTCCCGCTGAGGAAGTCTGGGAGCCTCAGAGATATCCTGCCTGAGGAGTGAGGAAGCTAGGGTATTTATATACCAGCTTCTGTGAGTCATTGAGGACTGCTCCTGGGAAGCTGGAGTCTGTAGCCCTCTGGCTACTACATGGGCAGGCAGAGTGGGCCCTGATGGCCAAAGAAGGCTTTGGGCAAAGATATGAGGATGCTGGCAATTAGAAGTCAGCCCAAGGGCACTGAAGTTAGGGTGAGGGGCTATGGGCTGCCTTACACATGCCTCACAGCATCTGCTAGACATATGTGACATAACAATTTTATTGTGTGTTCTTATCCACTAAAATGGAACCTCCACAAAGGAGGGACTTTTTTACATTCATTGCTGTATCCCCATTGCCTGGAACAGTGCCTGGCAATTAAAAAATAGCTGTTGAATGAGTGAATGCCCATTTTACAGATGAAGATGGTGAGGCCCAGAGAGGTGAAGGATTGTGCTCAGGATTAGATTAATTCACATACAAAAATATTTATTGAGCATCTACTTTGGGTCCAGCACTTCTGTACGTAGTCAAAGAGGAACAGAACCCAATTCTTGGGCTTTACCCTAGGCACCCCCTACCCCTGCCTAGTGGGTCTAGGAGCTGTGGGGGCTCCATTGGTGGTGACTCCATTCCATGCCCCCTGACACATAAGTGCTGTTCTGCCCTCTTGGTGTATCTGACTCAGCAAGGATAGACCTGAGAAGCCTTAAACTGAAGTTCAGGCATGAGTTGTGCAGCCAGAATCTATACTGTGATGTTATCTTGGGTTTTCCGTTTTCACTTAGAATAATGGCAGACATTTTCCTCTCCTCCATCCCAAGAAAGGAACCAAGGTCTATGTTCTGAGTCTGACCTTTCTTGCCTCAAGAAGCTTTGGGTTTGTTGTCAAAGCAGTAGGGACACCCCTTTCCCCCCATTTCATTTGGGAGGTGAAGATCCCTTGAGGAGGAGAGGAAAGAGTGTGGCCTAGAAAAAGCATGAGGAGAAAGTGGTCTGACCAGAAGGGCTAAGGGAGTGGGGGCTTCCCTAGCCTGGGAAGAGACAGATTTGGGGCCTTTTCTGGGGGACTTGTGTCCCTCTGGCCTGCAGTGCCAGATGGGTATGTTTGTGGAGACTGGACACTAAGCGCTGAGGGCTTGAGGGTCTCCAGGGTCTGCCTGTGGTCAGCAAGAGGGTTGCTGTGCAGATCTCTCAGAACCTACCCAGGGCAGCAAGGCCAGACTGAGGCCTGGCCCAGGGTTCAGAGGTTCTGGTGACAGGAGTCAATTTCCATGGTAACCACAAGGCCTAAGGCCTCTTTTCCTGGACCCCAGATTCTTTTACGACTCTGGAGAGACCCCCGAAACATAACTAAGGCTGATTTCTCAGCACTCTAGAAAGCAGAGGCTTGGGACCAGAATTTATTTGACTTAAAAAAAAATAAAACAATATGACATTTATTGCATGTGGATATTGCGGAGTAAATTCAAACCCACTCCAGTGTGGAGGGACCTGAGGGCCTCTGGATGAAGGGATCTGGGTTGAGGGGCACACACAGGCCTCCTGGGAAAGCCAGCTGCCTAGAGGGTTGAGAAGGCCACAGGGGAAACACTGGAGGAACTTAATTTTTAAAATATATTTGAAAATAACATTCATTTATTTCTGATTGTAAAAATAACAGATGCTGCTTGTAGAATATTGGGAAGAATCAGACATAAGGACAGAAATGCAAATCATCCATAATCCCATCACCCACGATAATCATTAAAATGGTATTACCTGTCCTTCTCATCTTTATTCTTTAGACAGCTTTTTACACAATTGAGTCATATTAATATTATTTATATAATTTATAGTCTATGTATAGAGGACAACAAGTCCCTGAGCTCTGCATGGTGCACAAATGAGGAACATACACACTCAAACACGCCCATGCAAACACACCCGATCACATGTTCATTTGCACAGACATTGGAGAACGGAGCAGAGGAAAGAACAGTGAACAGCAATGAGTCTTAACCCTGCTACTAAACAGCATCGTGACCCTGAATCATTACTTTATCCGCTCTGTGCCTCAGTTTCTTAATCTGTAAAATGGAGTTGATAAAGCCTCATCCATCTCACATCTCACAGCATTTTGGGTAGGATCAAATGTGAAAGTGCTTTACTAATGCTAGTGATATTTTTATGCTGTGTGGTGGAGTGAAGGAATTAGGAACCCCAGCTTTGGCATTGAATTTGCTCTGTGGTTTTGAGCCAGTTCCTTAATTTCTCTGGATCTTAGTTACACATTTTGTTAAATAAAGGACTGGATTATGATTCCTAATAATAAAACGAATCATTGTTAGAATGCTTATCATGTGCCAGCCTCTGTGTCTAGCACTTTATATGCATTTTCTCGTTTAATCCCCCTAACAGCCCAATGAAGTTGGCACTATTCTCATCATCATTTTACATATGAGGAAACCGAGAAACAGAGAGGTTAAGTAAATTACTCAGGGTTACTCAGCTTGTAAGCAGTAGAGCCAGGATTAAAATTAAGAACCCTGAGCAGTGCTGTTCAATAGAACTTCCTAGGATGATGGGAATTTTCTATATCTTTGCTGCCCAGTATGGTAGCCACTAGCCACATTGACTATTGAGCACTTGAAACATGGCTAATGTGACCAAGGAACTGAATTTTAAATATTACTTTTTAAAACTTAAATGTAAACAGCTACTTGTGGATAGTGGCAAAGTGCTGGACAGTACAGCTTTAGGGTGTCAGCTTTTGACCTCTTTTCTAGGTGAGAGGCAGCATCAGGTATGGGTAAGGAGTGTAGACTCTGGTCTCTGGAGCCAGATTCTCTGGTTTGAACGCCAGCTTTGCCACTCACTAGCTGTGTAATTTTGGGTGAGTGACTGAACCTCTCTGTTCCTCAGTTCCCCCATCTCTAAAACCAAGACAGTAATGCTACCTACTTCGCAGAGTGTTTGTGAGGGCAAATGGCCTTCGAGCTGAACATTTTACGGTTATGCGATTGAAACACATATGCCTTCAGATAAACCCGGGCTTAGGGAATGAAACGGCGAGAGGACGGGGCTGGACCATCCTCTGGAGCTGAGTAGGCCGGTTCCTTGGGGTTCCCCACCACCACGCTCCCGAAGGCCCGCTGGGACAGTGGGTGTAGAAGGCCCCTGAGGAGGGCGAGGAGAGCCAGATAATGAGGCGAGTTAATCAAAAGGACAGCAAGTCTCCAGGGCTCGAGACGTGTCGGAACCGAAACAGTGAGTGAGCGCTGCGGGGGCGGGCCCGGGACCCCTCCCTTCCCCCAGCCCCGCTCTAAGCAGTCAAGAGCGCCTTCTGCAGAGGTTTGGGGAGGGGTGGCCAGGCCAGGCAGAGGTGGATTGGGAGTGGGTCGAGGAGAGGAGGAGCAGAGAAGATATAGGGTAGCACGACACCAGCTTGTCCTGGGGTCAGGATAGAGCAGACGGCGCTGCAGCAGGGCCGCCACAATGCAAAAGTAGGAGTGGGAGGTGGTTGCCGTCCCACCGTATTCTATGTGATGGCGCCCCCTGGAGTTTATGCCGCATAGCAGCCGTGTGTGTGTGTGTGTGTGTGTGTGTGTGTGTGTGTGTGTGTG
>NW_004444001.1:2530730-2537472 GCF_000243295.1 Trichechus manatus latirostris | reverse complement strand
TGTGTGTGTTCGTGTGTGTGTGTGTTCGTGTGTGTGTGTGTTCGTGTGTGTGTGTGTTCGTGTGTGCTCCCCTGTAGCAGCCGTGTGTGTGTGTGTGTGTGTGTGTGTTCGTGTGTGCTCCCCTGTAGCAGCCGTGTGTGTGTGTGTGTGTGTGTGTGTGTGTGTGTATGTGTGTGTGTGTGTGTGTGTTCGTGTTCGTGTGTGCTCCCCTGTCCTTCCCCTTTACCTGGATCAAAAAGGGGATGGCAGTTTAAGGAAAAGGATTTGCTGGGGAAAGTAAGCAGAAAGGGAGCGTGGAGAATCACAGGCGCTGTCCCTGGGGCTCAGCCCTGGCACCTTCCCCTTCCATGACCTCAGCTTCACCTGCCCCCTCATCTTCTTTCCACCCTCACCGCTACCAATCTGTCTTTTCAAGCTTGAGAATATTTGATCTTGCTTTCCTCAGAGCTGCCCAGGAGAAGGTGAGAAAGACTAACTCAGCGAAACTTGATACCTTCCATTTGGGGCTGCTGGGGCCCTGGTGACAGATGCCAGAGGACAGAGCCACCCTCAGCCTGGTAGAGCCCCCACCCTTTCAGGAAACAGCCCTCCCAGACAGCATCCGAGGACGAGGCAGGAGAGTAGGGGGTCACTTCCCCCTGCCTCTTGTTTACACAGGAATTTCCCAGAATGTTCTGCTCCTTGCAGTCTGCTTCCCCTCCCCAGGAATTAGCTTCCCTGCATATAACACAAACACTGCTTTTTATGTATTCATTATTTATATTTGTTCCTAATCTACATACTGTCTGGATGATTTGGGCCTCTGTTATCCTGATAATTCAGGCCTTGCCCAAACCTAGTCCAACGTAATCCATTTTAAGGAGTAGACATTGCTTGGCTACTATGTGCACAGCCCTGCACTGGGCTCTGTGAGTGATTCAGATATGAGTCCCACCCTGCCCCTGAGGAGCCCATAGCACCCATGGAAATGGAGCACAATGCAAGGATGCCCACCTGAAGGTGGAAGTGGTGAGGGATGGGAAGGGGTGACATGGGGATGCTGGAATAACAGACGGGGCCTTCACAGCTGAGGCTGATCTCCAGGTGCTCCTTAGTCAGATGTGTCTCCCTAGGGGAGGCCAGTGTTGTGAGGTGGGGTATGGCTTCTTACTGGGATGGGGCCTGGCTCCCAGAGAGAGTGGGTTCTCTTCCCTGGGTGCTGAGTGCTGCTTGCTGGCTTCACAGTCTTGCCTTCAAACAGGCTTGGTTCCCAAGAGCCCAGACAGACATTTGCATTAGGAGAAAATACCCAAATAAAACACCAGGCTGCTTCCCCTGGGCTTGGTGGAAAGTTGGAAGGCTTCAGGCAACCAGGCTTAAAGGGTAGGAAACAATCTTGCAGTAAGAGCCGAGAAGTCAGAGTAACCAGTCTGATGCCTTTCTTGTTCTCTGTCCTCTTACCCCTAATCCATGCAGTGAGCACTTTATTACTGCTACATATTACTGTTACTGTAGATACTCCTGTATCTACTCAGTTCCATTTTTATACCAGGAAGTATAACCCTACATAAGTAATCTCCCCCCTCAAGCTGGGGGCCTTCAGGGCAGGGCTGTATCTCCCCCTCAGATGAGGGCTCCCTGAGGGCAGGGCTATGTTTCCTCTCAGACTGAGAGCTCCCTAAATGCAGGGCTGTGTCTCCCCCTCAGACTAGAGCTCCCTGAGGGCAGGGTCTTGTCTTTACTTGTTTCTCTCTAGCACAGTCAGGTACCCAGTATGATTTAGGCACCATAAATATTTGTTGAATTAATGAATAAACGGGAGAACCCAACTTTTCCAGCTCATTCACCCGTTTCCCAGACCCACCTAGTGGGGAAGCCGGGTTGGGTAAATTAGTGTTCCTTAGACCTGCTAAGAGTGAGAAGACCAGATATTTTCCAAGCCAGTGTTAAAACCAAATTACCTGTGATCCACTGAATGGTCAGCTCAAAAAAGTTAAATAAAACCTCCCCCGTTCTAACATCAGTGTGGATAAAGGGAACTTGGGACACCCCAAGTGACCGCCACTTGGGACATGGTGTCATCTACTTGTCGGGCCTCAGACACAGTGACATTGATTGCATTCTTCCAGTTGTGCTGCTATTCTCACTTTAGAGGAAGGTTTACAGAACAAAATAGTTTCTCATTAAACAGTATACATGTTGCCCTATGACAATGGTTAGCAACCCCACGACATGTCAACACTGTCCCTTCTCAACCTTGGGTTCCCTATTACCAGCTTTCCTGTCCCCTCCTGCCTTCTAGTCCTTTTCCCTGGACTACTGTGCCTCATTAGGCCCGTTTTGTTTTATGGGGCTGTCCAATCCCCAGCTGAATAGTGAACCTCGGGAGTGACTTCACCATTGAGCTAAAAGGGTGTCCGGGGCTATACTCTCGAGGTTTCTCCAGTCTCCCTTAGGCCAGGAAATCTGTTTTTTTTTTTTTTTTTTGTGAGTTAGAATTTTTTTCTACATCCTTCTCCAGCTCGGTCCAGGACCCTCTGTTGTGATCCCTGTCAGAGCAGTCAGTGGTGGTAGCCAGGCACCATCTAGCTGTACTGGACTCAGTCTGGTGGAGGCCGTGGTAGTTGTGGTCCATTAGTCCTTTGGACTGATCTTTTTCTTATATTCTGTTCTCTTCATTCTCCCTTGCTCCCGAAGGGGTGAGACCAGTGGAGTATCTTAGATGGCTGCTCACAGGCTTTTAAGACCCCAGACGCTACTCACCAAGGTAGAATGTAGAAGATTGTCTTTATAAACTGTTATGCCAATTGAGCTAGATGTTCCCCGAGACCATGGTCCTCACAGCCCTCCGAGGGCAGAGATTCTTGTCTGTTTTGTTCACACTGAATTTGTAGTGCCTGGAGCAGTGCCTGGCACATAGTAGGTACTCATTCAGTATTTCTTGAATGAATGACTGGTGAACATACAAAGTACCCTGCTCTCATGGAGCCTGCATTCCACCAGCAGAGGGCCTGTAGGGAGGGGGGTACGAGGTGAGGGGGAGTGGTGAGGGCTGGGCAACAGAAGTCTCTGGGACCCCTCCTCTCTGAGGGTGTCATCGTGGGATTGCATTATCACTAGTTTCCAGCAGCACGATTTATAACAGGAGTTAACTACTTACTAATTAGCAGCTGGAGCCATTAATTGGCTATTTGTTAGAACCTGAATTAATAAACTGGTCTTTCAGCGGGGTTATAACTCTCCCGGTTCCTCACACCCTCCCAGCTAGTCCTCCCCCACCTGACCAGAAAGTGTCTTGCTCTGAGATTGAATTGATACCTGCCACTGTATGATTTTTAGAGACAATTTCCCTCACAAGGCAACGACACCATCCCCGCAAAGTCTCTTCCTCTCTCCTCTTCAAAGCTCTGACTCAAGGGAGGCAAGTGAGCTTAGGACATGGGAGAGCTTTCTAGTAACGCTTTCATAACAAAATCCCGTAGCTGCCTTCTTTGGTCAAGGCCTGGGGCTTCTGGTTCCCTGGCCTGTCATACAACCTCTCAGTCAGCAGCTAGCTCCTGAGTCCTTCCTGGGCCCCAGGTACTGTGTTTTGCCTGGGGCAAAAGAATAGGGTTTTTCTTCAATGGGAAGTGACTCTTGGACCACCTTGAATGGAACCCAAGTTGGTAGCCCAGGCACTAAATACTGAGCCTCCAGGCAGCCTGGCCTCATTCTCTTCCAGTGTCTGATGATCTACCTCACGGACACCTCAGGGCTAGCTCTCATACCCCCCACAGCCCGATTTGGGGTCTGGAGTATTATTCTCTGTGTGTGAAGAGAATAGGAAACGCTTTACGGGGCACCTCGGCCCTTACATCTCTTCAGTCTAGAACAGTGGAGAAGAGCAAGGCTACTGAGCCAAGTTACTTGGCTCAAAGCCCAGTTTGGCCACTTAGCAGCTGTTGAGTCACTAATCTTTTCTATGCTATTCTATGAGAATAACAGCCCTATCTCACATAGTTGCTCTGAGGGTTAATAAACAGTTAATACGTGCAAAGGACAGTGTCTGGCATGTGGTGTTAGCTATTGTCATTACTCACTTCTTTCAACCACTCTGTGAGGCAACCTATGATCCTACCCATTTTACAGCTGGGGAAACTGAGGCCTAGATGGCTGCTGACTCCAAAGTCTAGTGTTCTTTCCCTTCTCCCATTGTCAGACACAGGATGCTGTCAGAGGCAGCAGGTAGGCACGCTTGGGGGAGGAGATGACAGAATTTACAGGCACACAAAACAGGCTGTCAAGGTATTTACACTGCATACAATTAGCTGCAGAGTACATATTCACAAGTGGATTAGCTACCGCAAATGTTCAATCCCAGCCTGGCTTGAATTCGGTCCTCTGCACCCCCCTTCTTCCTGCCCCTCTCTCATCATAAGTCTTCTCTCTCCTCCAGGCCAGTGTGAGTATGTGTTTTGAGAGGGCAAACTCAAGAATGGCAGCTGAGTTAACGGGGCTGCCTGTCACCCAGTAACACACCTCAAAGGCAAAGAGGAGTGATTAACTACTGCTTGGGGCTGGGAAATAGGAAGTTGGTTTCCCATGACATGGATAAATGCTCACTCAATTCAGAATGGGTGAAGCAAGGGAGAGCCAGAATCCCTGTGATCACTCTCTGAGAGCTTCCTGGAGGAGGTGAGCATTTCCAGGAATCTTTGAATAATGGGAAAAGATGACAATAAAAGAAGTTACTTGTCATCACACCCTCGGTTAGTGCCACTTCCTTTTCAGATTGGGCGGGGAGATGGGTGGGAAAAGGAATGATAACTCTGTATCCCTGTGGGGGCAGAAAATGGATTTTTTCTGTTGGGGGTAATGGTTTAGGGGGAGTAGATAAGATGGCTTCATTGGAGAAATCCTAGGTCTGTGGTATCTGTCCTGTGATGGGCATCATTCATTCATTTGACAGATCTTCAGCAGGATCTGCTGCGTACCCAGTACAAAATTGGGTCCGACCCTCTTATTCAGCCTTGGACACACTAGAGAAGAAAGAAGAGTGGGAAGGAAGGAGAGGGGATGAAGGGGGGTGCAATGGTAATAGTGGGAGGTGGGCATGGGGAATCCTCAGACACTCTGAACTCCCAAACATGGACAGAAAAGGAGCTGAGGAGATCCTAGCTGATGCCCCCGCTACCCCAAGCCTTTGGGGGTCTGTCCCTGGAGGGTCAAGGTCGGAAGGACTCGGCAGGAAACAGGCCTGGGGAAAGGGTGGTTTATTATTATTATTTTAAAAATTTATGTTTTAATTTACGTACAGCCAAAATTGACTCGTGTGTGTGTGTGTATGTATAGTTCTATGAGTTTTGACAAATGCATAGAGTCGTGTAGCCACGATCACCGTCAAGATACGGAACAGTTTCGCGCGTGGGGGAGGAAGGTTTATAATCTCCCGGTTTGTTAGTTGCTGCGGTTGTCCGCGCTCCCACGAGCCTCCCTAATACAATCCTGGCGCACAACCGAGATAAATAACGGCGACAGGTGGAGCAGGTGAGATTAGCAGGACCTAGGTGGGGGGAGGCGCGATCGGAGGCGCCGGGGAGGCCGCCCGCCTTGCTTCCCAGCCTACGCCCCTCCCCGCCGGCCTTTGGAAAGATTGCTCTCCCCGCCTTGGCTGGTGGAGGGCCGGGTAGAGGTACCGGAGGCCCCGAGCCTAGACTCCCGGGGTTGGAGCGGGCCCGGGCTTGGATGCGGGAAGGGCGTGCGCCCCTGGGGCGCTTGGGGGCGTCTGAGGTCCTGATGGGGAGGTAGGATGGGTGAGGGGCAGAGCTGAGGAGAAAGTGGGGGTGGCCTGAGGGAGCTCCGGCGGAAGGGGGCCTGCGGGCTAACCTGTTGGCATCTTGCGGGCCGCGGCAAGGGCAGGCTCTCAGAGCGCACTCTCTCCGCCCCTAGCTCCGCCAGCTGCTCTGGCGGTAGCCCCGGAGAGGCCGAGGCGGCCTGGAAAGTGGCGGGGGCTCGGCTGGGGGACTCCAGGGTTGGGGAGCGCAGACAACCTTGCAGACCGACTGCAGGAGGCCAGCTCGTGCGCCTGCAAGGACCCAGGAGCCGCAATAGCCCTGGCCTTTTCCTTAGACCCCCGCTTTAGTCCCACCTCTCAAAAGTGCAAAACATTTACAAAGTGGGCAATGGCCCACGGCCTCGGGTTCCCGGGGTGAGCGGCTGTGCACGCCCCTCGAGCGTGCTGGGATCGGTGCATCCGGCTCAGGCAGCCAGATTAGGCGTGCAAGGGCGGGCAAAGAGCGAGTGTGCGAGCGCGCGGATGCAGAGCCCGCGCCGAAACCCACGTCCCTTTGCCACTGTCCTCGGGAAAGATGGATCCATTTCTGCTTTCTGACATTTTCCGGCCGGGGGTAGGAGCGGGGGGGGCCGAGAGAGAGAGAGAAAGAGAAAGAGAGAAAAGAAAGCAGGCAGTCTGCTTCCCCCAGCCCTGTTTTGTTTTCTCTAATTGGTCCTGGGGGAGGCGAGGAAATTGGACAGAGGCTGGACCGGGCGAGCTGGGCTGCCTTTAATTGGCTCCTTTTTTTAACTGGAGGGGAATCAAACAGGAGAGCGAGCGACAAAGGGTGGGAGAGCGAGAGACCGAACGAGGAGACGAGAGGAGGAGGGAGGAGGAAGGGAGGCGGGAGGCAGGAGGCAGGAGGCGGGGGGAGCGCGGAATGAAAAGCTCCGAGGGGCGTGGGGGGGAAAGCAGCACAGCGAAGCCCAAGTTGCCGAGGAAGCGGAGCGC
>NW_004444001.1:2423959-2530548 GCF_000243295.1 Trichechus manatus latirostris | reverse complement strand
CCACGGCCGCTGCCAGACGGCGGGAGCGGAGCCCGGCGAGCGGAGGCGGCGAGCAGCGCCCGCGCTGCAGCCCCGGCCTCGGCGAGAGCGCGAATCTTTTTCAAACGACTCAAACTTTCCTCCTTTCCTGGCTTTCTGGGGTCCCTCTTGGCTGGAATTGCTTTCCTGGTTCCCGCGGGGCGTCGGGGCGCGATTCTTTCCCGGGGTTCCTTGGCGCCTTGGCTAACTTCGCGGACCCGGGGACTCACGGCGCTCGCCCTTCGGCTGAACCCAGACCGCGCTGGTCCTCTGCTCGGGAGAGCCAGGGCCCGGGTTCCTTAGCTGCCAGGAGGGCGCCCAGTCTGGCCTCCTTGGGTCGGGCCGCTGAGCCCTCAGCGCCGGCCGCCGGCGCAGGACTGGAGACAGCGGATTAACCCGAGCGGAGCCCCGACCTCCCCGTCCCCAGCTTCGCGGAGGGGCGTCCCCTGGGCGGGGAAACGACAAGTTTGTCAGTCGTCGGTGGCCTGTGGGAGCGAAGCGCCGCCGCGGCTGCAGAGGGGTCCCCGGCGCCCAGCACCTCGCGCGGACAGTCCTGGGGATCCGGGGCGGCTCGGCAGCTGGGCTTCTCGGGCTGGGGCGCTGGCTGCTGGGCCGGGCGCACCGAGGCACCCGGGGCCGGGCCAGCGCCCCCTGTGTCCCTACCGGGGCAGCGGACCCGCGGGAGGAAAAACCCGGGTCGCCGCCGCCGCCGCCTCCTCAGTCTCCTGTTCTCCGTCGCCGCCGCCCTCTGTCGCCGCTGGAGGAAGGAGGGGACGCAGGGGGGGTCGCGGGGCCCCGGCGGATGCGCTCCCCACCACCTCTCGGGCTGCGCCGCCTCGCGGGGATGAAGCACGGGCCGTGAAGATGGAGGTGACCTGCCTTCTACTTCTGGCGCTGATCCCCGTCCACTGCCGGGGACAAGGAGTCTATGGTAAGAGCCCGCGTCCGGCTCCAGCCGGCTTGGCCCAGCGCGCTCCACCCGCGCTCCCCTCGCGCGGAAACTTTGCAAGAGGCGCAAAGTGCGCTCTGCCGGGGCTTGGTGGGTGCCCCGGCTTGGATTCTGGAGTGGATGTCCGCGTCCCCGCCCTCTCCTGGGCGCGAGGAGACGGAGCTAGCTGTCTCGGAGTACGGGGATGGGTCGTAGGGTCTGGCGTGAAGCCGGGGATACCAGGGGGAGGTACCCACCTTCCCAAACCCCAAGCCCAGGGTTGGGGCAGCGACTCGCACAGAAAAGTGGTCCTCCTCCGGGCCGTCTCCGGAGTGAAAGCCGAGCAATGCTCCATTCGGAGTTGAGCGCGGCTTGCGGGCGAGCCGGCTGCGAGCACCGTGGCCGGGCGGTGGGTTTGCCTTCACCGCTGCGGCTTTGCTTCTTTTACTCGCTTCTTGACAGCCTGGGCGGATGCCGGCATCCTCTGGCTCTCGTGCCTGTGATCCTGCACCCCTTTCCGGATCTCTCCTGCGCCAGTTCTTCCTGCCCTTGGTTCCCAGCTACAAAAACCCAACCTCACCTTCCTTCTCCCTGCTCGCACACGAACACATTCAGCCGCGGTCCCCAGGAAACGCACCCATGGCACGCACCCACCTGGCTACGTGTCCAAACTCTGCCTCCTGCCATGAAGCTTTGCTTCCGCGCCCACACGCCTGCTCCAGGCGCCAACAGGGACTGTGGCTACTCCTTCTCCCTTCCCTCCTGTGGGTTTTCTCAGGGAAAGGCCTGGAGAGCAGACATCGTCTGTTCAGGATCACCTGGGCACATCCCTCTTGGGGACCCTCCCTCCAAGTTCTCCTGGCCCCAACAGCGTAGAAAGTCAGTCTCAGAGTGGAGTGGCCCTTACTTTGCCTTCTCCTAACTGCTGGATGGTCTCTGTAGGTCACTTTTTAGTGATGTATAGTTGGGGTACGGAAGATTCTCCCTCCCTCTCTCTGGGTGGAGGGACTAATTATTTGCCTTTGGATCAGGGGAGAGTTTAACCTGTTCTGTGCAGGAGTGGCAGAGGCATTATCCCTCAGGCTGCCAGCCTCAGGTGCAGACGCTAAATGCTTCCTTCTGGAAGGTGCCTGGCCTGTCTCTGCCTGTGCCTGGCAGGAGGGACAGGTGTCCTGAGGGGTGTCTGGGGCGTGACACGTTCCTGGCCCTACACAGCTAGCTGGCTTGGGCTCGATTCTCTGGTGAGGCTGGCCCAGGCATGTGGCCAAACTCTGCTGCTTAATTAGTTTGTGTGTCTCTTACTGCCTGGCCCCTTGCATAGGCCAGAAAAGGCAGGAAGGAGGAAGAATGCAGCAGGGGCTGGGAGAGGCTGGGTTGTGGGAAGGAGGCCACTGAGCAGATCTCAGAGTCCTCAGCCTCCCTTGGGTGGAGGAAGACATCAGGGGTCTGTGAGTTCCTCTTTTTTCTTCTCTCCAAGGTTTCCCTAAGCTTCCTTGCCTCCATCAAGGTGGCCTGAAAGGGATGCCGCTGGGGCCTTTGCCTCTTGCTCACCACACCCCAGAGGCTGCTCCAGAGAGATGAAAACCCTCCCTGTCTGCCGCTGTCCTCCACTCCGCCCTCCCTCTGTTTGCTCTTGGGCAGATCTGGCCGGCCCATCCCCTGACCTGGCCTCTCCTCCATCCCCTCCAGCTTCTCCAACCTTTTCCAGGGCTGCACAGTCCCATCTTGAGGAGGCTCTTCTGGACCTAGCCTAGAAACCCCAGCGATGAGGGCAGCGGCTGGAGGACAGGGAGCGGTGGTCTCTGTAGACTGTTATTTAAGAGTGTTTAGGGGCCAGGATTCAGTCATAGGCTTATCTGCCCCCTTTTTGCTCTGTATTTTCTCACCGTCCTCATGTCCCAGCTGCTCTCACTCAGCAAATCAAGGAGGACTGGGTGCACTGGGACCAACCTCTGGCTCTTGGGCCATGTTCTTTCCACCTTCTCTTTGAGAGCTTGGCTCCAGGGAAAGCTGGGACCTCAGGCCAGCTGCAAGGTGGGAAGACTGAGTGGAGAGAGGTGACGATCTAGTATAAGCTGGGAGGAGGAGGGCAAGAGGCTGCTGAGTTCCTTGTGATGCTAGAAGCTTTGTCTGGATATAACAGAAGGGCACACCTTTGTAGGACTGGGACCCATTTCAGAAGTAGTGTGAGAGCTGGGAGAGAGTACCTGGGTGGCGCGAATGGTTAAGCACTCGGCTGCTAACTGGAAGGTTAGCAGTTCAAGTCCACTCAGTGGTGCTTGGAAAATAGGCATGGTGATCTACTTCCGAAAGATCAGCCACTGAAAACCCTATGGAGCACAATTCTACTCTGACACACGTGGGGTTGCCATGAGTTGGAACTGACTCGATGGCAAAGAGGTATGAGAGCTGGTATTAGTTCTGCCCCCCCAGTTTCTCCCTACCCCCAAAGCAGATGAAGCAGCTTGAGAAAGAGTGAGGGTAGAGGGTAGGGACCAGGGATAGTCACTCATGGCTGTCCTTGTATCACCGCACCCAGCATGGTGCCTGGCACACAGCAGGGCTTGGCAAATATTTATTGAGTGAATGATGGGCCATGCTTCTTGAAATTCTTTCTCCCCAAGAAGTCTGCTAGGATGGTTGCCAGCAGGGCAGTGGATACTCTTTGAGGGTCTCTGCTGAGGGAGAGTCACGGAGTCCTAGGTTGGCAGCCATTGAGGACCTCCGGGAGGAGAAGAAAGAGGAGACTGGAAGCCTCGTGCTGTCCCGGCAGTGGGGAGGGAGACAGCAGGTTTTATTTAATCAACGCACAGGAGAAAAGTGTGCCCTGGGAAGGGACCCCCAGCTCCTGCCTCTCTGCCCTGAGGCCTGAGTGGCTGAAGGAGTGGCAGATGAGCATGGAGGCTGAGTAGAGAAGAGGGAAGAAGCGCAGGTGTTGGTGGCAAACCGGTCGGGATCTGGCCTGGGCTGTGGGTCTCTGCTGAGGCTGGTAGGAGGCAGGTGCCCAGACGGAGCCCTATGCCCTGTCCCCTCTGAGGCTCCTCCTGCCCTCTCTGAGGTCTGCTGCCCACAGTAGGGCTGGGGAGGCATTCACAGTCTCGCCAGGTGGCTTCCCTCTTCTCTGGGGCACAGATGTTATAGCAGCCGAGTGCTGGACCAGATGGTCCATTTGGAGCCAGTCCCCCCTCCCTCAGCCTCCCAATCTCCTGGCCCAGTTTGTTGTCCTCAGAGGATGGATCCTGTAATCCGCTTTCTGGCAGGTCAGGAGGGTGAACTGGCTTGGGGGTCCTAGTTCTGGGGCAACGGCAGTAGCCAGGTGATGGAGGAGGAGTGTTCTGTGGATGGATATGGTTGGAGAACACCCTCTTCCCCCCTGGCTTCCTCACCCCCTCCCATAGCAGCTGGACTTCCAGCCAGGAGCAGGCTGGTGGGACTCCTCTCCTGTACAAAAAACACAACAAACCCCTGGATTATTTAATATGCAGGAGTGGGAATTGACATTATCCTTAAGACAGGTTGTTTGCAACTTACTGGTGGAAGTCAAAATATTTCACCAAAGGTGTCATCAGAAACTACTATCCTATGCTAATTTTTGTGGGAACATGAAGACAGATGTTGAATAATTTGACGAGCAACATAGCTTACAGAATTATCACCAAGTCAGGTTTTTTTCCCTCCTCTGGGGGGTGTGGAAGAAGGAATTTCAGGAAGTGTGTCTCCCAGCACCGTCTTCTCTGCGTTGATCTGGGTGTGAGCGTTCTTGGGATTTTTCATTGTTTCTACCCCATGCCTGGTCTCCTCCTCAAGAAGGCTGGGAGGCATTGCAGCAGAAAACCCTGGTTCCCTAGGGCTAGCAGAAGGCTCTGGGATTTCTAAATGTCCTTGAGAAGGTCTACACCTCTGTCCTTTCTTCCTTCTCCATTCTAGAAATTGTAGGAGAGAGAGAGAAGGCCTTATGCCCGCAAATCCAGGCTGTTTTCTTTGCTTTGTCAGCGTTGCCTGCCCACCCCCCTCCCAACTGATGTGGGCCCCTGAGGCAGCCTGAGGGCTCCCCAGGCCCCTGTTGTTGGGCTGGAGTGTCCCAGTCAAGTCCAAGATTCTCATGGTATCCCTACCCTGCAGGCTGGTGTACTTCATGAATGGGTGGGGAGGCCATAGGTTGTGGGGGTGGTTAGAGGGGATTTGATTCACCAGGAAGGCACCCTGGAGGGGGTGGGCTGGGGACATGCCAACAGCCCACAAGTAATTGGCCAGGCCGGGCAGCGAGCTGCCGGGCTGGTGGCAAAGACTCATTTAGAGCCTGGTATTAGCTCTGCTTTGCTGGAACATGGAGGGGCGGGGAGCTCCGTAGGGAGAATGGAGGGAGCTAATCACAGCCGCCAAGGCCCGGCAAATGAATGATGCAGGAAATCAATACCTGGGGGCGGGAGTGGAAATCCAGGCAGTGGTAGCTGGAGGCACGGGCGGGCCTGGGAGGAGTGAGACAGAGTCAGGCGCGTGGAAGAAGCCCTTTTTTTCCCTGCCCCCCACCCCAGTTTCATCCCCTTGTCGCTGGGCTCAGGAAGGTTGGGTCAAGACATGCCCCACTGGCAGAGACAAGAGGACCTGGCAGGTGGGACCTTGGGCCTCTCAGTCCTGGAAAAGCCCCGCCCTGCCCTCTACTGCCTCTGGATACCTGAGCCTGACTAGGCCCCAGGTGCAGGGGGTGTGTGTGTCTAACTCCCTGGGGACCCTGCCCTGTGTAGCTGGCTGGTGCTGCTGCTCCAGATGTGGCCAGCAGGGGGAGGGCTTGGCCGCTACATTGCTTCTTGCCTTTCCTAGGATCTCCTGGTCTCTTTCCTCCCAGTGGGATAGAGTTATTCTAATTTCTCAGCCTGGGGCTCCTCAGAGCTTTCAAAAGCTCCTGGCTTCCCTCCAGCTACCACACACCTACTCCAGGGTCCCAGGGCACCTGCCTGTGGCCAAAGCCACATTTCCTGCACCCTCAGTGTGGCCCCAGTTTCCCCTTGGCCAGAGGAGAATTCTGTGGTGGGCTCAGCTTGTGGGCTCCTGCTTAGGTGAGGCTGTGTGCCCACCAGCAGGGCAGAGGCTTGTGCCCTTGCAGAGCTGCCTCTTTGTGAACCTGGGGCAGGGCCCGTCTTCTGCATCTTCCTCTCCATCGTCAGAAGACCCTCCTTTCCAGGTACGCATCTGCTGATCACAGGCACTAGGTACTCAGGGGCTCCTATTGCATTTAAAAGGAGCCCTGGTTGCGCAGTGGTTAAAGCACTCAGCTGCTAACCAAAAGGTTGGCGCTTCGCAGAAGAAAGATGCCGCAGTCTGCTTCCGTAAAGATCTACAGCTTTGGAAACCCTATGGGGCAGTTCTACTCTGTTCTGTAGGGCTGCTGTGAGTTGGAATCAACTAACAGCAGTGGGTTTTTGGTACTGCATTTAAATGCTGACTTGGGAGGCAAAAGCAATGCTTCGGGCAAAGGAATGGATCTTTTTTTTTAAACAATGAAATCTCCCTTTCCCCCAAGTCTCTAAATAACACATACTCCTTGTGAAATGATCGAACATTACATAAAAGTATAAGGAAGAAAGTTACAGTCATGCCACATCCCACCATGCATTTGGTGATGGTTCTTTTAGGCATCTTTCTGTGCAAAGAGAATGAACCTTGCAGGGAGAATCGTTGCTTGTAACAATATAGTAACCCCTTGTTGTTGTTGTTAGGTGCTGTACAGCAGATTTTGACTCAAAGTGACTCCATGTGACTAAGTAGAACCGCCCCATAGGATTTTTTAGGCTGTAATCTTTACGGGAGCAGATCGCCAGGTCTTTCTCCAGCAGAGCTGCTGGGTGAGTTTGAACTGCATACCTTTTGGCTAGCAGCCAAGCACTTAACCAGCAGGGCTCCTTTGGAAGCCCTTGACCCATTGCTGTCAAGTCAATTCCGACTCATAGCAACCCTATAGGACAGAGTAGAACTGCCCCATAGGATTTCCAAGGATTGGCTGGTGGATTCAACGTTTTGGTCAGCAGCTGAGCTCTTAACCACTGTGCCACCAGGGCTCCTTGTAATCCCTTACAGGTGTGTAAAACCAGGTGCCTTACCAAGCATTTTCATCCTTCTACCTCATTTGATTCCCATAACAGCCAGAGAGGTCAGCACGGCAGATCCTATTGTCCTCTTTTAACGGATAAGGAAACTGAGATTCCAAAGGTTTAAGCAACCTGCTTGAGGTCACACAGCTAGTAAGGAGTGGCTCACGACTGCATACTAGTGGGTCATCTGATTTGGGAGCAGAAAAGCAGTGCCTGGTGTCCTCTAAGTCACCAACATTAAATATTTACTGAGTACCTCCCTTGAGCAAGGCCCTGTTCTGGGCATTCACAGGGCTACTGAGATGAATAAGATAGAAGTTCTGCCCTTAAGGAGAAAGGGAGGGGAATCACATACAAGATGGTGGTTCCTGGGAGATCTTGATAAATGCCAGGTGGCAAGGGCAGATAAAGGGCTGTGGGGATCTGAAGGAGGAAGAAATTACTTGCAAGGCCTTGGCGGGGGCGGGGAGTTGGGGGGTGGATTTGAACTGGCCTTGACAAATAGAAGTAAGGACTAAGGAGATGCTGAGAAGGGCATCTCAGGTGGAGGACAAAGCTGTGAAGGCGAAAGAAGCCGAGTGTGTGTGGGGAGTAGTAAGTGGCTTGGTTGGGCTGCAGCATAGATTGAAAGGGAATTGAGGCAGTTAGGATAGTAATAGTAAAGGAATAATAATGAAAATCACTAATGTTTACTGCTAGGGCTGATATAAATATGCATTTTTGTCTTCAGTCCTCCATACAACCCCTTGAGATAGTCATTTATCAACCCATTTTACTGATGAGTAAACCGAGGGCTTAAAGAGAGCCTCACTTATCCAAGTGGCAGAGCCCAACTTGAACTCAAATCTACTGATTGCAAAGCCTGTACTTGTGGGGAGAGGGGCTGGAATCCTGGGTTTCGGGGAAGATACCAGGAAGGTTTTGACCAGGGAAATGGGTAGATGTGGGCCTGTATTTCAGGCTGGGTAGCTGAGCAGCTCTGTTAGAAGGGGCTGCTCAGAGAGATGGGTCAGGAGGCCCTGAAGTTGTCCAAGGGAGGTATCATGAGAGCTTGACCCAGAGTAGTGGCTATGAGAATGGACAGAAAGGAGTGGGTGCAAGAACTGGAGTCATTCAACAAACATAGGAGTATAGGCTCTGTTTGATGCACTTGAGATACGTAATGAGGAAAATCAAGCTTTTGCTCCTCTGGAGTTTACATTCAAGTTGTGGGGAGACAGGCAGTGAACAAGTCAGTGAATAAGTATATAATGTGTCAGAGGGGATGAGTACTATGAAGAAAGGTAGAACAGCTAAGAGGACAGGGAATAGTAGATTGTGGTGCAGGTTCATTCATACACAGTGGTGGTGGCGGCAGAGGGAGGTGTCTCGGAGCAGAGAACTGAAGATGCTGAGGGAGGAAGCCCCATGGGTATCTGCAGAAAGTATGTTCCAGGTAGGGGAATAGCCAGTGCAAAGGCCCTGTGGTAGGATGGTGCCTGGTATGTTGAACTACTCTGGGGAGTCCAGTGTGGCTGAAGCAGAGTCAGCAAGGGGGAGGGTGGTAGGAGGTGAGATCAGAAAGTCTGAGGGATCAGATTGTCTGGGGCCTTGAAAGCTATGTAAGTACTCTGGATTTTATTCTGAGCGAGATGGGAATCGAGGGGAGGGTTTAGAATCTCTCCGGCTGCCATGTGGAAAATAGACTGTAGGAGGGTGGAGGCAGGGTAAGGGAGTTGGAGGCTGCTGCAAAAGGCAAGAATCCAGATTGTAAGATAATTAGGCCCTAAAAGCGCATTGGAAAGAACTCAGGCAAGAGATAGAACCTGAAAACAGCTCTGAGATTTGGAGTTGGGAGACTTGGCACACAGTAGCAATGAGGTAGAACAAAGGCCACTGGAAGCCAGACAGGTTTGGAGCAGTGAAGTGAAGTGGCTAAGAGCCTGGACTTCTGAATAAGAAACTCGGGTCTGAGTCCTAGCTCTGCCCTCCACCGGCTGTGAGATTCTGAGAAGTTAACATCTGCTTTCTGCACTGTGGCTTCTCGGTTGCAAGATGGGGATAAGGCACCTGCCGCCTGGGTTTGGGGTAAGCAAGCAATGAGCCAGTGGCCGGCAAGCACTGAGCACAGTGCCTGGCACTCAGGGAGCCCTCAATGAATAGCTTTATGTTAATGACAATGGGAGTACAATTTTCAGTTTCATGGGATGCTGGGACAGCTGGGGGAGATGTTAAAAGGGCAGGAGGACATGAGTGTTGGTGCACAGGAGAGAGATCAACTCTGAAGAAGTAGGTTTACAAATGTGGATTTATGTCCACAGTACGATGAAGGTGAAGACCATGAGGTGGAATGACATTGCTAAGGAAAAGAGGGTAGAAGGAGAGAAGCGACTGGGCTGAGGCCAGAGTCCACGGGGGCATCAGCATTTGGGGGGTGGGAGGAGAAAGGGGAGACATAATAGGTGGTGTAAGGGAGGTAAGGGGAGAACCAGGAGGGGACAGGGTCTCCAAAGCAGGGGAGGCGGGGAGGTGGAGTCAGGGGAGGAAGGGCTGTCTGACGTGGAGGAGGAGATGGAGTCAGAAAGGGCCACCTGGGAACTGGGAGATTGGCGGAGAGGCAGTGAGGCACAGAGCGGGATTCCTCAGACTTCCCCGTGCATAGGAGTCTCCTGGGGATCTTGTGAAAATGCGGATTCTGATTCAGTGGGTCTGGGGCTGGGCTGAGATTCTGCATTTTTAACAATCTTCTGGATGCTGCTGCTGCTGCTGGTCCATGGACCACACTTTGAGTAGCGAAGGCATAAAAGAAAAAGGATTGGACTCATAGGGGTAGATGTGGGTTAAGAGGGCTAAGTAGGCAGCATGTTGCCTCTGAGGTACCTTGGCCCAGTAGCCTCATCTCTCTGAGTCTCAGTTTCCCCATCTGGAAGGCTGGTTCAGGCATGCCCACCTCTTGGAATTACAGAGAAACTTCAGAGTGATAGCACTTTGTAAACTCTAAGGTGAACGTTGGGGACTCCGTATCGCCGGAGCAGAGGGAGTAGCAGGCAGATGGCAGGGAGCCCCGGGTGTGTGTGGCAAGTGGAAGCAGGAGGTGCAGGCTGCGCTTTTGAGAAATGTGGCAGGGCAGGGAAAGCTGGAACAGCAGTTCCCCCTACCCAAGCCTGTGGGAGGCTGGGGCTGCAGGGGTGGGCGACCTCAGTGGGGTGGCAGTGGCTTGGGCAGGCATGAGGGCGCTGCTTGGCCAGCTTTGGAGATCCCACCCCAGGCTCTTCGTGGTTCTTTCCAGTCCCAGAAACTCAGCCGAGTTTGATTATCTGGAGGGTTGGAAGCTGTGTAGAGAAGTGGTTCTCTCCCTAGCAGCACGTCAGAACCACCTGGAGAGCTTTTTCACAACAGATGCCTGGCTCCGCCCTGGGCCTCCTGAATTGGAAACCCCGCAGGTGGCATCCAGGCAGCTGTGGTCTTAAGAGCTCTCCAGCTGATTGTCAGGCACAGCTGGTGTAGACAGCGCATCTGAATGAGTCAGGCCAGAACACATGTCTTCTTCCCTTGGGCTTTCTGAGGGCATTTCTGGGTTTTCCAGGTCACTGCCCAACCTTTGTTTCAACCCAGCTCATCTGGACCCCAGGGTCTTTTTTTTTTTTTTTAAAAAAGCCCACTTATTATTTTTAAAAATATGAGCTGGGAGACTTCTATTTTAATGGTGCTGATGGAAGGTCCGGGTTAGGAGCTTGGCAGACTCGCCCCTCTCCCTGCCTCTAACCAAGGGATTTCTAGTCCCCAACTAGAGAGACTGAAAGATACTGCCCCAGAAATGCTCTTCTCACTGATTTTCGATAGATAGATTCTGATACCTTTTTGAAATGTGGAACTTACATTTTTTCATTTATTCTCTTCCATGTTTGGTTTAGAATAAAATGGACTTTTTCAAGACTGGTCTGCATTGTGGCACTTTACTGTAAATCAAGCAGATATTCATTGAGTACCTACTAGGTTTCAGTGGTTAGGTAGAGGATCAATTAAAATGAGGGAAGCCTCCGTAAGATGGATTCACACCCTATCCACAACAATAGGCTCAAACATACCAGTGACCATGAAGATGGTGCAGGACCAGGCAACATTTCCTTCTCTTATACATAATGTTGCCATGAGTCAGAGCGGACTCGACAACAACTAACACCAACAACGACTAAGTCAGGAATGATGATGGGCCCTGGGGCTGCAGAAGTTCATGGCACGTGCCCCTAAGGAGCTCCCAGTTCACTGGGAGAAAGCACAGTCTATTCCATCTCCCTCATTTTCCATATGAAGAAGCTAATGCTCAGGTTGGGTGACTTCCCAAGGTCCTACAGTTAGTAGGTGGTGGAGTTAGGATTTGACCTCAAGCCTGCCCAATGCCAAGCCTAGTGTCTGCCTCTTGCCCCAGGTGTAAGGTTCCTGAGAGTGATTTCTGGCTGTTTTCTTGTTCTGCCGGAGTGGGTTGTCTAATGGGAGCATCATGAGGACCCCAATCACATTCTGCTGCTAGAAATGTAAAAGAAGTCTAGAGGTAGGCTTAGACTTCATGGCTAGTACGGTGGCTCCCTGGTTATTAGAGACCTTTCATCATGTTGCTCTGCTCTCCTTAAAACAATGGTTCTCAAAATTTGACTGCACATTGGAATTACCTGGGATGCTTTTAAAAATCCAGATATCCAGGTCACATCCCATACCTGGGGGTAGGAGCCAGGCATCGGCATTTTTTTAAGAGATCCCTAGGTAATTCCAATGTACAGCAAAGTTTGGGAACTATTACTTTAGGACATTTTGCCTCAAGGTCACCAAAGGGCTGCTGGAGCTCTGCCATCATGTACATTCCAGGCCGAAAGAAGGGAGGAACATTTAAAAGGTAATCCCTGGGTGGTGCAAATGGTTAACGCACTTGGATGCTCACTGAAAGGTTGGAGGTTCAAGTCCACCCAGAGGCACCTTGGAAGAAAGTCCCAGCGATCTACTTCCAAAAAATCAGCCATTGAAAATCCTGTGGAGCACAGTTCTAGTCTGATACACATGAGGTTGCCATGAGTTGGAATTGACTCAACGGTAACTGGTACTGGTACCAGCTGAGTCAGCCTCTTTTAAAGACCTTCCCCAGAAGCCCCCTCCCAATGACTTAGCTGCAGAGTCTGAGAAATAATAGTCGTTTAGATGGGCACATCCTCACGTAAGAAAATATTGGGGTTCTTAGAAAGAAGGAGCCCTGGTTGCGCAGTGGTTAAGTATTCGGCTGCTAACCAAAAGGTTGGCGGTTCCAATCCACCAGGCACTCCTTGGAAACCCTATGGGGCAGTTGTACTCTGTTCTATAGGGTCGCAGTGAGTTAGAATCAGCTTGATGGCAATGGGTTTGATTTTGGTTAGAAAGAAGGGGAGAATGGATACTGGATAGATACTAGGCAGTGTTTGCCACAAATTCCCACCTTAGGGTCAGCTGGCATTTCTTGAGTGAGAGGGGACTTAGACCTATGTGAACAACCCCTCTCTTCCCTACATCACCTCACCTCACCCTACCAGTCTAACCCAAGTGGGGGGCTCTGGCTGCTTTGAGGGGTCCCAGAATGGGCCTTAGAGAAGATGAACCCAGAGTGTGGAAGTGACTTGCTTAGGGTCACCTGGACATTCATGGGAGAGTCCAGCCCAGCTTCTCATCTGCTAGTGCTCTTGCCCTGCTCCCCCACCCCCCACAGTGAACGCACTCTCCCCTGCCTGGGGTTGTTGATTTCAGCTGGTTGGTGCCTCTCTCAACTAGCAAGTGGCTCCTTTCAGTCCCAGCAGCAGGAGAGCCCTGTAGGCCCAGAAATAAGCAGCCTCCTGATTTTTGGGAACAGCAACTGAGGGTCTGGGTTAGAAGCCATGGGCCAGAGGGTACTGTAGAGGTGATCTAGCTCATCCTTGGCAGTCCAACAGCTACGTGGGACCAGGAGACTCCACTGCTCTTTGCTCAGTGCCTCTGGTGCTTCATTGTTGGGAAGTTCTTCTCATTGTCTGACCTTATTTCAGCTTGCTGCAATGTAACCTCTTATTAGAAGGATTCAAGAGCTGAGGCCTCTGAGCTGACTCTCGTATATCTCCTTGACCCTAAGAATATTCCCCTGTGAGTCTTTAGAAATTCTTAATGAAGGCACTTTTTCCTTACTCTGAGAAGACAGAGGCTGAGGCCATGACTTCAAAAATAGGTGTCCTGGCTGTGGGGAGGAAGCAAAATTCCAGTGGCCTCATCTCCCTGGGTTTGATTCTGATTGTTCCACTAAAATGTAGGGGGACCTTGGGTAGGTCAGTTTACCTTTTGGCAAAACATATAAGCACACAAGGCAAGCCAAAGGGACTGGGGACCTGAGCTGTGGCAGGGCCTGGCCTCAAGTCTTTCTGGAATAAGGCCACAGGGCTGACACAGAGAAGGCCGTGGGAAGGGACATGAGGTGTGCAAAGAGTGAGCTGCCAGCCAGCAGCCTTCAGTGGCAGACTTTTGAGATTCAGTGCAGGAAGAGACTGAGACCAGAGAGGGGAAGTGGCTTGTGAAGGTCACACAGCAAGTACGTGGCAAAGCTGAAGTTAGAAGCCATATCAAGAGCCTCTAAAGCTGGACCTTTCTCTACTTTCTTACATCACCTCTCAGGCTCCGAAGAAGCCAGATCATGTTGCAAGGTATTTATAAGCTCATTTTATGCCCACATCTCTATTATCCTCCCCTCACCCCCAGGATCCTCATTTCTTATCTCTAGGCCTCATTGCACCTGGGCTATAAGGGCTCCCTCTGGGTCCAGGCTCCTAGTTAGATGTTAGAAACCCTTAATGGAAGTGTCGATGAGGCCCCGGGAGGCCTCCCCTGTGGAAGGAGGAGGCAGCCTGCTTGGTGGTGTGAACTGGAGGTTGCTGCCAGCCTTCACAGGTCCAACATCTCTGTCACACTGCCTACTGGTTCCACCATTAGAGTTGCTAACAAGTTAGCGAGCAGAAACAAGGCCACTGTCTCCAGAAGTTTCCTCTGGGAATACTGGCAGCCCTCAAGTCTTCTCCAGTGGCCCAGATTGGTTTATCAGATGAGCTGGATCTTAAAGTGTGGGATTCAGGCAAGGAGGTTTCCAGGGGAGTGATGGATGGAAGTAGGGGAGCGTGGTAGAGTATTTGATGTGTGTGTAGGAGGGGGTGTGTTAGGCAATATGAAGACCCTGGGTTGTAGACACCATGGAGAAGCAGAATTCACTTGGGCTCACAGTCTTAGCGTGAGTTCCTGTAGAAGCCGACACTGAGTTAAGGAGTCAAGTGCAGGAAAGCCCAGGAAGCTCTGGCAGGGGAGTGGGGAAGTGAGGCAAGGAAGCAAAGGAAAGCAGTAAAGTGTGCTTTATCAAGGCAGTTACCACCACGGGCAACTGGAGCTCAGTCCCACTGGGGAGCCTGGGACGCCTTATAGAACACACACTTCAGAGTTATCCCACCATGGGGTGAGGGAGCTGGGCCGTTTATACACTAACTCCCGCCTGTCATTGGTTGAGGTGTTAATTTCCTGGGACCCCTAGCCCACTGCACACGCAGGCAGAATGAGCTCTAGCTGCCAGAGGCGACGTTCAGGCAAAGAGAGCAGGTGCTGGCAGTTGGAAGTTGGGCCAGCGTGCACGGAAGTGGTTAAGGGAGGGCACGTGGGTGGGGCACTGTCAGCCTCAACTACGTCCCACCTAACCCATAGGTCTTGCTTCTTCCCATCCAGCCTGTTTTCCTGTGAACTCTTTGTTCTTAGGCCTTTTCTTCTGGGTTGCATGTCATGTATAACCTCTGACTGTAGGCTGAAGACTCCCCTGTGGTCACCCGACCTGTGAGCTGTTCACTTACTTACGGAAACCAGTGGCCAAAGGTGAAGGGTCATGCCAAGCTAGTGCCACTGCTCTGCCAGCTGGCGAACACAATCGCTCTCCCACACCTACCTCCCAAGCCAAACCCAAACTGAAGGGTGTATGTGTGCGCGTGAGGGGCTGGCTTGGGGCGGGCTACGGCAGCAGACAGGAAACGTGAGTGGCTTTCTCCTGGTGAAGCCATCCCACTTCCTTCTGGGGCATTCAGAGGCTGCAGCCTTCCCTTCTACCTCCCCTCAGACCCCTCATACAGCCGTGGTCTCTGGCATTGCCCACTGGCACAGTGGCCTCGGGCAATGCTGGCTCCAAGGAGCTTCTTACTGAGGGATGCCATGCCCTGATGTGCTTGAAGCCCCTACAACCTTGTGTGGCTCATTCCCTTGCTTTCTGGGGCTGAGGGAGCAGGACTGTGAGGCTGGCTGGGGTAGGGGTGGGCTGTATGGCTCCACAGCCCCCTGCCCTTCATTCTGTTGGAGCTGGGACAGGTGTAGAGGGTGACTTCTTCAGGCTCCCCTGCAGAATTACAGAGTCAGGCTGAGGGGCGAAAGAGGTGAGTAGGTGGGTAGCCCTGGCTGCTGGTGGAGATCGGTGTGTGTGTGTGTGTGTGCACGTACATGCACACATGTGTTACGGAGGACGATTTGCATGATATAAGCCACTCTCACTAGGTACCACAATAGGATCTGAACTACATTTCCTATGTTCTCTGCATGTACACATGCACTTCATCTGTATTTTTTGCACATGTGAATATACATGAGCATGTGTGTGCAGTAGGCGTATATATACATAATGATGTTGCACACAAGAACATGTATGTGTGTGCAGGGGGCCATGTGTGTATATGGGGGCAGGGGGTACTGCAGACTTCCTGGGGAGCTTCTCTGGGTCTGCCTTTATCCTACTGCCCCTCCAAGCAGCCCCTGGCCACCCTTGCCTTGGTTCTCAGGCAGGGACAGGCATGGGCATCCAGCACCCTGGGCTGTCAGCCTGGTGCTTCTGCCCAGCCTGGGTTATGGCTGCCCCCACCCTTCCAGAAGGCCTGAAGTGGGGGGCAGGGGCAGGCCGAGGCTGGCCTGGCGCTCCTGGCTAATTTTCCCGGCCTCTATCGATCCAGCAGCTTCTCCTAAGTCTATTAGCAGTCGGCGAGTGAAAATATCCCCCATCGTGAGCCCTAACCTAAGACAGGGAGGAATCCATAGCAATTTGTTCAAACAGAGGAAAGTGTTTCCCTCTGATTTGTATTCCAATTTATTCCAGGCAGGAAGGGGGTCAGTGTTGGGGGGGTGAACCCTGGCATGGGGCCTGGGCTGGGCTCAGGCTCCTCCCCTCAGCCCCTCATGCCAGCCGAGGTGGCAGCTGGTGCTTCCCATGGCTTCTGGGCGGGGGGCTGAGAGGGAAGGGTGGGCCCCAGCAGGAGGACGGGAAGGAGGCCCGCCTGCCTTCCCAGCAGGCCCTGCTTGGCTGGGGAGCTCAGTTGTGGATTTGGTTTTCACAAAACACAAAGCAGCCCACTTGGAGCCTCTTTCCCAGGCACTGGGGTCTGTGCCAGTCGTGCGCTCACCCGCCGGGCCCTTGCCAGGATGGGGGTTGGGCTGGGCACATGGAGACAGTGGCCCCAGCTGGACCGAGTGGCAGGGGGCCTATTTTTCTCCAGATGCCCTCCTGGGCCAGCCTTGCCCCGTCAGAGCTGTTCAGGCCCAGGGGGGAGCTGGCACCTTTGAAAAGCCCCTGTGAGGAGCCCAGAGCCCTGAGCGCACCGCGGTGTTACAGTCAGTACCCATGCTTTGTTCCTGGTGTAAGCAAGCTGAGGCTCACAGTGTCCTAATGAGGAAGTCTCTTCTGAGCACTTACACTAATGGCAGCTCTGGCTGACATTCATTAAGCACCTACTATTTGCCGGGTGTGACAATGGTTAAGAGCTTGGCTGCTAACTGAAAGGTCGAAGGTTGGAACCCACCCAGGGCACCTCAGGAGAAAAAACCTGGCGATCTGCTCCAGTAAAGATTGTTGTTGTTGTGTGCTGTCGAGTTGATTCCAACTCCTAGCGATCCTATAGGACAGAGGAGAACTGCCCTATAGGGTTTTCAAGGCTATAATCTTTACAGAAGGAGACCTGGTAGTGCAGTGGTAAGCACTCAGCTGCTAACCAAAGGTTTGCAGTTGGAACCCGCCAGCTGCTCCGCGGATAAAGATCACAGCCTTGGAAACCCTATGGGGCAGTTCTACCCTGTTCTGTAGGGTCTCTATGAGTCAGAATCGACTCGACAGCGATGGGGTTTCTTTTTTTTTTTTCATTTTTAATCTTTACAGAAGCAGATTGCCATATCTTTCTCCTGTGGAGCAGCTGGTGGGTTCAAACCACGGACCTTTCAATTAGCGCCTAGCGCTTAACCATTGTGCTATCAGTTGAATCGCTGAGTTGGAATTGACTTGATGGCACACAGCAACAACAACAGTGCTGCAGAGCCCCCAGTCCTTGCCAGAGGCTGGTCTTCCTCATGAGTCTCAGTTTCCTCACTGGAGCACCTCTGGCCCTTCCCTCACCTATCACTGCTCAGTCCTTCTCGCTTCCTCCTTCCCTTCATCTTTCTCTCCCCCTGGATTGAGGGTGGCCCTGGTGACTGAGATCTCAGGATTGATGCCTCAACAGTTTCTCTTTTCCGGAGGGACTCCAAGAAGAGGGTAGCTTCCTTTCTTCTAGAGTCTTTCCTTTGGCTTCACGTTGCCTCCCCTCCCCTCTAGAGCCCAGGCCTCCTCCGAGGTGACTCCATGGCAACGGGAGAGGATGATTCTGGGAAGGGTCAGCCAAGTAGCCCTGTGCATCCCCCACCTTCTGGTCTCCACTGTTTCCTACCCTCATTTGTCAGCCTCCTCAGGGAGGGGAGTAAATTGAGAGGTTCTTCACACCTCAGCTGTCGGCACCTGACTAGCCAGGCTCCATGATAACACCAAGGTCTAATTTCAGAAGCAAGTAACTAAATATATTAAAGTTGATGAATAATCATCTACCTCACTCAGGTTAGAGTGCAGGGAGGCAGTGTGGCCTGAAGGATAGGAGTGGAGGCATCCAAAACAGATCTGGGTTCGAGTCCTACCTCAGCCACTCTCTGGCTGTGTGATCTTGAGCAGGGTAGGCTCTGTGCCTCAGTTTCCCCATGCACAAGACAGGGCAATAATAGCACCTTCCCCAGAGGGCTGCAGTGAAGATGAAAGGAGGAATGTGTGGAAAGCTGTTCTGAGTCCAGCGCCTGGCACACAGGGAGTAAACGACTCGGCTGTTCTAGTAGGAGGACCTGCTCAGTGAGCGATCACAGCACCATGCTTGGCTCAGGAAGCTGCTGCTGTCATTGCTGAGTCACTTCTCTGCCACCAGGGGAGTGGCATGTGACACAATATTGGGGGAAAGAGGGAGTGAAGCCGAGACCCTGTTCTGGGAGAAAGGGTGGAAGAATTCCAGCCCTCTTTCCACTTTCTTTTTGGGAAGCTTGTAGCGAGAATGTTTCCTTTCAGCTACTTTATAGGTCTAGAGACAAGTGTGTTTTGCGTCCAGCTCTTTACCTACCGCCACCACCTCAATGCCTATTCCAGACCTCACTTACCTCCCTCCTCCTGCGTTCTCAGCCCCCAGGAGCCTCCTAATGGCAAAGACTTTTATGTCCCTGGCTGTGACTGAACTCTGGTCCAATTGACTTCCCTCATCCCCAAGTCCTTCACTTTTCTTCCCCAACCTATTGGGTTTCAAGTCATTTACAGGTTGCTCAGAGGCTCAGCATTGTAATCAGATCCTACAGTGCACGCCACTTATGTGGTTTCTAACATTTTTGCCAGAAAAGGAGAGAAACCCTTCAGTGATGGAAAAAAGAAAATAATAAGAGAATACTTAAGAGGTCAGGCATTGCATTTCCTGATTTATAAACATATCTGATGCTAAAGGAAATACGTTCCCAAACTCTATTCTTCCTGAATTGACTCTTGAAAAAAAAGATTGTTCGTCCCTTTCAAGAATTCAACATGTTTTCCCTCCCAGGGTGTTCGCCTTTTGAAAAGCATACAGAAGGAGAATGAACAAGTGACTATTTAATATGCTGAGTGGTGCAGAGTGCTATGAAGAAAATGCAAAGCAGGGAAAGGGGATGGAGAGTGATGAGGGGGTAAGGAGAGGTACGGTCTGAAATAGGTGCTCAGGGAAGGCCTCTCTCAGAAGGGGGCTGAAGGAAGTGACAGAGCCAGCTCTGTGAAAACCTGAGGAAGAGCAGTCCAGGCAGAGGGAGCTGCAAGTACAAAGGCCCTGAGGTAGAAATGGGCGTGGCCTGCTTGAAGAGCAGCAGGGACCAGGTGGCTGCAGTGAGGAGGAGGGCAGTAGAACATGAGGTGGAGGTGGGAGCAGGTGGAGGTGGAAAGGTGGTTGTTGTTGTGTGTGCGTCGAATCAACTCTGACTCATAGAGACCCTATATGACAAAGTAGAACTGCCCCATAGGGTTTTCTAGGCTGTAATTTTTACAGGAGCAGGTCTAGGTCTTTTCTCTCGAAGAGCCGCTGGGTAGGTTGGAATTGCTGACCTTTCAGTTAGCAGCCGAGCACTTAACCATTGCGCCATCAGGGCTCCTTGGGAGTGTGGGAGGCTACTGAAAAAGCATTGGCTTTTCCTCCAGGTGAGGTGGGAGCCCTGGCAGGGTTTTGAGCAGAGGAGGAATGGGATCTAAGTGAATGGCTGCTTGTGAAGAACAGACTCTAAAGACAAGGGGGGAAGCAGGGAGACCTATTAGGAGGCTGCCGTAGTAACCCAGGCAGGAAATGGTGGTAGTGACCAAGACTAAGGTGGGGTCACAGGGCTCGGGTTTGGAATCAGTTGTTTTTTTTTTTTTTTTTTGTAAAATACATATAAAATAAAAGTTGTCACTTGAACCATTTTTAAGAAGTGTACAATATGGTGGCATTAGTTCTATTTACAATGTTGAGCGACTATCACCATAAACTATCAATCATGGGAATGGAGCAGGATCAGGCACTGTTTTGCTCCATTATTTCCAAAACTTTTTCATCACCCCAAACAGAATCAGGATCAGTTTTGAAGGCAGAGCCAACAGGATTTGCTGGTGCGTTGGGTGTGGGGTGTATGAGAAGGAGAGGAGAGGCAGGGACAACTCCCAGGTTCCTGGCCGACACCTGGAAGCCTAGGACAGTGTGTTCCTACTAATACGGGGGGTGAGGAGTGGCTCTCAGGCCTTGAGGATGTTGAGGGGGCAATAAGGGCTGGCCTCCAAAGGTCCCTGGATAATCGTTGCTGTTGTTGTTGGCCAGCTTCAAGTCAGCCCCTGATTCACAGCGACCCCCATGTACAATGGAGTGAAACACTGCCTGGTCCTGTGCCATCCCTGTGATCGCTAGTAGATTCAACCATTGTGATCCACAAGGTTTTCACTGGCTGATTTTTGGAAGTAGATCACCAGACCTTTCTTCCGAGTCCATCCAAGTCTGGAAGCGCCGCCAAAACCGCTTCAATGTCATAGCAACACGCGAGCCTCCACTGACAGGTAGTGGCTGTGCGTGAGGTGCACTGGCCGGGAACCAAACCCAGGTCTCCCCCACAGAAGGTGAGAATTCTACCACTGAACCACCTATGGATAGAGAGGGCACTTATATCTCTGCTTCTTGGTTTTCAACCTCAGAGCTAGTCCTCCTCCTGCCTCCAGAGGAGGCCTAGCCTAGAGGAACCTTAACTCCCTATGCAGAGGCAGCTTTATGAGGTTTCAAACAGTCAGGTCCAGGCACCCCAATTCCCATTCCTCAGCTGGGTGGGTGGCTTTCCAGGAGCTGGAGCTCTGCCCAGGACCCACAGAGGCATGGGGTGGGGGGCCCTCTTAGAAACACTGTCCTTCCCTCCCTTGCCCTCCCCTTCTATCCTGGGAACTAAGTCCTCACCCACCCTCAAGCTGCAAGATTGATTTTGCTGTCAGGGTTGTTATTATTATTATCCACTTAAACAATTTCACAGAAAAGAAAAGGAACCCAAATACCGTCAAACACTAACTGTTCACTCTAAATTCCCTGCCCCTGCCTGTCAATATATTTTTACATAGCAGTAAACAGTGGTCCATTCTATTTTCTGGCTGACTTTATCTCCTACACATGTCTCCTGGTATTGACTGGGCCTCAGACCTGTCACTTTAATGGCTACAGGGCACACCCCTGCATTGATGTGCGGAGTTTGGGTCACCATTTCTCCATTGCTGGGAGTCTGGGTAGGCGCCAACTTTCCCTTCTTCTAAATAGCTGTGCCATGAATATCTTTATGTGAATTACTTTTTCCTTTTAAATGATTTCCTTGGGGCCTATTCCCCAAAGTGAGATTGCCTAATAGGTCATAGGATAGGAACAGTTTTATGGTTCTCATTTCGCACTGCCGGGTTGTGCTTCAGAAAGTTTCAGGCGGCGTTGAACATGACCTAGCCGACAATGGATTTTATCATTTTAATTTATTTTCATGGGTTTAATAGGTGTATTACAGCCTGCTTTGTAACATCCAATTTCCACTTCTTGAAGCCATATTTGGGTCTTTCAGCACCTAATAGTAGTAAGATCCTATATCTAGGTAGAACTTTACAGTTTACATGGTGCTTTTTTTTTAGGTCATCTCACTTAATGAGATACTGTGAGCCTAATATTTTTGGCCTCCGTTTTATATGGGGAAATAGGGTTTAGTCAAGTTAAGTGCTAGAGCGAAGCCTCCAACCAGTTCTTACAGGTTTGGTTGCTTTTCTACTATGCCATGTGGAAAGGATTACCACCCACCCACTCCATCCCCTTCTTATCTGGGGGCTTTGTGTCTCCAGATGCCCAGTTGTAGCCCAAATCTGATACCTTAGCCCCGCTGTTTCCCCTCGCTTTCGCCCATTCTGCCTGAACCAGAACCCCAAGCTGTCTCCTCCCTTCAGGGTTGGGTCTTGGCATCATGGGGCCCAGAGGAAGCCGTAGTCTATCTCTTTGTCCCACTGGACTTTGGGGTCAGCCACTGCTCCTTTCATTCCCTAACCCAGGACAGCCCAGGCTCTGCATTCTGGGTTCGGGTCCTGGACCTGGCAGTGTGTCCCTGGTCCCACCCAGGATGTGCCCCATCCCTAGTGCAGGTCATCAGTGACTAGGCCTAAGGCTCCTAGGGACAGGGCCACTGTAGGGGCTGTCAGACTCCACATTGGGAGCCACAGCTCTGAGATTAGGAGGACCTTCTCCAGGGATGACTTTGGTTTTCTTCCTCCCCTCCTGACTATACTTCTAGAGCGCATACTAGGCAGCATGCCCTGTGCTTGGTAGCATTCTATTCTTATTTAATGCTCACAATAGGGAGCACTATTACAGCCATTTTACAGTCAGGAAACTGAGGCTCTAGACTAGAGTGTTACATGATTTGCCCCAGGTCACACAGCAATTAGTGGGACAAGCTGGACTAGAGCCCCAGGCCCAGGGCTGTGTCCACACCAGCCTTGCTCCTCCTATGGACTTGGTTCCACAGGTATGCTTTGGCGGATGGGGGCTTGGTCCTAGCCAGGGCCAAGGGCCAAGTGAACTGCAGCGATGGGGGTCCCCAGGACTGGCAGAGCTTAGTGGGGCTGGGCGGCTGGGACATAAGCAGGAAAATTCTCATATGAGTAACTCTGTTTCCATGGGCCCCACAGCTCCGGATCAGGCAGCCTTAGGTCCTGGGATCCCAGAAGCCCTGATGGGTAGTAGCCTCTCTCTCCTGTCATCACCCTGAGAGTTCTCTTGGGGAGATATTTCCTCCCAGTGATGACCAGTTTAAGTCTACCTTGACGTTCTGGTCTCTTGGGATTACAGCTCTTAGTATCCTCCCAAAGTAGACCTCCTCATGCAGTTTTACATGTTCCTCTTGTAGGACTTTGGGATAGGTTCCCAAAGGGTCCCAGGCTATATTATCAAATGGAAAGGGAACTGACCTTTATTGAGCACTTACTAGGTACTGGTCATTGTGCAATGTACCCTGTGTGCCTTATCTCATTTAATCCTCACAACAACCCAGAAGTTACTTCCACCATAGCCTGATATGTATTATTATCCTCATTTTACAGATGAAGAAACTGAGGCTTAAAGAGATTAAACAGCTTGCATTTACAGCTTCAGATCAAGCACTGCCCAACTTGAGGCGTGTGCCTTTTTGTTCTCTCTCATCTGAGTGCTCTGCCTGCACAGGTTAGACCTGCCTCAGGTCCCCTCATTGTTGACAGTCTTGATCCTGGTGTCCTGGGGCCCACCACGGAGAACATTCCTTTATGGTTTCCCTCAGGGGACCTAAGAGTCTTTACTTAGAGGGCTTTCCCAGTGGCCTGTCCTGATATCCCAGAGTTCTGTAAGTGGTTGTACAGATTAGATTTCCACTGATACATACAACAATGACGATTCTATCAGCATAACCTGGCTCTCTCAAAATGTGTGTACCTTCCAGTGAGGCCAGGATGTGGGTGCAGTGATGCTGAACATTCCTTGGGACTGAGGCACCAACATAGTGGCCACTACTTTCTGCAGAGGAGGGTTACTAAGAGTGCCAGGCTCTGCCACAAGCTTCGCCTCTGCAAGCAGTGGTAGGCTCTGCAAACGGTATTTGTCCCTGCAAATGGTAACAGGCTCTGCAAGCAATGCCAGGCTCTGCAAACAGACCCCACATCTGACTATGAAAGAAGAGCTTGCTTTTATACTCAGTCATGGTGATTATGACAGCCTGTGTACTGCTCCTGTCTGCCGTGGTGGCTTGCCTTGGCTGGCCCCTCTTATTCAGTGACAGTGCCTTTGTACCCAAAGGACAGAGACACATACACAGGTTGGGGAGACATTTCTGTGGCCAGAAGGGAGGTCGGCTGAACACGGGTTTGGTTTGATGAGCAAAAAAGGCCTCCTGGTGGAGTGGGCTTTAATATGGTCTGGAGCAGGGGAGTGCAGAGGCTCTGCATTGAGAGGGTTAGGCCTTTTTGGCTCTGTCTCCTAGAGCTGAGGGCAGGATGTTCACATAGTAGGTGCTTAGGAAATGTTACAGAATGAATCAAAGAATCGGTGGCAAATGAAAAGGTGACTGGGTGTGCCCTTTCGAGGGTTGGGAGGACAGGGAGCGAGAGGGAAGATGGAGGGGGAATCCACTTGGCTCTAGGTCTAGTGCCCTAAGAGAATGGCCAGTGGTGGACAGGGCACAAGTCTGCTGATGCTTCCCCCTAACATGACCTGCATTAAGGTGAGGCCAGAGGAGATGGTATGTGGTGGGTGTGACCGTTTCAAACTGGTTTTCCTAGCCCAGAATTGGAGCTTCCCCTAGACTTGGAGCACTCCCGAGCAGGCACCAGGCCACCCCCGGCTGGCAGTGAACACATGACAGGCTTGAGCCAGCTCTGCAGGCAGCTGAGGCTGGGGTGAGGGAAGGACATGTCCCTGCTGCCAAGAGCACAGAGAGTAGGGTTGATTTTCCTGAGAGGTCCATGCTCGATGGCCCACGGTCCACAGGAGAGGCTCAGAGCATCATCCTGGCAGAAGGAGACCTAGGCAGAGCTGGCCAGGCACCTGCCCCAGAGAGCCTCATCCCAGGCCCCCAGCCGCCATTCTCTGAGCAGCTAATTAAAAGAGAAAAGCCTGTTAATATTTCAGCATTGTTAACTCTACTAAATTATTAAGTGTCCATATGCATTAGTACATGCATAAAGGGATCGATAAACGTGCGTACCAGGAGCTGGGATGAGAGGGGTGTCAGAGTGAGGGAGGGATGGTCTCTTAGGATGCTACACAGGACTGGCCCAACCAGAGACTTAGTGACTATGTCCTGAGCTCTGCCATGTCCTCAGCAGTGCGCTCCAGGGGCTCAAGAAGTGGTAATGCGTGGGGGTTAGCCCAAAAGTCGGGGAGTCAGACAGACTCCAGACCAGCGGGGCATCCCTGGGCCACTTAGTTAATCTTGCTGAGCCTCACCTTCCTCATCTGAAAAATGGAAGTAAAAAAGTAGGTTTGTTATGAGCAATAAATAATAGATATAAAGCCCGCAATACAATGCTGGCACAGAGCCAATGCTCAATAAATGGTAGCTATTATGATTGTTGTTATATGATGGGGCAGGTGAGGGGGAGACCTGAGCCATAACACAGTCTCCAGCTCACAGCAATTGCTCCCTGCCCCCGTTTTGCCTCTCAGCAGGCCTTTGTATGCATGGTTCTTATCCCGGCTCTTCTAGACGACACGCTTCCCTAGTGCAGTGTCTAGCTCTGTGAACTCCCAGCCCCAAGCTCGGCACCTCACACTGAGTAAGGGTTGGTCGAATGACTGCCCGGTGGAAGTCAGGACCAGAGCCCGGGTCCTGATTCCATATTACCTGGTCCAGAACGCCCAGTGATGCTTAAGGGAGGCAGTTAGGGTGGTGGCACCTGCCCTACCATCTGGTAACTGGGCCAGCAGAACCAACTGCAGGTGGAGGAGTCTGCAGCCTCCCCTCCCCTTTTCTCCCTTTGCTCCTCCTCCACCCTACCCTGTTCGGAAGTTTGCTAGCCTGCAGACACTTCTTCTGGAGAGTTGGGGCAGGAAACAACGTACCAGCCCTCACTGGGTGAAGCCATGAGCACCCTTTTTAAAAGAAGGGTGGGGTGGAAACCTGAACGGAAGCTGACAAGGGCCTTTTAGTAAAGATTTCCCATTTATCTCGTGAGCTGATAGGCCAGAAGCATTCTGCCAGGAACTCACTATTTCTGTCTTGACTGTTCTTGTTACAACGCTGCCCCTAGAGTGACATCACTCATGCCACTTGGCTCTTCTTCTCAACCAAGGGGCTGGGGAGGGGGCGTTACACAACCCTCCAGCTGTCAGTTTTGTCTTAAGCTTTAGATCGACTTTTTTCCACTTGTTATTCAAGTGCTGTCTATCAAGATGTTAAAAAGTATTCTGTGAAGAAAGGGTTTTATGATCAAATAAATCTAGAAAACGCTGGATTAAACTGAATTGCATGGGTATATTTACTGCAGGACTTTCCAGAGCCTGTGATAATATACTTTTGTGCACTCCAAGTGGGAGAGAAAACATGCAGCATCCTTATTTGACAGTGAAAGTCTTCTGCTATGGGCTATCAATGAGCACTTTGTGGCACACAGGTTTGGAGATGCTGTTTTCATTTTCCGCAGGGATTGTTGATAGAGCTTGGGAGAGTGAAATAGGAAAAGTCTTCTAGACTAGAGGTGGGGAAGCATACTTGGTTCTGAAGCCATGTTCAATGTTCTGTCCATCAATGTGTTGTCAAGCAGAGATTATCAAATCCAACTGTGCCTCCGACATTCCTGGGGAGCTTGCTACAAATGCAGACTCGGAGGCCCCGCCCCTGAAGAGTCAGCTTTGGGGATCTGCATTTTAACATGCTCCCTGGTGATATAAAGTGGGGGTCCATGGAGGACTGGGATAGTGAACAGACAGAGTCCCAAGCTAGCAGTCTAAGGACCAGGGTTCAAGTCCCAGCTCTGCTACTGAGTGACTTGGGCAAGGCATTTCCTTCTCCATGCCTCAGTTTCCTTCTCTGCACCCATTAAAAAACCTATTGCCATCGAGTCAATTCTGACTCATAGCGACCCTATAGGACAGAGTAGAACTGCCCCATAGGGTTTTCTAGGCTGTGATCTTTACGGAAGCAGACTCTCACATCTTTCTCCTGCAGAGCGGCTGATGAGTTTGAACCATGATCTTTCAGTTAGTAGCCGCACACTTAAACACTGTGCCACCAGGGCTCTTCTTGCCCTCTCTGCCTCTCAGCTGAGGTGAGAGCACAGAAATATACGATGGCCCCCAGGCATGTGCCAACCCTCATCATCTGTGGACTTGAGCTTTTGGGCAGGTAAGGCAGGATCCTTTCTCTCAGGGCTTGCAGGCTCCAGGGGAGGTAGGTTGCTTAGAGAGCAGGATCATTTAAAGAATAATAAGTGGTGCAAACAGTTAACATACTCAGCTGCTAACTCAAAGGTTGGAAGTTCAAATTCACCCAGAAATGCCTTGGAAGAAAGGCTTGGTGACCTACTTCTGAAAAATCAGCCATTGAAAACCCTAAGGAGCACAGTTTTACCTGGACACACATGGGGTCACCATGAGACGGAGTTGACTTGACGCCAACTGGGTTTTTTAATGCTGGCTAATATTTTCAGATTGGTTGCTGTGTACTAGACAGTGTTGTAAACACTTTATGTGAGTTTACTTATTTATTCCTCACAACAACCCCATTTTACAAATGAAAAAACTAACACTTAAGTAACTTGCTGAAAGTCACAACTAAGTGTGATAATATTGTAAGAGAGATACTCTGGAAAAGGGTTCCATTCCTCCGCGGTTTTCCAACTTCTCTGAAGCCCTGCACACCGCCTTCAACACAAATTCTGACATATACTCTTAGAACATCCCTATGGGTTTAATGTCTGCTTTGAGCGTCTCTACCCTGGGATATAACGGGGCCATTGAGACTGTCTTCTGTCCCTATCTATTGCTCTGATTTAATCATCTTTGGAGTAGATACTCTTTGGCCAGATGTTTTACATTTATTAAATGTAAATTCCTTCCTAGGAGAAGGAATCATTGCTCCCATTTTACAAATGAAGGTGCTGAGGTTCAGAGAGGTTAAGTAACTTGCCCAAGGTCACTCAGCTAGTGGACAACCCAAACCAAACACCAAACCCGTTGCCGTCGAGTCCACCCTATACAGGGTAGAACTGCCCCATAGGGTTTCCAAGGAGCAGCTGGTGGATTCAAACTGCCAACCTTTTGGTTAGCAGCCAAGATCTTAACTAGCGTGCCACCAGGGTTCCACAGTGGGTAAGAGAGCCAGGAATTAGTCCCAGATTGTCTGGACTCCACAGCCTTGCTCTTTCCATCTCTCCAAGGCAGATGTCTCCCCTCCCCACTGCTCTTTGTCACATCCCCTCAGTTTTAGGGTTGCAATAGTACTCGCCACATTGCCAAACCATCCTGGTGAGTTCTGTTTCCTTGTTTGTTATCCGTCTCCCCAACAATACTCCTTGAGAGCCCGTCCTTATTTGCTTTTTGTGACGGTATCTCAGGCACCCAGCACAGCGCCTGGCTCAAAAGCATTTGTTGTTTGGCCCACTGAATGAAGGGATTATGCCACGGTGCCTCTCAACACAGGCCCTTTTGAATAAGATGCTGCTGCTGGTGGTGCCTTTTTGGGATGTGCAGAGCTGGAGGCTGGGGTTAGGTGGGACAGAGCCCCTTGGAGGGTCTGTGACTTGGTGGGGCCTCTGTGGCTCCAGAGTCAGAGGAAACATGGTTCTAGCAATTCTAAAGGTGAGCAAAGACAGGGGAGGCTGACTCATGTTAATGAAACTCAGTGGGGGCTGATGGGCAGATGGAAATGCCAAGGTCGAGGGTGCCTGGATACTTTGCTCCTATAAGTGCTCATTCCAGAAGGAAAAGCTACACGTGGAACCAAGTCAGTGACAGGAAATGGCTTATCAGGTAGAAGTCAGAGTAAAGAGAGGTAATTGTAATGGTTAGGAAAGTGGATAATCACAGTGTTTAATGTCATCAAAGGGAGGTGGTTACTCTCTTTTTTCTTTTTTACTGGGATATAATTTAGATACTGGGTGGTTTAGATACTGAGTTCCTGGGTAATGCCAATAGTTAAGCACTCAGCTGCTAACTCAAAGGTTGGAGGTTCGCGTTCACCTGGAGGCATCTCAGAAGAAAGGCTTGGTGCTCTACTTCTGAAAAAATCAGCCATTGAAAACCCTATGGAGCACAGTTCTACTCTGACACACATGGGGTCACCATGAGTCAGAATCTACTCAATGGCAACTGGTTATTTTGGTTAACTTAGATACAGTAAAATTTAAGCAAATAACTCAGTGTGTTTTTACACGCATATCCATGCCTGTAACTACCACTCAGATCAAGATGTAGAACATTTCCATCCTACCACATGGGATCCCACCTACTCCCCAGAAAATTAACTTGTGACCACTCCAGTCAATAACCCTCTGCCCCAGCCAAGGGCAACCACTGTTTAGATCTTTGTTACCACAGATTGGTTTTTCCCAGTTTTGAATTTCAAACAGATGAAATCATACACTGTATACTGGGTGTCTGACTTACTTCAAATTACGCCTGTGAGATTCAACAGTGTCACTGCATCTTGTATCTATTAGTGTTGCTGTTGTTGGGTGCCATCAAATGGATCTGCAACTCATAGCGACCCCATGTGACAGAGTAGAACTGCCCCATAGGGTTTTCTTACCTGTAATCTTTATGGAAGCAGATTGTCAGGTCTTTCTCCTGTCGAGTGGCTGGGTGGGTTCAAACCCTCAACCTTTGGGTTAGCAGCTGAGTGCTTAACCACTGCACCACCCGGGCTCCTTGGATCTATTAGTAGTTCATTCTTTTTCACTGCTGTGTAACATTCCATTACATGAATATACCATAATTTATTTACCTTTGCTATTCTTGATGGACATTTGGGTTGTTTCTTGTTTTTAGCTATTATGAATAAAGCTGCTGTGGGTTTTCTTGTACCTACTGTTTGGTTGTCATATGCACTCGTTTCTATCAGTACATACCCAGAAGTGGAACTGCTATGTTGTGGGATACTTGTTTAACTTTAGAGGGTACTGCCAACATTTTTTCCAAAGCGGTTCTTACCATTTTAGAGTTGGATAATCTTAGCAATGTCACCAGCCATGAGGTCAACTCCCGGCCCCATCTCCAGGGAGGAATTATACCTGTCAGGTGGACAGAGGCCTTGCGTCTGCTGGTGTGGCCCGTCTTCCCTGGTCTGTGCTGGCCATGCCCTGAGAAAGTCCAGTTCTCCAGCTCTTTTTCAATATTCCTTATCAGTCACCAAAGCTTCTGTCATTACAACACTGCCTTGCTTCAGGCAGGCCCCAGTGTCCAAGATTACAGTTCATCATCCATGGAGCCTGTTAAATCTATGTCTTCCTTGTTGAGAGGCACCCCAGGCCTCTGGCAGACATTCAGGCGGCCTCCTGGTCTTATCAGCAACCGGCATACACATCATCTCTCGTTAGGTTGTTTCTTGATGAGATTTCCTGGGGACCTTGGCCACAGATAGCTATCTTCTTCATGTTATGGTGATTTTCATTGCAAGGGGTGACAATTTCAGGCCCTGTCTCCAGACTGTAAGGTGTAGCTTATAGAGGGCTGATGTGCTGATTGCAACATTCATAGAAAGTTGAGTTGAAAGACCTTAGAGGTTATCTAACCCCTTCCCCTCCTATAGGTGAGGGAATCAGGCCCAGAGAGGTGAACTAACTTGCCCAAGGCCACACAGCTTATTTCCTGACAACCAGCTGGGCTTATTCCTCTGTAGCATGTAGGCAGGAGGGATGGTCACCTAGACACTCAAACTTTGTGGGGGGCAGTGGCCACTTTTTGCAGAACCAGCTGCTGTTTGCAGAGACCCTCATCGTTAAATGTGGCCTGAGTAACTCCCAACTGCTGCCCCACAAGCTTCTTGACCTGCTGCTGGGCTGCCTCAGTGGGCCCCCGCCCCCCCACTGTAATTAGTTCATGTGTGTCCCATCAAGTTGGCTGAAGAGACCCTGCAGCATCTGTAGAACTCATTACAGTTCTACTAAGACTTTTCATTTATTCTATGTTATTGTCACATCTACCCTGTGGGTTCCCAGGGTTAGTAGCTGACATAGATTGAATTGTGTCCCCTAAAAATATCTGTCAACTTGGCTATGCCATGATTCCCAGTATTGTGTGATTGTCCACCATTTTGTCATCTGATGTGATTTTCCTATGTGTTGTAAATGCTGTCACTATGATGTTAATGAGATGGATTAGTGGCAGTTATACTGATGAGATCTACTAGATTGTGTCTTAAGCAATCTCTTTTGAGATATAAAAGAGAGAAGCAAGCAGAGAGATGGGGTGACCTCATATCACCAAGAAAGCAGTGCCAGTAGCAGAGCACATCCTTTGGACCTGGGGTTCCTGTGCAGAGAAGCTCCGAAACCAAGGAAGATTGGTGACAAGGACCTTCCCCCAGGGCTGACAGAAAGAGAAAGCCTTCCCCTGGAGCTGATGCCCTGAATTCGGACTTCTAGCCTACTAGATTGTGAGAGAATAAATTTCTCTTTGTTAAAGCCATCCACTTGTGGTATTTCTGTTATAGCAGCAATAGATAGTAGCATTCTCTGCATTTTAAAGATGAGAAAACTAAGGCCCAAAGATCACTAGCAGTTTCCCCCAGGTCATATATAATGTTGGGAGTCTGCCCTGTTAATTAGCACAAAGCCTCCCTGTTCTTTCAGACCTGGTTTAAAAGCTGCCTCTTCCATGGAGCCTTCTGTGATTTTTCCTCCAGCAGCTGGTGATATCTCCCTCCTCTGACCTCCTAGAGCTTTCTGTACCTCTCTTATGGTGCTTAGCCACTTCACCTTGGAGTTTCCTTGTAACTTCATTCATTCATTCTGCCTTCACTGAGCGCTCGCTATGTTTGAGGCCTTGTGCTGGAGACACCAAGATGAAGCTCACAGTCTGGTGGGCAGAAAGTCAGGAATCCTGAATTTGACAGACACATGGGTCTGAAGCTCAGTTGTCACACTGGGGGTGTGATATACACTCTAACTGGATACAGAAGGAGGGAGGGCTGGTCAGTCATGGTATGCTTTCTGGAGAAAGTTACACATTTTATGTATAGTCTTTATCCCATCTGTGCAAGCCCCTTGAGGGCAGAGACTTTGTTTTTACCCCCTCCTGTCCCCTCATGCCCTGTGCCAGCTCTCCCTACCTCCAAGCTCTTCCAGATTCCAGCTGCCCTCATCTGTGAGCAGACAGGTCTGAAGTTGGGAGCCCTTCCCTCCTTCCCAGACCCCAAGCATTGGTGGGCTGAGGGCTGGTTTGCCTTTAGGACAATGGGACTAAGCCTAGACACTGAAGGTGGGGCTGAGAACTCTGCAAGTTCAATCATTTCCTAGCTTAGGTCACCCAGCTCTGCCAGAGCCCAGTCTTGGGCACTGCAAGAGAGGTCAGGGAGGGGCCACAGTCTTCTGAGAGCTCCTGAGCCACCTGTGAGAACTTCTGTCCCTTGGGGAAGAAGCTGGGAGCCATGAGGAAAAATGAATGGACGTTTGGTGGGGGGAATATGAGCCTGTGGGGTTGAGGGGGTATCTTAGATTATATTCTCTGAAAGCAGAGCTTGAGATGGTTGGGGCAGGGGAGGGGACAGACATGGTTTGGGCAAGTGATTTGCTGGGAAAATGCTCTCGGGAGAAACTATAAGGGGAATGAGGGAATCAGCGAAACAAAGTTGTGGTTCATTTGAAGTTTAGCCTCAGCCTACTCCTGTGGGAAACTCTGGAGTGTGAACAGCACCACACAGTCATCCCACCTTGAGGCCAGGTGGCTGGCCTTTTGTACCGTATCAGTCAGTCATTGGTGTGTGTGTGTGTGTGTGTGCGCGTGGGGAGGGGGTAAAAGTGACCTCTGAGGCATTTCCGGCCAAAAAACCAGTTGCCTTCAAGTTGATTTTGATTCATGGAGACCTCATGTATGTCAGAGTAGAACTGTGCTCCATAGGGTTTTCCGTGGCTGATTTTTCAGAAGTAGACTGCCAGGCCTATCTTCCAAGGTGCCTCTGGGTAATCTTTTCAGTTAGCAGCTGAGTGCATTAACCATTGCACCATCCAGGGACTCCCATTGCTGGCCAAGTCAGCTCCTATTGGCTAAGGGGGTCGTTAACAGCTACCACAGCAGCTAGGGATGGATGCATCTGCCAGATATGGGGAGCTGGGTGGAGCACCAACAGTATCTACTATAAGGGTGCTGCTGACTAAGACAGCGATGCTAAGTTGACTGATAACCAGTCTGTACAGATGACAAAGTCCCCTCACACACATTAGCTATTTAAGAGCATGGCTCTCTTGCGAGGGGAAATTACCCCTTCTTGAGTCCTTGGGCCAAGGACCTTGGTCCTTCTGGTTCTGGCATGTGGACCCTGGGAGGAGTCTTTCCTGGGATCTGTGGGGTCAGATCTCTGAGGAATGGCCTGGGAGGTCTGGGCTGACCCTTCCCCCTGACATATTCGGGAGAGAACCTCAGCCCCCTCTGGCCCTGGTGCCTCTGGTCTAAACCTCCTCGCTTCTGTCCCACCAGCTCCAGCCCAGGCCCAGATCGTGCATGCAGGCCAGGCGTGTGTGGTGAAAGAGGACAACATCAGCGAGCGTGTCTACACTATCCGGGAGGGGGACACCCTTGTGCTGCAGTGCCTCATCACTGGGCACCCTCGGCCCCAGGTAAGCCCCAGCTTGACCTTGCTCAGGCCCCTCATGCCCCCACCTCCTCACTCCTCACCCCCTCTCTGGGATCAGAGTTTGAGAAGAGGAAGCAGAAGCTAGGCACTAAAGACATACGGTGGCAAGTGAACAGAAGACAGGAGACAGCGGCTGGGAAAATAGCTAGAAAATTAACTCTGGAGGGAAGGGCTGGAGGCTCTGGGCTTATTCACCTGAAAAAAAATAGAATGGCTGAAGGGAAAAACTGAATGTCAGTTACTCAGTTCCACTCCATTCCACATTTCTGTTGAGCAGACATCTACTTAGAGGCACTACTCTCAACCAGTGTTTGAGGGAGGACCACGTGCCAAGCACTATCCTAGGTACTTTTTCCATTGTTTTCTCTTTGAGTCCTCACAATTGTGCCTCCATTTTACAGCTGAGGACACTGAAGCTCAGAGAAGTTGGGTAAACACCCAAGGTCACACAGCTCTTATGATAGTGGAAGCAGAATTTGAATCCAGAACCAGTGTTCTCTGTAGCTTAGCACACTTCTTCCCATTGTATCCATCTTTGGGTTTGGGGGGCTCAGGAGTTACAAGCAAAATATAAAATAGCTTCTACTTCAGGAGGCTTTCAGTAGGCAAGCCCCACACTCTAAAGGTTAAAAGACCCAAAGCAATTAGAAAGCAACAGAAGATGAGTATCTGGAAATGCCTGATGAATTTTGTCACAGGCCAACCATATGGTTCAGGCAGGAAGTGTGGCTGGTTATCACTGAGGGCTGGTGGGAGAACAGGGAAGAGGTGGGCTGGAGGGATGGTGGCATTTGCTGGTGAGATGCGGTGACCTTTAATAGCAACAGAAGAGATTGCAACTGGATCCTCAGAAGGACGGTGAAATACAAAATCCTCTTTTCTGGGTAATTTTGGGAACAGGGATGGCTTTAGTAGGTTTGGCCTTGAGACAAGCAGATAGAAAAGGAAACCCCTAAAGACTCTTTCCACCTGAAATTGTCACCACTGCTTGCTCCTTCTTCAAGGTTTATTTGGATGTGAAAACAATCCTGCTGGTCTTCAGGGTTGTGTTTGTGTCAGGTGTGACTGTTACAGTGGGGATAATCCGCCCTAAAGCCAATGAGTCAGCTGGGCCATCTTTCCCTAAGGTTGTACTGGCCATCTGTGTGTGTCCCCTGTGCATTCCATGTATGAGTTATTCCATGTCTGTGTCTGTGTGTACATGCACCGTCTTTTCTACTTCCATCAGTGGTTTTGTTGTTCTTCCTGCTATCCAGGCTGAAAGCCCTGGGCTTATATTTGACTCTCCCTCATCTCAGTCCCTGCATTTAGCCAGCTTGTGAGGCCCTTCTTTTCATGTTTCTTCCATGGGTCTTCTCCTGTCCATTCCCCATCACCCCGCTAGGTCAAACCTTCAGTTCAGTCCCTTGTGCCATAGCAGTAGTCTCTAAACTGATCTCCTGGTCTCCTGCCTCTCCCTCCTCCAACTCATCCTGTACCTGCACCAGAATGCTCATTCCCAAACTTATTATATCATATCACTCTCCTGTTCATAAACCTTCCATGGTTTCCCATTATTTACCAGACCCAGTTCAGGCTCCTAGAGGTGGAACTGAAGACCTTCCACAACAGGGCCCCCACCTGCCTTCCCTGTCTGATCTTCTACTGCTGTTCTAACACCCTGTACTACAGCCAAACTTGTCTCCTCACCATTCCCCAAATACACCCTGCTCATTCCTGCTTTCATGCTTTAGCCACTGCTGCTTACCAGATGCCTTCTAGTTTCTTTTTTGCTCACTTTATGACAACAAATATTTATTGAGCCCATGCTATGTGCCAAGCACTGTGATGGGTCCTGAGAATACAGATATGATTCTATTCTCATGGAGCATCCAGTCTAATAGGGGAGAGGGAAGGTATCATCTCATGGCCCACTTTGTGGTCAGGATGGGGAACTGAGTGTCATGGAATTCCCCATTCCAAACAAATAGGAAGAGAGAGGAATCTCTAAGGGCCAAAAAATGAAGAGGGACTCTATAGTGATGGCAGCGAGCAGAAGTTGAAGAACCTGGTCCATGGGGGTATGTGGCCTGCAGGCACACCTTAGGGTAGAAGTACTAGTACACACGTGAGGCCACAGGTCTATCCATGGCTAGGAGCTGGAACTGGACTCTCTACCTAAAGCTAGAAGCTCAATCAGAGTGGCACCAGCTATTGATGGGGACCAGAAGATCTCTGTCCACAGCCCAGAGTAACAGCAGGGAGTGGACTCTATGCTTCAGGGTGTGGGTGCAAATAAAGTCACCTGTGAGAGATCACAACCTTAAGCCTGTCTGTGTCTTGCACTATCCAGATGGTGAGGAAACCCTAAGCTAAGAAACTAACATAAAAACCTATGAACCCATATCATCCTGGCTGTGAGCAACCACAGTGGTGCAGTGGTTAAGCACTTGGCTGCTAACTGAAAAGTTAGCAGTTTGAACCTATCAGCTGCTTCCTGGGAGAAAGATGTGGCAGTCTGCTTCCGTAAAGATTTATAGCCTTGGAAACGCTATGGGGCAGTTCTCCTCTGTCCTATCGGGTCTCTAGGAGTCCGAATCGACTCAACGGCAATAAGTTTTTTGTTTGCTTGTTTCTAAGGAACCATAAAACCACACCATAGACAGGCCTCCTAGGGCCCAAGTAGGACTTCTGTGGAAGATAATTCCCACTAAATATAAGCCTGCAGAGTAAAATTTTAAACTACATTTAAAAATACAGTGCTAGGAGAACCAGTTCAGAGACCCCAAAAATTGAACAATTCACATCTGAGAAGCCAGAGATAATTGAGCAATCTAAAAGGATACTGAAATGAAACATTCCTAATATTCAAAAAGATAATAGAAGGAATCGAACCTATGAAACAGGGGATCATAAAGCCTGATCAGTCAGATATTGGAAAAAGCAAATAGAAATTCTAGAAATTAAAAAAAAAAAGTCTTTAAAAAAAATTGGCCTCAATATTCTAGAGATAGCAAAAGAGAAAATTAGGAATACGATGATAGATCTCAGGAAATCAGCCATAACTGCAGTATGGAGAAGACAGAGAGATGGAGAGTGTGAAAATGGAAGATGACACACTTGGAAAATAGAATAAGAAGTGACAACAAGCTTAGGCATTCTAGGAGGAAAGGCTAGAGAAAACAAAGAAGCAATATTTTTTTTCCATTGTACTTTAGATGAAGCTTTACAGAACAAATAGTTTCTCCTTAAACAGTCAGTACACATATTGTTTTATGACATTGGTTAACAACCCCATGACACGTCAACCCTCTCCCTTCTCGACCTTGGAGGACCTTTTTTTTTAGTGAAGATATACATAGCCAAAGATACACCATTTCAAAAGTTTCTACACGTACAATTCAGTGACATCGATTACGTTCTTCTGGTTGTGCTAATACTCTCACCATCCTTCTCCAAATTACTCCATCACCATTATCTTCAACTCACTGCCCCCTAGGCTTCCCATCAAACCCCTTGAGTTGCTGTTGTCAATTTGATCTCACATAGATAATACTTTTTTAAATTTTTTTTTGTACCTTAGATGAAGGTTTACAGGAGAAATAGTTTCTCATTAAACAGTTAGTACACATATTGCCCTATGACAATGGTTAACCCCGTGACATGTCAACACTGTCCCTTCTCATCCTTGGGTCCCTATCACCAGCTTTCCTGTCCCCTTCCACCTTCTAGTCCTTTCCCTGGACTGCTGTGCCTCATTAGTCTCGTTTTGTTTTATTGGGCTGTCCAATCCCTGGCTGAACGGTGAACCTTGGGAGTGACTTCACCATTGAGCTAAAAGGGTGTCCAGGGGCCATTCTCTTGGGGTTTCTCCAGTCTGTCAGGCCAGTAAATCTCGTCTTTTTTGTGTGAGTTAGCATTTCATTCTACATCCTTCTGCAGCTCTGCCCAGGACCCTCTATTGCGATCCCTGTCAGAGCAGTCAGTGGTGGTAGCCAGGCACTATCTAGCTGTACTGGACTCAGTCTGGTGAAGGCGATGGTAGCTGTGGTCCATTGGTCCTTTGGACTAATCTTTTCCTTGTATCCTGTTCTCTTCATTCTCCCTTGCTCCCGAAGGGGTGAGACCAGTGGGTATCTTAGATGGCTGTTCCCAGGCTTTTAAGACCCCAGATGCTACTCACCAAGGCAGAATGTAGAACATTGTCTTTATAAACTGTTATGCCAGTTGAGCTAGATGTTCCCCGAGACCATGGTCCCCACAGACAAAGAGGCAATATTTAAAGAGATAAAGGCTGAGAATTTTGCAGAATTGAAGAAAGGTATGAACCCTTAGATGAATAAAGCGAATCGTGTCTCAAGCAATATGTAAACAAACCCCATCTAGACAAATCATGGTAAAACCACACAATATCAAGTATAGAAAGAAAAAGTATCCTCATAGCCCCGTTCTCTCTCTAAAGCATCTTCTGATCTAAGTATGAATTGCCTGAAACTGCTTCTAACCTTCCTCAAGTTTTTGCAACCTCTAGATCCATGGAGGCAGAGCAGGGGGTGGAGAGGGGGGTAGAGTAGAAATATTATGGCCTGTAGTGACCCCTCCACTGCATGAGAAAGGGTGCCCTTTCACCCACTTCTCCCCATTCTTTTTTTTATGGCCTATGGACTGACCTATTCACCAGGATTGAGACCTTGCCCTGTCTCAGCAATTGTCCCCAACTTCAAGACCAAAGCTTCTCCACTCCACCCCTCAATTCTTAGACTTAATTATTTGAAACTGATAAGTTTTTTTTTTTTTTTAAATTTCTGGCAGCTTTAAGTAATAGCTCAAATTTCTCATAGGATTCTTGATAATTTTCCGTAATCTAAGGCAATATTAACAATAATAGAAATTTGTTGAGTGAATAATGTGTACCAGGTACCATACTTAGGGGCTTTACATAATTTTTTTCTAAACCTTACAGTAACCTTGCAAAATGGGTACTATGCCTTATTGTTATCTGTTACTGCATAACAAATACTCCAAAATTTAGGGGCTTAAAATGACAAACATTTATTATCTCACAGTTCCTGTGGGTCAGGAATCTGGAAACAGCTTAGCTGGGTGGTTTTGGCTTAGGGCCTCTCACGAGAACATAATGAAGCTGTCAGCCAGGGCTGCAGTCATTTGAGGATTGACTGGGGCTGGAGGATCCACTTCCAAGCTAACTCATGTGGCTGTTGGCCTGAGGCTTCAGTTCCTTACCAAATGGGTCTTTTCATGGGGCGCACATGACATGACAGCTGGTTTGGAAATCACAGTCCTTTATAACCTAATATAACCTAATCTTGGAAGTGATACAACATCACTTCTGTTGGTCACACAGACCAACCATGGTACAAAGTAGGAGGGGTCTACAGAAGGTTGTGAATACCAGGAGGCAGGGATCATTGAGGGGGCATCTTGGAGGCTGGCTACCACACAGACCCCTTTCACAGGCGAAAACCCAAGGCCATTAATTAGTAAGTGGAATAATAAAAAATTTTAATTTGAATTCTTAGTCTTCCAGGCACTAAGTGTATACTCATTTAATCCTCCCAGTAACCCTAACCAGTTGCCGTGGGGTCGATTCTGACTCATGTGTGACAGAGGACTGTGTCCCATAGGATTTTCAATGGCTGTGATCTTTTGGAAGCAGATTGGCAGGTCTTTCTTCGCAGGCACCCTTGGGTGGATGTGAACTGCCAACTTTTCAGTTAGTAGCCTGTTGCCACCTAGGGACTCCCCAAAACCAAAACCAAACCAAACTCGTTGCCGTCTAGTTGATTTCGACTCATAGCGACCCTATAAGAGTAGAACTGCCCCATAGGGTTTCCAAGAAACAGCTGGTGGATTCGAACTGCTGGCCTTTTGGTTAGCAGCCGAGCTCTTCACCACTGCGCCACCAAGGCTTCAGAGACTCCCTAGTAACCCTATAAAACAAACAAACAATCCCCCCTCCGACCCCCCAAAAAAACCCGCTGCCATCGAGTTGATTCGGACTCATAGGGTTATAGTCTCCATTCTTACAAATGAAGAAACGGAGGCAGGCGAGGTTAGGTAACTTGCTCACAAACCCATGCTCTTAACTACTACACTATACTGCCTAGATTTAAAGCATCCTCTCTCTGATCCCAGATTCCCCAGACTCTTTACCTTGCGGCAGCGTCCCACGAGTCTGCTGGGTTAGTTTCCTAGGCCTGGATATACCCCAGTGAGCTTGTGAAAAGCATATGGGGGGCAGGGCGCACCGCTGGAGGGCATTCGGCCCTAGCCCAGCCCCACACCCGATCCCTGCTCTCTGCCGGGTCAGGTACGGTGGACCAAGACCGCGGGTAGCGCGTCGGACAAGTTCCAGGAGACGTCTGTGTTCAACGAGACGCTGCGCATCGAACGCATTGCGCGCACGCAGGGCGGCCGCTACTACTGCAAGGCCGAGAACGGCGTGGGCGTGCCCGCCATCAAGTCCATCCGCGTGGACGTGCAGTGTGAGTCGCATCCTTTTCCTCCCTGGCCCTGGCAGCCCCGCCCTGGAACTGGGAGCGTCCTTGCAGCGCCCTGGGGGTCAGGTTGGGAAGTAGAAGGAGGGCGGGACGGGGGAGGGAGAGGTGGCATCTTCGTGGAGGAGCGCAGTAGAGACTTTCTCTGGGACTGGGGAGGCGACTGTACTGCCCCTCCGGTGTGTGCCGCACTGTACAATTTACACATCCCCATCTGTAATCCCATATGAACCGTGCAACGCACCTGTGAGGTGGACAGGGAAGGCAGGATGGGTTGGGTTATACCCATTCCACACATGAGGAAACTGCAGTACGAGGGCGTGTGACTTGCTCACGGCATAGAGCAAGGTAGTACTGCATCCGAGAAGTAGACACAGGTCTCTTTCCTCTGGTCCAGTGCCCTTCCCACAATACCTCATGTCTCTGCTTCGGTCCCAGGGGCCGCTCTGAGACTTCCCTCCCCAACCACCTGCAGGATCAAGTCCCCTGACCCCACACCCCCCAGTCATTGTTGCTGCTTCAGTGAGAAGCCCCCAGTCCCCACCTGCCGTGCATGGATATCTCCTTACCTCCAGGAGTCTCTCTCCCCGTTTGCCACTCACCTCTGTGCCCATCTAGCCTGACCCAGGTACCCAGAGCTATGAAGCCAGGCACAGGGGTACCATCTTAATATCCAGAATGAACCTTCCCATTAACCATGGCCCTCTCCAAGTGGGACCCAGAAGGGTGGTGAGAAGTGGAGCCCCAGACTCTCTCTTCTGCCCTCTCCATCAGCCATCCAGCTTCCTGCCAACCCCCTGGGGTAGAGGGTCCTTCCTCAGGTTATTGGTACTGAAAGGGGCTGGCAGGCAACGCCAGTGCCTCACTAAGGGCACTCCCCCACCCCTCCACACAGCCTTGGCTATGACTCCTATATCAGTAGGCTGTGGAAGGAGGACAGGATGATGAGCTGTTAGAATATCTGTTGTAGAATGTTGGAATGTGGAGTGCTGGAGCCTGTGGTTTACAATCCTGGCTGCACATTAACATCTCTAGGGAGTCTTTTAAAAAATACTGATGGTTGGGCCCCATTCCCAGAGATTCTGATGTAGTTGATCTGGGATGGGGCCCCGACATTGGAATTTTTTTCTTAAGCTTTTTTTTTTTTTTTAATTGAGGATTAACTTACATCCAATAAAGTGGACTAATCTTAAGTGTACAGCTCAGTGAATTGTTACATATGTATATGTGTGTGTAAACACCACTTGGTTCAAGATATAGAGCGTTTCCAGGACCCTAGAAAGTTCCCTCATGCCCTCTCCCAGTCAGTAATTCCCACTATTCTGACTTCTGTCACCATCAATGAGCTCTGCAGGCATCAGTATTAAAAAATATTGGAAAGAAAATCCCCATGTGATTCTATTGTGCAATCAGAGGTGAGAACCACCAATCTAGTCCAGTTTACCAATAAAGAAATCGAGGCTCAGATACAGAAGGGACTTAGGGAGGTCACACTACAGATTAACAGCTAAGCTGGGATTCACACCAGGGTCTCCTGATTTCCAGTCTGCAACTGCTTCCTCCATCCTGTGATGGGAGGATGTAAAGACAGACACCCCCATGTTGGTTCCTGGGGAGGGACAGCTGGGAGGGAGTCTGGGAAGCCATCAAGTCCAGTCCCCTGCCTCTAACAGGTTGAGCAAGCTTGTAGGACTAGGAGAGTATCTGGCTGTCTAGAAGTGTCCTTTGAGAGTGGCTCAGATTTCCCTGAGAGCAGCAGTAGCCTAACCCCCCCGCCCCAACCGCCCCACCTTGGGGTCACCTGGCGCTGACCCCACGGGGGCCATGCCCTTGCAGACCTGGACGAGCCAGTGCTGACTGTGCACCAGACGGTGAGCGATGTTCGAGGCAACTTCTACCAGGAGAAGACAGTGTTCCTGCGCTGTACTGTCAACTCCAACCCGCCTGCCCGGTTCATCTGGAAGCGTGGCTCCAACACCCTGTCCCACAGCCAGGACAATGGAGTTGACATCTACGAGCCCCTCTACACCCAGGTCAGGATGAACAGCTGGCCTGGTCTCCTCATAGTTCACTCCACACTCTTCCTCCTGTCCCCACTGAGGGAGAGGGGCCTAGGGGCTGAGGCCTTGTGACCTGGAGTTCATGAAACACCCTGATTCCACACTTCTGTTCTTATGTCAGAAACATGCATTCTGATTGGGGTTCGGAAAACGTGGGGCAGAGAAATCTGGGCAGAAAAGTCAGGGAGCAGTGGTGAAGATAGGAGAGTCCCCAAGGCAACTTGCTCTCCAGGGACTCAGTTAGTTAGGAAAAGGTGCCCCCCTAGTGCAGGCAGGTCATTTTTGTTTATGGCAGGCTGGCAGAGTGTTGGGAACCCATAGGCAGGCCCAGAAGGAGTTGGGGGGCAAGGAGATGACTCCTCTTCCCATGGGTCCCTCACAGTCCTAGGAGATGCTGATGAAACCATACTGCTGGGGAGGAGGGGGTGCTTTTGTAGATGACTTTCCTAGGTGGCTGTCAGAACCCCATGTGTGACCAGAGCCCTGTCGGCAACTCTGTGTTTGTGTGGGTTATAATACAGAGCAGGACTTCCTCCCTATCCCCTCCATTTCCCACAGTGGGGAAACTGAGGCCTGGTCCTGGCCAGCGTGCACCAGGGCAGCCTCACACCCAGAGAGCTCTGTGACAAGGCACTGAGTGTATGGAGAGTGCAGCATCCGCCCCAAGCTCAGGTGTCCTGGGGTAAATGGTGTGAGTGGAGGTAGAGAAGGCAGGAATTAGAATACAGACCTGCTTTAGCCTCTGGTGCTGGGTGAATGGGTGTGTGGGGCCCCTGGAGACCCAAGCAGGCTTCTCACTCCAGCGGTCCACTGCCGTCCAGGGCGAGACTAAGGTCCTGAAGCTGAAGAACCTGCGGCCCCAGGACTATGCCAGCTACACCTGTCAGGTGTCGGTACGCAATGTGTGCGGCATCCCGGACAAGGCCATCACCTTCCGGCTCACCAATACCACAGGTACAGGCACTTCCTGGCCCAGACCCCTTGCCCACCTTGCCCAACCAGGAGACAATGCCCACCCCACACAGGCCTCTAGGCACATCACCACTAGTGCTTCTGGCCCCTCCCTTCTCCCCAGTGTCTGTCTGCTCCTTACCTTCTCTTCTCTTTCTTCCCCCCAGGGCTTCCCCAGCCCCCATGGTCTCCCTACCATCCTCATCTCCCCTCCATCTAGCCCTGCCTCAGGGTCCCCTAAGACCCCACCTTCTTTCCTCTTAGCACCACCAGCCCTGAAGCTGTCTGTGAATGAAACTCTGGTGGTGAACCCTGGAGAAAACGTGACGGTGCACTGTCTGCTGACAGGGGGTGACCCTCCACCCCAGCTGCAGTGGTCCCATGGGCCTGGCCCACTGCCTCTGGGTGCTTTGGCCCAGGGTGGCACCCTCAGCATCCCTTCAGTGCATGCCCGGGACTCTGGCTACTACAACTGCACAGCCACCAACAATGTGGGCAACCCTGCTAAGAAGACCGTCAACCTGCTGGTGCGATGTACGTGGCCTCTGGAGGGCTGGGAGGGAACTCGGGAGGCAGACGGGGTCCCTTGTCCTCCAGGAACTCCCAATGAAATGGGAAAGGGGCCTGTCTGCTTCCCCTTGGTAGGTGAGGAATGCTGAGGAGGCATGTTCCAGGCACTTGATTTCCCTGCAATTCAGACTAAAATCTGTGTAAGCTTTATTTACAGTTTATAATCTACATCTCCAAATGTAACCTCAGCAATCCAAGAATTAGGTAGGGCTGGTGTTGATTACCCACATTTTTTTTCTTTTTTAGTTTGGGAAGCTGAGGCTGTGAAAAGCTAAATGTGGACATTTCAGCCTTCAGGCCAAAATTCCTGGCCTTCTCCCTTTCTTCTTCTTTTTTTTTAACGTACCATGGTGTCTATATAATAAGTTAACTGAATTAAAGTGAAAATGACACACGTTTCCATGGGACGTATATGTAAAAATTTACTAGCAAAGCATTTCAGTGAATCTGAAGATACTTACTAAACGTAAAAATGAAATAAAATTTGGAGCACGATCTAAAGAAATCCACTTTTCTTACTAAACCTCAGCCTCAGTAGTTATCATTAGCTGCTCAATTTGATCTTGATTTTGCTACTCTGCTTTAAAGAGGAAACTTTAAATTCTTCTGCTTGTGCAGCTTTAATTACTATTATTATTATTTTTTTTAATGATCCAGGCTTGTTTCCAGCTCTTAGCACTTAAAGTATGAACTACATCTCCCAAATCCAATTGAGAGTCCTGTAATGGCATATGCTATCTTCTTCATCTCTCACAGGCCAGTCAGTCTCTCTTTGACCCTCCTTAAGAAGGAAGCTAGCTCTCTGTCTTTTTAATTAATCAGAAGGAGAAAGAAAGTAGCAAGATTGTGGCTATCTGATGACTACTTTTCCTTTGATAGTACTTGTCAGAAGATTATTTTTCTCCACCTGATTCCATTTGATCTTTAAAGCCTAGGTTGGTGAAAGATCTCAATTTACATCAAATATATATGGTCACCTCTTAGGGTGACTATACAAACTGCTTTGGCCAGGGCAGTCTTGGTTTATGCCTGTTGTACAATGTCCTGTCCAATTAGTGCCCAGCCTACTAAGAGATCTACCTAACTCTTCGCTTACTTCAAACAAGATTCAGATTTTTAAAGAGGCCAACCCCCTTTTCTTTCTAAACTCTACATTTTTAATTTAACTGCATGTAAAATGACTGTATTGGTCTTTTATTTAAAAATCACACAAACTTGTTGCAAAGAGCCAAACAGCACAAAAGGATCAAATGTGGAAATTAAAATTGCCTTTCAATTCCCCTCAGTCCCACTCTCTAGATAGAACCATTATTACGTTCTGGTGCACCCTTCCAAAATTTGTATTTTGCATATTCAAGGTTTAAAACAACAATAGTAAAAAGATAAAGCAGTGAGTGTAGTAGTTAAAAGCACAGGCTCTGGGTTTGAATTCAAGGTTTGCTACTTCCTTGAGCAAATTACCCTCTCTGAGCTACAGTTCCCTCCTCTGTAAAATAGGGACAATAATAGAACCCCCCCAAAAGATTTTAGGATGGATTAAAAGAATAAATCCATGTAAAGTGCTTAGAACAGTACCTCTGACTCATAGCAACCCTATAGGACAGAGCAGAACTGCCCCCATAGGGTTTCCTAGGCTGTAATCTTTTATAGGAGCAGATCACTAGGTCTTTTCTCCCATGGAGATACTGGTGGGTTCAAACTACCAATCTTGGTTAGCAGCTGAGCTCTTAACCATTGTGCCACCAAGGCTCCTTATGTTCAGTAAATAGTTGTTGTTAGGTGCCATCAAGTCGGTTCTGACTCATAGTGACCCTACAGGACAGAGTAGAACTGCCCCATAGGGTTTCCAAGGAGCGGCTGGCAGATTTGAACTGCTTACCTTCTGGTTAGCAGCTGAGCTCTTAACCAGTATGCCATCAGGGCTCCTCAGTAAATAGTAGCTATTATTATTACTGAGCCAGCTTTTCTGCAGTGAGCTTATTTCGAACTTTTAAGAACACATCTGAGCAAGCAGAACGATTTCCAAGCAGAGAAATGTGATGGTTTCTCCTGGGGGGTTGTAGCCGCCAACCTCCAAGAGGGCCAGTTTGAGGGGAGGAGCTGGGTCTGAGTTGGGGTGGGACAGGAACCTCTGGCTTTGGGCCAGCCCCAACCACCTGGCCTCCCACCCCCCCACCCCACAGCCATGAAGAATGCCACATTCCAGATCACCCCCGATGTGATCAAAGAGAGTGAGAACATACAGCTGGGCCAGGACCTGAAGCTGTCATGCCATGTGGACGCAGTGCCCCAGGAGAAGGTGACCTATCAGTGGTTCAAGAACGGCAAGCCAGCACGCATGTCCAAGCGGCTGCTGGTGACCCGCAATGACCCTGAGTTGCCTGCAGTCACCAGCAGCCTGGAGCTCATCGACCTGCACTTCAGTGACTATGGAACCTACCTGTGCGTGGCTTCCTTCCCCGGGGCACCTGTGCCTGACCTCAGCGTCGAGGTCAACATCTCCTCTGAGACAGGTGGGCAGCTGGAGGGATTTTGGGGAGGGGTGAGGGAGCTGGACAGTTCCCCCAGGGGAGAGCAACAGCTTGGGGATGGGAGGCCAGACTGAGGAGGACACCATTTGTTCATGCCCACCGCATTTATTGAGCACCTGTTAAATGCTGGGCACTGTACTAGGTGCTGGGGTACAGTGGTGGACAAAGCAAGACTCTGCCTTCCTTGAATTTAGGAGGGAGAGACGTTTTTCAGATAGTTTCACAAATAAATATACCATTTCAAACTACAATACATGAAAGTCAAGAAAGAGTTCTCTGAGTTAGAATGTTTAATCTGAAATCTGAGGGAGGGGCAGGATTTTATCGGGCAAAGGGGAGAAAGAGAGGTTGGGAGAAAAGCAGTGCAGGCCAAGCAATAGCATGTGCAAATGCACTGAGGCAGGTCAGCAGGGGCCAGATTACGTAGGACCTTAAAGGCCATGATAAGGACTTGGGTCTTTATTCCAATAATAATAAATAATGATAATGAAATAATAATGGCTAACATTTATTGAGTGTTTACAAGTTGCTTTGATGAGTTTGTATTTATCTCATTTGCCTTCATTATTTACCTTACGGGGTAGATAGTTTGTTTTCCCATTATATAGATGAAAAAACTTAAGAGAGTTTAATTAAGAAAACTTTTCTAAGGTAACACAGCAGTAAGTGGTGGAGCTGGGATTTGAATCTAGGCAATCTGACTTCTGAGCCTGCTGTCTTAGCCACTGTTAAAGGGCTCATACTTTCAGAATGACAGGAGATTAGAGAGGATGACTTTCAAGAGGGTCTCCAGAATCTGGTGTCCAGCCTCCAGCACCCTGCACTGAATAGCTGACTTTGGCTAAGCCCTTCAACTCCCTGGGCCTCAGTTTTTCCTCTGTGAGGGACTGGATGAGGCAGCCTCAGAGGCCCCTTCCATTCTGACATCTGTGACTATTAGCTGTGATATAGTGTGTGATATGGCGAGGAGAGGTCCAGTGAAGCTGGAGAAGTCAAGGAAGGCTTCCAGAAGGAGGTGGACTTGAGCTGGGCTTTGGGAGTGAGTCAAGTTTCCCCATATCCCACAAATTCATTTTGCAAACTGCTGTGTGTCAGGCCCTGGGTGAGGAGCTAGAGACAACCTCAGAGCTTACTGCCTAGCCAGAGGAGATGATGTGTGTGGGGGGAGGGAGGTGGGACAGGCAGGAAATGGGAGGACAAACCCTGGATATAGGACAGAGGAAGTAAAGGAGGAGTATGCAGGAAGTTGCCTGGGGAAGTCAGGGAAGGCTTCTCAGAGGAGGCATACTCCATGTGAGCCTTGAAAGGTATGTTGGCATTTGGCAAGTGGGTGGACAAGCCCAGGTGGGTGGACAACAGGCATAAGGAATGAGGAGTTCCGAAGGTATGTGAGACTTGGTGTGTCCAGGGAAGTATGTTCCTTACAGATGGATCCTACAGCTGGGACCCAGGATGGGAAAGGGGAGATGAAGTTGGGAGGTGGCAAAGTCTGGAGCGCGAGGGCCTTGTTTGCAAAGCCAAGGAGTTTGAGCTTTAAACTGAGGTTAGTGTGGCCTCAAAAGGAGAAACAGCCCTTTAGCCTGCGAGCTGGGATGTTGTAGAGACAGGGAAATCCACTGGGCCCAGGGCCGATTCCTCCATTTGGCTCACAGGTCTGATGCCTAGGGCATGGAAGCTTTTTAAGGCCTTGTGGAAACAATTTAGACCAGAAAAAACAAATTAATTGGCTCCAAAATACAAAGAGAAAACTGCAAAATTAAAGCCATAAATGTATAAATGTCTACAGAGTCTAGATTATGCTAACTAGATAACTGGATCTCAGCTTGCCTTGTAGAGTTATTTACAAATGATATTTAATGTAGGACATGGGTGCATTTTAATTTGTTTGATGTGATGTAGGATGGCACCCATGGAGGTCTTCAGAAGGCCCTCCCATTTGAGCAATATGTTCGATTGGATTAGGTTTGGCTGAATTAGGTTCATCTGTGACTAACAGAAAAACTTTAAATAATAGTGGCTTAAACAAGCTAGAAGGAGCCCTGGTAGCACAGTGGTTAAGGGCTCAGCTGCTAACTGAAAGGTCGGTGGTTCGAACCCACCAGCCGCTCTTCGGGAGAAAGATGTGGCAGTCTGCTTCTGTAAAGATTTATAGCCTTGGAAACCCTGTGGGGGCGTTCTACTCTGTCCTATAGGGTCACTGTGAGTGGGAATCGACTGGATGGCAATGGGTTTGGTGTGGTTTGGTAAACAAGCTAGACTGCTCTTCATGTAAAAGTCTGGAGGTGAGCCGGCCAGGCTTGCATGGTGACCCTGCTCCACCAAGTCCTTAGAACCCCAGGCTCCTATGTCATGTTCTGCCATCCTTGGCATATGCCACCTCAGTCCAAGATGGCAGTTCCAGCTGCAGCAATCAATCTGCTTTCCAATCTGCAGGAAGGAGGAAGGAAATGGGCACAGCCTCTCCCTTTGAAGAGTCCTCCTCCCCATTCTCATATCCTATTGGCAGAATTTAGTTAAGGTCACAGCTGGCCACAAGGCAGGCTGGGAGATACAGTCTTTATTCTGGGTGGCTGTGTGCCCTGATACTCTGTTACTTTGGAAGAAGGGGAAAGATACTGGAGGACAGACTAGCCATCTGTGAAAACACTCTAGGCAAGAGAAGATGGAGGCTTTAACTGGCCCTGCCCTAGTGGGAAGGAGAGAGGGGACTGAGAGAAGATATTTAGTAGAAATGTTTAACAGGTTCTTAGTAAAGTTGGAGTACGGGGGCGGGGAAGAGGGAATAGGCCAGGCTGACTTCAGGTCTCCTTCTGAGCTGGGAGACCCTGAGATAGAGAACCCGGGAGGTAGGATTTGCAAAGATGAGTTCTGCTTTGGAAAAACTGAAGGGGCTGTGGGACGTCTGGAATGGAGGAGGGAGACTAGCGCCCGGGTTAAGGGAAGCAGAAGCCCAAGGGCAGAGCTCGGTGGGGGCTCTAACTACGCCCCTCCCCCTTCCCCCCTCCCCCCGCAGTACCACCCACAATCAGCGTGCCTAAGGGCAGGGCCGTGGTGACTGTGCGCGAGGGCTCGCCCGCAGAATTGCAGTGCGAGGTGCGGGGCAAGCCGCGGCCGCCTGTGCTCTGGTCGCGCGTGGACAAGGAGGCTGCGCTGCTGCCCTCGGGGCTGCCCCTGGAGGAGACTCCAGACGGGAAGCTGCGGCTGGAGCGCGTGAGCCGCGACCTGAGCGGAACCTACCGCTGCCAGACGGCTCGCTATAATGGCTTCAACGTGCGCCCCCGTGAGGCCCAGGTGCAGCTGAACGTGCACTGTGAGTTCCACCGCCCCATCCAGATAACCTCGCAGCTGTCCCTCTCGGTTCCCAGCCCAGCCTGATCCCTCTTCACCCCTCACCCCAGTCCAACTCAACCCCTCCACCTATGCCGATACCCTTCAACCTTCCTTGACACCCCCATCCTCTAGGACACGGAGGTCTGTGGCCCTTGCCCCACTTTCACCATCAAGGGTCTCCCTATCTTCATTCCCAGGGACCCAGTGAGCAAAGAAATACCGTGATTTTGACAGGTGGAGACGGGAGGTTAAAGGTGGAAAGACACTCAAGGAGAGCACACTGTATCAAATAACATAATAAGAGTTAAATCACCTCGTGCCAAGCACTGTTCTAAGTGCGTTTTAATGTATTACTTCATTTAGCCCTCTACGGCCCTCTTCTAATAGACTGTATTAGTCCCTCATTTTTACAAATGGGGAAACCAAGGCACAGAGAAGTTAACTAACTTGCCTAAGGTATCACAGCTAGTAAGTGGTAGGGCTGGGATTTGAACCTAAGCCAGTTAGCTCCAGAGAGCGTGCTCTAAACCACGACATTATGCTGCTTATCACATGGGGATTGAGGGACCCATTTAAGGTGTGCTACAGAATCAGTCTGCGGAAGCAAGGCTAGAGGGAATGGCCGGAAGAGGGGTTTCTGCAGGTCGGGGAGGTGTGACGGCGGCTGTTGCATGAGTGTGTTGCGAGTGTGTATTCGCCCCGAGACCCTTCCAGGCTGAGGGGCACGGAAGTAGGGGCAAAATGTGTCGCCGCCCCACTGTGTGGGGAGAGCCCCGCTGACCGCCACTCCCGCCCCCAGTCCCGCCGGAGGTGGAGCCCAGCTCCCAGGATGTGCGCCAAGCGCTGGGTCGGCCGGTGCTCCTGCGTTGCTCGCTACTGCGCGGCAGCCCCCAGCGCATCGCCTCGGCAGTGTGGCGCTTCAAAGGGCAGCTGCTGCCACCGCCGCCGGTTATCCCCGCCGCTGCCGAGGCCCCCGACCACGCTGAGCTGCGCCTGGACGCCGTCACTCGCGACAGCAGCGGGAGCTACGAGTGCAGCGTCTCCAACGACGTGGGCTCAGCTGCCTGCCTCTTCCAGGTCTCGGGTGAGCGTCCAGTCGGTCCCGCCTACCCAACCTCGCCCGTCTTGGGTCAGGCTCCGCCCCAACCCCAGCCCTGCCACGCCTGGCCTGGGCTCTGCCCTTTGAAGCCCGCTTAAGCAGTTGCGGTGGAGCTCTGCCTTTCCAAGGCCCGCCCATGCCCGGTCTAGACCCCGCATCGTCCAACCCATGCAATCCCTGATTTCCTCTTACCGCCCCACCCCCTCCAGACGTGGGCCATGCCCCTCTGCTCAAACCCACACTAGGTGTAAGCCTTCGGTTCAAAGCCCTCCTATACCTGTCGTAGGCCCCGTCCACTATAGCTCAGCCCCTTTCTTCGGCCTTTCAAACCTGACCTTCTCCAAGCCTAGGCTTCGCCCTTTTAACCGCGCCCGCAGCAGGTCTAGGCCCTTTAAGGGGGCATCCGCACCAGGTCTAGGTCCCCATTCACTCCAGGCACAGGCTGTACCCTTTCAGTCTCGCCTAATCCAGCTCTTCGCTTCCAGCTGTTCCAGAGCAGGCTTCGGCCTCGCCCCCTTCAGCCCCGCCCCCTTCAGCCCCGCCCACACCAGGTTTAGGCGCGCCCACTCAAGCCCTAGTCACTGCCCCATCTCAGCCTTTGGGTTTCTATCCCTCCCTCATCCCGGCCCCAGCAGCTTCGGCTGGGAAACCCTACTCTCTTAAGTTGTAGCTTAAAGGAGAGAAGACGCCCCTCAGCAACTTCTCTTGACGGTCACGGGTGGCTCTGGGCCAACCAACACACATGGTGCAAGCTCCTCGGCTCCCAGAAATTCCCAACTCCTCACCAAGCCATTCCAGGGTGGGCTGTTAGGGACTTCCGTACAGGATGCGGGTGACTTAGAAAGAGATGGAGGGTCGTGGTGAGGACCGAGGGGAATGGAGAGGGGCTGCCCGGGTTGCCACCCTCTTCCTCCATTTGGGGCGTGCCGCCTCCCTGCCTGAACTGGTGGCAGTGCCTCTGGAGAGCCTTAGGTGTGCCCATTCCACGGCACTCCCAGCTTTCCCAACAGCTCCAGACTGCCTGGGTGTCCCTTCAGCCCTTGTGAGGATCCCCCCACTCAACAACAGGGGGATAGGATGGCAAGTCACTGGCCACCTCCCCAGCGCCCCCCACCCAGCCCTGCCAGCCAGAGGCCCCTGTGACATTTCCCACCTCCTTCCCCTCTCCCCTGTTCTCCCACACTTTCCCTGTCTTCCCACTTTTTTCCTTCTCTATTTCCTCTCTTCCTTCTCTCTCAATATCCCCAACTCTCATTGTCTTTCCCCAAATCCTCTTTCCCTGTGTCTTCCCTAATATCCCTACTCTGTGTCTGCTGAAATTTCTCTTTTCTCTGTTTCTTCCTTGACCTTTCCTCTCCTTTCTTACCAATGTGGCCTCTCGGAACTCCCAATCTTCTTTCTCCACATCTCCCACCTTCCCTCCTACCTCTCCCGCATTCTCCTGAACTCCCTTTTCTCCTAACATCTCCTCTCACAATATCTCCTTTCTTTTCATCTCCCCCATACCCTCTCTCTGCTCCACCCCATCCTCTTCTGTTGCCCCCTCCCTTGCTTCCTCTCTCTGTGTCTCCCCATCCCTCCATCTTCCACGGCCCCATGCCCCCCTCCCCGCCCTCTCAGCCAAAGCCTACAGCCCGGAGTTTTACTTCGACACCCCCAACCCCACCCGCAGCCACAAGCTGTCCAAGAACTACTCCTACGTGCTGCAGTGGACCCAGAGGGAGCCCGACGCTGTGGACCCTGTGCTGAACTATAGACTCAGTGTCCGACAGGTGGGCCAAGTGGGAGCTGGGGCCTGGGTGCAGGCAGGGAGTAGAAATGCTCATCAGGGCCAGGGGCAGGGGTTGGAGATAGGGGCTTGGGCACATTGATCCTGTTATAGACTGAACTCTTCATGGGAAGAGAGAAAGTGCTCTGGACACAAACAGCAGGAGCTGGGAGGCTCTGGGGACCTGTCCCTTCTGGACCCATGCTCTGGGCACAGAGAACTGGCAGAGGTCTGCTGGGACTGTAGGGGCTAGAGTCAGCCCTGCTCACAGAACATAGAGTCTATTCTGGTGTCAGGAGCTAGAGGCGGGAGATATGTGTCAGTCTTTCATCTATGGGGTCTCTAGAATTCAAGGCCAGAGTAACCATGCTGGTCTCGTACACAGTCAAATGCCTGTGGTTCTGCCAAGGCCAAAGGACAGCTGGTATGAATGTGAAGTGTGTGGCTCTGGGGCAGACTGCCTAGGCTAGAATCCCAGCTCTGTATGAGCTTAAGTGAGCTACAAGTCTCTTTGGCCTCAGTTTCCTTATCTGCAAAATGGGGGTAATTATAATATCCTACCTCATAGGATTGTTATTTTGAGGATTAAATGAGTTAATAAAAGGAAAGCATTTAGAATAGTGCCCACACACATTGATAGCAACAGTACGTGTCGCTATCACTGTTGTTATTAAGACAGCCCTGAGAGGTGGGCATGGCAGGGATGATTGCCTCATTCCACAGATGAGGAAACCGAGGGCCTGAACTCCTAGTCCTTTGCTCTTTCTGCTCCCTCATGCTGTCCCCCAAATCACACCAGGGGCCTGCACTGGTGCTCTGGTGGAGGGCACGGACTGCCAGGCATCTGGAAACTCCCTGTGTCTACAGTTGAACCAGCATAACGCTGTGGTGAAGGCCATCCCTGTGCGGCGTGTGGAGAAGGGGCAGCTGCTGGAGTACATCCTGACTGACCTCCGCGTGCCTCACAGCTACGAGGTCCGCCTCACACCCTACACTACCTTCGGGGCTGGTGACATGGCCTCTCGCATCATCCACTACACGGAGCGTAGGTGGTGCTGCTGATGGTGGTGGTGGTGGTGGTGGTGGGAAGGGTGGGCCCTTCTCATGCCCAGAGACCCCTTGTACCCCCCCATGTGGTTCCTGGATTTGGGGCTCCCCACTGCGTAGCTCCCACCCCCCTTATTGTAGGCTCAGCCTGTCTGGCCCCAGTCTTGGCACTGAGGATCCTGTGGCCAGGTGCCAAGTCTGGGCACCCTGTGCACAGCTCACGCCTCTGTTCTGACTTGGTTTTCCCTGCTTGCTTTCTCAGCCATCAACTCTCCAAACCTGTCAGGTGAGAGCTCCCTGCCCACCCACTTCCCCTTCCACTTACTGACACAAATGCTCTCCTGGTGGGTGGAAGGGACCCCCAGAGACACCAGAGAGAAGATGACTTTACTGTTGTGTCTCTATGGGCTTGGGGGGATGGGGAAGGGGGCAGCCGGAAGAAGAAGTAGAAGCTAGCAGGGCTGGGCTTGGAGATACCATATCTGGGATTTATTCTGGGGCTTAAAGTTGGGGGGGTGCAGGAGTGGAGTGGGGGCATCTCTAACTCAGGGCCTTTTGCCCTCACTCAGCACCATTCTCAGCCTCTGTGACTCCCTCAGCAAATACCTGCGCTGTCCCCAAAAGAAAAAAAAAGGAGAGACCAGGCTAATCCACATGCCCTGTTCTCTGGGGCCGGGATCCTTAATCTGTGGTCCATGGACCCACCAAAGGGTCTGTGTATACAATTCATGTGTCCATGAGCCTGCAACTTGGAAGGGCATGCAGTTACTTTTTTATTTTACCTAACTTCTAGCAGAAATTTAGCGCCTCCTGCCAATATGAATGCAGGAAACAATCCACAGTAGTGTAAGCAGTACCTGTGACTTGGTTATCAGTAGGAATCAGGTGTTTTCACACCACCTTACAGTTGTTGCAGATATCTCGCAATATCATTTACCTTCATTAGTATTTCAAAAGTACAGTAGTTATTAGGTCTAACCCTAGATCTTGTGATTTAGTTCATAACCCATTGTCGTCAAGTTGATTCCAACTTGTAGCAACCCTATAGCACAAAAGAACTGCCCCATAGGGTTTCCAAGGAGCGCCTGGTGGATTCAAACTGCCAATCTTTTGGTTAGCGGCTGAGCTCTTAACCACTGCGCCACCAGGGCTCCTTAGTTAATAAAGAAGCCCACTTATTACTATATCACAAATATGTGTTTTTTTAAAACAACATTTTGACAACTGTATTTCAATATAATTGATTTCCTTTGTAATTCTGTATATTTCCTTTTATGCATCTCAAATCATTATTCTGAGATGGGGTCTTGAGGTTTCACTAGTCTGCAGCACAGAAAAGGTTAAGAAGTCCTGTTCCTGGAACATATTTGTCATGGGCACCATTGCCTGGCTCCTCAAGCCCTGGAATCCTGGGTCCATTGTTTGGATGCTTGGGAGTCCCTCAGGGGTGACAGGGCATGGTGAACCTGGACTGGGGGGCTGAGGAGGCTGACCCTCTTTATCTCACCACCCCTTGCAATGCAGACAACACCTGCCACTTTGAGGATGAGAAGATCTGTGGCTATACCCAGGACCTAACAGATAACTTTGACTGGACACGGCAGAATGCCCTCACCCAGAATCCCAAGCGCTCGCCCAATACCGGTCCCCCCACTGACATCAGTGGCACCCCTGAGGGTAAGGAGCATGGCCTGCTGCCAGGAATGGAGAACTGCTTCAGGGAGGGGTTTAGCTGTAGGGAGTCCCAGTCTGGGGGGCTAGAGGGATGATGGGAAATAGCCCCTGCCCTCAGGGAGCCCCAGTCTAAGGGTAGACATGGCACTGCCCTCAGGGAAACCCAGTCTGAGGGGGAGACACAGCTCTGACCAGAGGATCAGGAAGAAGAAAAATTGCAGTAGAGCTAAGAAGAACTCATGAAGAGAGACCCAGACTCCTGTGTCGTGATGTGAGGAGGGGAGGATGAAGTGGGATGGAGTGAGGCACCTCAGATTCAGACAATCGAGGTTGAGGCAGAGAAGGACGTGGGTGGGAAGAGGCCATGGCAGAGTGAGGAGGAGGTTGTTGGTGCATCTCCTCCTCCCCCACAGGCTACTACATGTTCATTGAGACATCAAGGCCCCGGGAGCTGGGGGATCGTGCGCGATTGGTGAGTCCCCTCTACAATGCCAGCGCCAAGTTCTACTGCGTCTCCTTCTTCTACCACATGTATGGGAAGCACATTGGTGAGTCCGGGGACCATGCAGTCTGCCTGAGTATGTGCTGGGGGGCGGGAGGGGAGGAGGGGTCCACAGGAGACTGGGGACTGGTACGTATGAAGCCTGGGCTTCCTAACTTGGCTGAAGCCAGGTCCTTGGTGGGGGTGTGGGCAGAAGGTTGGCAGAGGAGAAGTCCAGAGCCAGCTTGTCCAAGGTCTCAAGATTATCAAGGCTTCCTGAGTTTGCAAAAAAAAAAAAGTTCTGTGGTTCTGTACCAGAATGAGATGGATGTCGTGAAGGGGATGAGAAAAACAGGAGATTGCATGTATTGAGTGGCTGCCAGGCGCTAGGTGACATCCTGGGTACTCTGCACATGTGGTCTCATCAACCCTCACAACCACCAAGTGAGGTAAGTGTTTCCATGCAACTCGGAGAGGTGAAGAATTTGCCCGAGACCACATAGCAACCCAGGTCTGTCTGACTCCCCCAAACCCTAAACGTGGGAGTCAAAGGGTGTTGCTTTGGGAGCAGTGAGAGGAAGTTCTGCTTCCAAAGTGTGGGAGTGAACCTAAGGAATGCCCTAGCGGAAGACGTGGTACCGGTAGGCGCGTCAGATTAGTCTATGAACTCGTCAGGGCACCATCGTTTCCGGAGCTCCTGCTCTGTGCAGACATCAGGTGCTACAGTGAACAGGATGGATGAGTTCCCCATCCTTTTGGCACCTACAGTCAAGTGGGAGAGACAGACCTTAAACAACTAATTGCACCAGATGGGATTTAAGTGATCACTGTGACGTGTCTGCAGCAGGACAGGGGCCAAGACAGCTTGGAACAGGGAGATCTGACAGAGTCTAGAGGACTGGTCATGGAAGGCTCCACTAAGGAACTGACAATTTAAAAAATAGTCATTCATTCATTCATGCAATGTGGGAAAGATAATGTATTTCACATACATCAAAAGGTAAAAAAGTACATAATAGCAATGCTCCTTCTGTCTCAGTCTTACCACCTACAGCCCCTCTCCAGAGGCAATCAAGGTACTAGACTTTTGGGTAACTTTCCAGAGATACTTTATGCATATAGAAGCCAGTATACACACACGCTGACATATAGGTAGATAGACAGACCAACCCTGGGTGGTGTCAACAGTTAAGTGCTTGGCTGCTAATCAAAAGGTTGGAGGTTTGAGTCCACCCAGAGGCTCCTTGGAAGAAAGGCCTGGTGATCTACTAAAAAAATTAACCATTGAAAACCTTATGAAGTACAGTTCTACTCTGACACACATGGGTCGACAGCAGTGGAATATATATATATATGTATATGCATACACACACACACACACACAAGTACCAGTTGCTGTTGAGTTGATTCCAACTCACAGTGGCTCTATAGGACAGAGTAGAACTGCCTTATAGTCTTTCTGAGGGTGTACATCTTTATGAAAGCAGACTGTCTTTCTCCTGCTGAGCCGCTGGTAGATTCGAACTGCCGACCTTTTGGTTAGCAGCCCAGTGCTTACCCACTGCACAGCTGGGGTTCCTTGCCTAGCACATAGCAGTGTTCAGTTAGTTGAATGAAAGAAACGAAGGAGGGAGGGAGAGAAGGAAGGGAGGAAGAGAGGGGAAGAAGGAAAGAAGGGAGGGAGGAAGGAAGGAGGGAGGGAAGTAGGGAGTAAGGAAAGAAGGAAGGGAGGAAGAATGATAAGGAGATCTGGCCTTGATGAACCCTGAGATAACTTCTAACCCTGAGATTCTATGAAAATCCTTGATGACAGTTATGGAAGTTTCTTCATTCAATCAGCATTTAATGATTGAGAACCAATAGGAATCTGACACAGACCTTCCCTAAGGAGTCAAGTAGGGAAGAGAAGATGTGAATCTCACTAACTGCCACACCACAGCAGAGAGTAGCTTGGACATGAAGAGCTTCCATTTAAGAAAGAAAGAAGAGAGAGACGTCCCTTTGGGGCTAGCAGGGTCCCGGAAAGGCATTGGGCCCCTCCGGGTCCACTGGGTGCTGGTTGCAGCCCTCTCGAGGACCATCTCCTGCCTGTGAGGGTGCCCCCCATGCCTTGAATCTTTGGCGTTCTCCTCGCCCCAGACCTGGGTCTGCTGCTGGGGAAGGAAGTGTTTCTTGCTATCCTCTTTCCTCCCCTCCCACCCCACCTGGCAGCTCTGGGGACCAGCTGTCCCCAGACCTTGTGTCTCACTGGCTCTCCTTGGTCCAAGCCAACTCCTTTCATCACAGGCAGGTAACATTTGGTGGCTGTCCCTCACTGGGGTGTGTGTTGATCTGGCGTCACAGATGGTGCGGCTCTGTCTATGGGCAGCGCCATGGAAATGCCAGCCACCAGACACCATCTAAGATTGATCCCTCTTTCCTCTGAGCCAGGTCTTTCATGTCACTGGGGCTCAAGGTGGGCTGGCAGAGCCAGAGAGAGGGCATTGACATTGCCTGGGTGCTCTTAGCCAAACCATGATCCCTTCCTTCTCTTCCAGTGCTCCCTGGCTCCCCCAGAATTCCAGGCCCCTGTGCTGTGGGCACATGGGCTCAGCACCCCAGGCTAATGCTTCCAAGATTTTACTTTCACCATTTTTACCACAGCTTAGGAGCCCTGGTGGCGCAATGGTTAAGCACTCGGCAGCTAACCAATAGGTCAGTGGTTCAAACCCACCAGCTGCTCTGTGGAAGGAAGACGTGGCAGTCTACTTCTGTAAAAATTACAGCTTTGGAAATCCTGTGGGGCAGGTCTACTCTGTCCTTTAGGGTCACTGTAATTTGGAATCGACTCCAGGGCAGCAGGCTGGGGTTTTGTTTTGGTTTTTATGTTGCACGTGTACTAATATCATTCTTTAAATCAATACAGTCTTTTCTTTAGCTTTGTCGTAAGCATCAATAGTAGAGAAATCGTGGAGGGGCTAGCTTTATTTCCCTCTTAAAACACATGTGTAAAAATTGTAAAGTCCGTTCCTGTACCTCCAGAAATCGAGCAATGTGTCATGGACCAGCAGGAATATGTGTTGCGCTCTTCTGTACTCTTGCTCTGTGCTCAACATAGACCCCACTGCCCTGGGACAACTCCCCTGTCTAGCGGGGGAAGTGTGTGTGTGAGTGCGCTTGCGCGCGTGTGCGTGTGCGTGTGCGTGTGTGTGTGTGTGTGTTTAGGGGTGGGGAGATTAACTGATTAGCCGAGATGGGAAGAGTTGAAGGAAAATTCGCGAGTTGTCCTGATGAACTGAAGTCCGGCTGCTGTCCTTTCCCTGCCCATGTCGAGGTCCCCCCTGGGCTAGTGGGACATTGGACCAGTTTGAGGGTGGGGAGAAGATCCCGTCTTGGGGGAGGTTGTTTTGATGCCCACACTCTGGACCTCACCCCCTTTAACAGGGACAGTGCCATGGGCAGCAGTGGGAGCGGAGGGCTTGGTGAATGTGGAAGGTGCCCTTGCCCAGGCCTCACGGCCTTTCTCTCTGCACACCCCCTACAGGCTCCCTCAACCTTCTGGTGCGGTCTCGGAACAAAGGGGCCCTGGACACGCACGCCTGGTCCCTCAGTGGAAATAAGGGCAATGTGTGGCAGCAGGCCCATGTGCCCATCAACCCCAGTGGGCCCTTCCAGGTGAGTCTGCTGGGCCCAGAGGCCTCTCCCAGGCTCTCCCAGGCCTTGGGCAGTTGCTCTGGCCAGGAAGCTTTGGCTAGGCCTAGTGCTTGTTCTGGGAGCCAGACAGGGTGTGTGTCGGGGGCTGCCAGGTGGATTGAGGGGGAGGGATGGGATGAGGGGGTCTTTGATGCCAGACACAACCTTCCCAAACCCTGCTCCCTGCTCTCTGACCCCACCCTAGATTATTTTTGAGGGGGTTCGAGGCTCGGGCTACCTAGGGGATATCGCCATAGATGATGTCACACTGAAGAAGGGAGAATGTCCCCGGAAGCAGATGGATCCCAATAAAGGTGCAAGATGGAAAGTGGGTGGGGAGCGGAGTCTGTGGGCGGCTGCTTGGGTGGGTACTGTCTGTGTCAGGGGGAGCGTTTGTGTCTGAATGGGGTTCAGGGTGTCTGAGTGACTGGATGTGTGTACCCATGACTGTGTGACATGGCCTGTGTATTTGGTGCCCACCTTGGGCCCCACCTGACTCAGGCTATGGGGCACCTACGGGACAATTAGAAGACCTAGGCCCTGTCCTCGTGTGAGTTTACTCAATTATTTGCAGCATCAGAGTGCCTTGTGTATGGGTGTCTGAGTATACCTCTGGGTGTGTGTGGGTCCAGGTGTGAACATGTGCCGTCCTTTGGCCAGGTGTTTCTAATAATAATAGCTCACATTTATGGAGCGATTACTATGTACCAAGCAAAGTACAAAAACCTGGGTATGACTGATTGCATTTAATCCTCACCAGTCCTTAGGGGTAGCTCTTACTATTAGACCCATTTTACAGATGAAGAAACTGAGGTTTACTGAAGTCGAATAAATTGCCTTAATGAGCAGCAGAGCAAGGATTTGAACCTGGCAGGCTGACTTAACCCCCACACCACACCACCTCACTTCTGTGCTTATGAGTGAGTCTGTGTGCATTGAGGGCAGGCAGTGGGCAGTGCCCACATTCAGGCCCCCAGAGAGGGGGTGCTGAATAGTGGGACCCTTTCCATGGACTGCCTGTCCCCCTGCCCCTGTGGGAACTGACTGGAGCCCTGGCTGTTTCCTCTCTCCCTCCTGTCGCAGTGGTGGTGATGCCGGGCAGTGCAGCCTCCTGCCAGCCCTGCCCACAGCTCTGGGGTCCCGTGGCCATCTTTCTCTTGGCGTTGCAGAGATGATGAGAGCTGCGTGGACCTCCTACCCTGCCCCCGGCACACCAAAGTGTCTGCATCGTACCAAAGACTGACCCCCGCCAGCCGGGGTGCCTAGGGGCAGGGCCGGCCCTCCAGGGAGGGGGCCTGTGTTGACTGCGAGGATGAGCAGAGAACAAGGACAGAGGCCCGGCGCTGAGGCCTGGAGATGGTCGTTCGACACAGGAACACACTGACACACACACTCTCTCTAACACACACACACACAGACACACACACACTCACACACACACATTAAAGCACAAGTTTCTATCCAACCTGCCAGCACCTTCTTTACTGTGGAGACAGGGGACCCATCTGAAAGGCGTCTGCCACCCCAGGGACCTTGGCGTGACGTCGGCCTTGTCCTGGCTGCATTTGTGGTGTGTTTCTGACTTTCCCTGGTCCCCTAACTCAAGGCTGAACTCCAGCCCAGTGGCTTTGCCAGAAGGGAGCTGAAAGTGGGGCAGATGCTGAAGCCTCTCCCTTGGCCAGACTTCGGGACTCCCTGGGGTGGGGGAGGCAGGGGTCACGGAGGGCCAAGCGGGACTTGGTGAGCTCTGTGAGTGTCCCCCATCCAGGGGATGACAAAGAAGGTGGGCTACCTGCTGCATGGAACTCTGTTTCCAGAGTGAGGGCTGGATGGCGGAGACCCCAAGTCACCCCAGCGCCCCCAACCTATTCCTGGGATGTCATACTTACCTTTCTCACTGTGCCCCCTTTGAAGGGGCCCAGCACAAAGTCTCAGGCCCAGGCAATCTGAAGAATGACACCGCCAACCCCACCCCATCCCTGTAAGCAGCTGGATTCCTGCAAACACATTGTTCACCTGAGTTGGCTGGCCTAACCTTAGCCCCAGCTGAGTCTCAGAGGAGCTGGGAGGATGATGGCCAGCTGATTTTCAGGGTTAGGCATGACTTGAGAGGGGCAGAGGAGAAGTCTTGCTTCTGTGATTTTGTGCCCCCGTATTGGACACTGAATTTGGGAGCGGGGTGGAGCCCCCAGTTCTTATATACTTGGCATGAAAGGGTGCCCTGGATAGGAGTGTGTGTGCATAGGGGGCCTGCCCCTGCCCTCTCTCCACTGCAAAGCACTATCTGGTTGGTTTCCCCCTCCCCACCCAGGGCCAGTGAAGGAGGAGGGGTTTGTAGTGCTGGGGTTGGTGGATGGGGGGAGTCGCTGGTCCCCTCATTCCCTGGGAGCTGAGCCTCATGCCCTGGGCTGTGAAAGTGCCCCCTGCCCCTTAGGTCCTGGGTTAGAGGCCTGAGATGGGCAGGATGGAATCTAGACCCCTCTCAACCTCACCCCTGAGCCCGCCACCAGCCGTCCATGGGAGAGAGGAGGCCCAGCCCCTTCCAGGCTGTCTGTATGTCTGTGTGCATGTGGCCGTATGTGTGTGTGTGTGTGCACATGTGTGCATAGCCATCTGTGTCTGTACCACTGTACCCATCTCTGGGCAGGAGTGTGTGTAAATGAGTCTGTGTGTGCAATGAGATATATCTGCCTGTGAAGCTGTGTCTGTCCCTGTCTCTGTGTGTGCCTGCGTATGTCAGCGTGCACATCCATCTCCGTGAGTGACATGAGTGTTTGTGGGGTGCTGGCCAAATAGACCCCTTCCCACCTCATCTGTACTTTCAAGCTGCCCTGCCAGGGCCTAGAATCCCACCTTTCAACCTCTATGGATGACCAAGAGCTTACTGAAAACCCTACTGAAGTGCAAGCCCCTTTGTGGGGGGTGGGGAGTCATGAGGCTCCTCTCGGAGCATTCGAGTGGGCACAGCTGCAGAGAGGAGGCCTGGAACAAGGGCAGCGGTGCCGTGCCAGGAGACAGACAGGGAACCAAGGCAGACGCTGCTGATCTCACCACTCAGCCAGGCCTGTGTGATCATCGTTGCCAACAGCTGGTGGGTGGCCGGGCCAGGCTGGAGCTGGGCCTCCCGATGCTCCAACTGGCGTGGCTGCCTTCCTGGCATGACTGAGGACTCTGTCCGGAATGAATTGCGTCTGCTGGTATTGTTTCTTGATTGTCCCATCTGCGCAGAGTCTGAGGCCCCCCCCCCAACTAGACTGTGAGCTCCTCCTCTGAGCCTTCCCGCCCCTCTGCCTCACCTTCCGCTCCGGCCCAGCACAGGCCCAGCCTGTTATGATGATCACTCAGCGGAGCTTGCCCAGTGGAATGATCATATAAATCAGTGACTCCTAGCCCTGGCTGCAGACTAGAACCACCAGAGGGTCTTTAAAAAAGCACTGATGCCTGGATCCCACTCCAGAGATTCTGACTTAATTACCCTGGAGTGCAGCCTGGCATAGAGACATTAAAAGCTCCTCAGAAGAGCCTGAGGGTGGGAGCCACCGGCCTCTCACCTGCCCGGCGCTTCTCTGGGACCTGGCTGAGGCAGGGGCTGGAGTGGAGACCCAGAGGTGAATAGCCCCAAGCACTTCCTCCTCAGGGCTCCCGTGGCTCCCTGTGCCTGCTTGCCTCAGATGGACGACCTTCTGATACATGTGTCCGGTGCCCTGGCTGCCCCGTGGTAGGGACAGCATCTCCCTTGTTCTCCTCTGTATCCATAGAGCCTGGCGTGTTGGCTGGGCTGGACTGCACACCTGTGGTCCTGAGTTCCTGGTCTGTTTGGGGAGCCGTGAGGGTCACGTGGACAGACAGTGGGGAAGGGAGCACAGGGAACACTACAGGAAGTTGGAGTGGGCTGTGATCAGCCCTGCCTTGAGGGTGGCTTGACCTGGGCTTTAGTCATTGGGCCGCTTTGTGCCTGTGTGTCCCCATGGGTGAATGGGTAATGGGTAGTGTGTGTCTGTGGGCCTGCAGGGGATGTGGGTGTCAGCATGTGCTGGTGGGTGATATGAGTGCCTAGGGGTGTGTCAGTTCACGTGTGGGTGTGTCAGTGGGTCTGCAAGTAAGGAGTGTCTGTGTCACTGGGTGACTGGGTCAGGGCTGGTGTGCCGGTGTCTGTGAGTCAGCATCCATGCAGCAGTGTCACCTGTGCTGTGTGTCTTTGTGTCTGTATGTTGGTGGGTGGCCCGTCAATGCCCCCAGCCCAGGGGAGACCTGGCTGGCTGGATCCAGTGCATCTCCCCAGGGGCAGCCTTGCCCTCGGACCAGCATGGCCGAGGCATTCTATGGCCTTAAACAGGGACTCCAGGGTCAGTCCTCAGGGTGTTGGGGTCCCTCTGCCCCTCTCCCCTTAGGCTGGTATCTAGGGGAGAAAGGGACTCCTGGAGCCAAGTGCTGTGTAGGCAAAAGAGGGGTTCTCAGTTTGGCTGTCTTCCCCCAGGATCAGACCTGGCCCTCTCCACGTGGGATGCCCTCCCATCCTTGCCCTTTCTGGGACTGGCCCGGCACCTCTTTCCCATTCATTCTCCGTTCTCCCTGTGCTCTGTGAGAGCCCTGGCTCAGGCTGCCGGGGAGCAGGGATGGGCTTCACAGGTCCAGAACCCTCATAGTGCAAAGGAGGAAGCTGAAGCCCAGAGAGGGAAAGGGACTGGCCTGAGGTCACACAGCATTTGGGGTGGAGCAAGCCTTGGAAGCCAGGCACTGCAGCCCCAGGGGGTGTCACACAACTGGCCCACTGCCCCTGGAGTCTCCTACGAGGCAGCAAGGGGAACTTGTTCAAAGTGCCCTATCTCGGGGTGCTGGTGGGGACGTTACTCGACTCTACCCCAGGGAGATAGTGTTTCCCTGCCTCAAATCCTGGCCTCTCATCCCAGACCACACCCCCTCCCACCCTAGGGCAGGGCTGGGTGCCACACAGAGGCTGCCAACCTCTGTTCCACAGGCCGTAGCTCTTGCCCCTCCCCCAGGTTCCCAGATAGAAGGGACTCTGTTTTCCCTCCCTCCCTTCTGCCTTCACAAGAGCCTGGGCTGGGAATGGTCAGCTGTCCTCATCCTGTTGTCTTTGCTGTAAGGACCAGGAGGGCTTGGGTGAGGATGATGCAGGACAAATCTTGTGTTGTCCTCTCCCTGGGACAGCTCAAGGGGATGGGGAGTATTTCCAGAGTCTGTCCCCTGGAATGGGATGAGCGAGCCTGCTCTGGAGAGTCCCTATAGGGCCACTGGTTGAGGTTCGGTTCTGGGTTCAGGGGAGCCTTCCTTGCTTCCAAAGGCAGGGTTGCACCCTCCTCTCTGTTGAGTGAGTGCTGTGAGTGTGTGCGTGTGCGAGTGTGTATGTGTGTGTATCTCTGTATGTATGTGTGTGTCTCTGTGTGTATATGTATGTGTGTGTATATTTCTGTGTGTGTGTGTGTATGTGTGTGTGCGTGAGATGCCCAGCCTCCTCCCTCCTACCAGCTATCCACACAGTCCCCATCTCAGCTCGACTGTGTTGGTCCTTCTGCCCCAGAGTGGCCAGCTCACCAAGGCCTTTATCTCCAACCCGAGAGGAGATGGGGCAGGGGAAGGAGGGGACTGCTCCAGCCCTGAGGCCTCAAAGACTTGGGAGAAAAGCCAACAGCCCATGCCCAGGCCCACATGTCTGACCACCCCGGCCCACCCCACCACCAAGCTAAAAGCACAACAGGAGACCCCTTATTAATGGGTGAAACGTATTGGGGTTGTTTTTTTGGTCGCATGACCCCATCCTCACCCCTTTGCCTTGCTCTCTGTCTCCACCCAAGCCTCTGTCCCCCTTTTGTCCCTCTTTCACTCCTAAACCCCCCAAATGTAACCTCTAGTTGCGGACGCGGTTGTTTCAATCAATAAAGCTGCAGTGTTCCAGCGCTCAGGGTCTGGCTGTGTGTGTTGGCCTGGTGGGTGGGAGGAGCGGGCAGACCAGGCCTGGAGAGGGTGGAGACACTAGGGGATAGCCCTTCTGCTCTTTTCACCCATCATCATGGGGCCTGCTCTGGGGCCTGGACAGTGGGGACCTGTGTCCTGGCCTCCTTATCAATAAACTTGGGTGTCTGCATTCATTCATTCACTCAACAGATACTAGCCAAATACTGCCTTCGTGGCCCTCCTATTTAGTGGGGGAGAAGGACATTAAGCTAATAATTACACCAAGTAATATACAATTACGAACACAATTAGGGTTGTGAAGGAAAATTGGTGCTGTGAAAGAAGCTAAGAGGAGGGTCCTATTTGAGTTGGGGCTTGAGGAAAGACTTCTCTAAAGAAGAGACATTTAGGAGAGGCCTAAAGAATGATAACAGGTTCTTGGGTGGTGCAAATGATTTGTGCTCAACTACTAACCAAAAAGTTGGTGGTTCGAACCCACTCAGTATCATTGCGGAAGAAAGGTCTGGCAATCTGCTCCTGTAAAGGAGTACAGCCAAGAAAACTCTATGGAACACAACTCTACTCTGTAACACATGAGGTCACCATGAGGTGAAATCAACTCGCTGGCAATGGGTTTGGTTTTGGTTTAAAGAATGCTAAGAGTTAGCCTGTTGAGGGAGGGAGTGTCTTCCAAGCAGAGGGGACAGAATACGCAAAGAGCTAGAGGGCTGAAAAAACTTAGAAGGAAGAAGGGCAGGGAAAGAGGAGTAAAGCTGGCACAAGTTGGGGAGATGTGGGTGGTGATGTGGGCAGGGGAGATCACACAGACCTTCTAGAGCAAAGTTCTTCAACCGCAACACTATTGACATTCTGGGCCGGATAATTCTTTGCTGTCCTGTGCATTGTAGGATGTTGAACAGCATCCCTGGCTTCTACCTATCAGATGCTAGTAACATACTGCTGTCTAGGTTATGACAACCAAAATAGTCTCCAGACATTGCCAAATGTCCCCTAGGGGCAGAATTGCCCCTGACTGAGAACCACTGGTCTAGGCCACGTTCATGAAAATCAAAGCTTGGTGAAAGCAGAGATTCTTGTCTGTTTTGTTCGACTGATGTATCTCAAAGAGCTAGAATAGTGCTTGGCACATAGTAGGTACTCAACAAATGTTAGTTGAGTGCGTGAATGAATGAATATTAAAGATTCTGGATTTTCAGTTGGATTCCTCTACACCAACAAAGAGAACGTCGAAGAGGAAATCACCAAAAGAAAATAAAATACTTAGGAATAAACCCAACCAGAGACATAAAAGACCTATACAATGAAAACTACAAGACACTACCGCAAGAAACCAAAAGAGACCTGCAGAAGTGGAAAAATATACCTTGCTCATGGATAGGAAGCCTCAGCATTGTGAAAATGTCAATTCTACCCAAAGCGATCTACAGATACAATGCAATCCCAATCTAAATTCCACTGGCATTTTTTAATGAGATGGAGAAGCGAATCACCAACTTCATATGGAAAGGGAAGAGGCCCCGGATAAGTAAAACATTACTGAAGAAGAACAAAGTGGGAGTCCTCACACTACCTGATTTCAGAACCTATTATACTGCCACGGTAGTCAAAACAGCCTGGTACTGGTACAACAGATACAGAGACCAATGGAACAGAATTGAGAATCCAGACGTAAATTCATCCACCTATGAGCAGCTGATATTTGACAAAGGCCCAATGTCTGTTAATTGGGGAAAAGACAGTGTCTTTAACAAATGGTGCTGGCATAACTGGATATCCATCTGCAAAAAAATGACACAAGACCTATACCTCACACCATACACAAAAACAACTCAAAATGGATCAAAGACCTAAATATAAAATCTAAAACGATTAAGATCATGAAAGAAAAAATAGAGACAATGCTAGGAGCCCTAATACACGGCATAAACAGAATACAACCCATAAGTAACAATGCACAAACACCAGAAGAGAAACTAGATAACTGGGAGCTTCTAAAAATCAAACACGCTCATCAAAAAACTTCACCAAAAGAGTAAAAAGACATCCTACAGACTGGGAAAAAAAAATTTGGCTACGACAAATCTGACCAGAGTCTAATCTCTAAAATCTATAAGATACTGCAAAACCTCAACAACAGAAAGACAAATAACCCAATTAAAAAATGGGCAAAGGATATGAACAAGCACTTCACCAAAGAAGACATTCAGACAGCTAACAGATACATGAGGAAATGCTCCCAATCATTAGCCATTAGAGAAATGCAAATCAAAACTACAGTGAGATACCATCTCACCCCAACAAGGTTAGCTTTAATCCAAAAACACAAAATAATAAATGCTGGAGAGGTTATGGAGAGACTGGAACACTAATACACTATTGGTGGGAACGTAAAATGGTACAACCACTTTGGAAATCGATTTGGTGCTTCCTTAAAAAGCTAGAAATAGTAGTACCATATGATCCAGCAATCCCGCGACTTGGAATATATCCTAGAGAAACAAGAGCCATCACACGAATAGATAAATGCACACCCATGATCATTGCAGCACTGTTCACGATAGCAAAAAGATGGAAACAACCTAGGTGCCCATCAATGGACGAATCATAAACAAATTATGCTATATTCACACAGTGGAATATTATGCAACTATAAAGAACAATGATGAATCCTTGAAATATGTTATAACATGGAGGAATCTGTAAGGCATTGTGCTGAGTGAATTTAGTCAGTTACAAAAGGACAAATATTGTATAAGACCACTATTATAAGAACTCAAGAAAAGGTTTAAACACAGAGGGTGGGGCGGGAGGGAGAGGGGTATTCACTAACTAGGTAGTAGATAAGAATTATCTGAGGTGAAGGGAAGGACAACATACACTACAGGGGAAGTCAGCACAACTGGACCTAACCAAAAGCTAAGAAGTTTCCTGAATACAGTCATACACTTTGAGGGAGAGAGTAGCAGGGCTGGGGTTCTGGGGACCATGCTTTCAGGGGACGTCTCAGTCAACTGGCATAACAAAGTTTATTAAGAAAGTGTTCTGCATCCTACTTTGATGAGTGGCGTCTAGGGTCTTAAAAGCTTGTGAGTGGCCATCTAAGATGCATCAATTGGTCCCAACCCACCTGGAGCAAAGGAGAATAAAGAACACCAAAGAAACAAGGAAAACATTAGCCCAAGAGTCAGAAAGGGTCACATAAACCAGAGACTCCATCAGCATGAGACCAGAAGAACTAGATGGTGCCCAGCTACCACCAGTGACCGCCCTGACAGGGAGCACAACGCCCTGACAGGGAGCACAACGGAGAGCCCCTGATGGAGCCAGAGAAAACTGGGGTGCAGAATTCAAATTCTAGTAAAAAGACCAGAAGTTAATGGTTTGACTGAGACTGGAGGAACCCTGGAGGACGTGGCCCCCGGACTCTCTGTTAGCCCAAAACTAAAACCATTCCCAAGGCCAGCTCTTCAGACAAAGATTAGACTGGACTATGGGACATAAAATGATACTCATGAAGAGTGTGCTTCTTAACTCAAGTAGATACATGCGACTAAAGGGCAGCTCCTGTCCGGATGCGAGATGAGAAGGCAGAGAGAGTCAGGAGCTGGTTGAATGGACATGAGAAATCCGGGGTGGAAGGGAGGAGTGTGCTGTCACAGTATAGGCAGAGCAACTAGGGTCACATAACAGTGTGTGTATAAATTTTTGTATGAGAAACTAACTTGAATTGTAAACTTTCACCTAAAGCACAATTAAAAAAAAAAAAAAAAGAAACTTCTAAAAAAAAAATTCTGGATTTTAACTTAAGTGTGATGGGAAGCCATCAAAGGTTTTTAAGCATGAGAATGACATATCCCAAATTGTTTTTAAATTTAATTTTACTTGACTTTAACAGAGGAAAGTGGAAACCAATAAAAAGGGTGGCATTTCTATTTCTAAGAAATGTTTTCTCACCCTTGAGAGATGTTAGCTCTTTAAAAAAGCTTATGACAAAGACACTAGTGAAAACATTAAGATGTTGGAGTCATTTTTTTTTTTAATAAACTTTTTTATTTTATTAGGGTCGCTGGAAGTCACAATTGACTCGATGGCAGAGGTTTTTTACTTCAGAATAGATTTACAGAAAAATTACAAAAATAGTACCAAGTGTTCTCATATATCCTACACTCAATTTCCCCTGTTGTTAATATCTTCCATTAATATGGTACATTTGTTACAATTAATGAACCAATGTTGATACATTATTATTAACTGAAGTCCATACCTTATTCAGGTTGCCTTAGTTTTTACCCAATATCCTTTTTCTGTTCCAGGATCCCATTCAAGTCGTTGTTTTTTAATTCTGCATTTCAATTTTAGGCAGTAACAACTGACTTTCTGCTCTCCAAGATGAGGTTTAGAGTTCATACTTTCCTCCCACCTCCCTTTCCCCTACCTCCTGGCTTTGGCTAGTTGCATTATTTGTTTTTAATACTTTGTGAGCACATTTTCCCCTGGGTTCCTCCCATCCTGTAGGAGCTCGGTGCTTGCCACCAGGCCTTTCAGCTTCCCTTTGAAACATATTCTGGCGCAGCAGAGAGGGAATGAAAAACAAAAACGAACAAACAAAATAAAACCAAACTCAGTTGCCATGGAGTTGACTCCGACTCATGACAACCCCATGTGTGTCAGAGTAGAACTGTGCTCCATAGGGTTTTTTCCAAAGGCTGATCTTTTGGAAGTAGATCACAAGGCCTTTATTCTGAGGCACATCTGGGTGGACTCAAACCACCAACCTTTCAGTTAGCACATAAGCACTTAACCATTTGCACTATCCAGGATGATGGGGAACAAAAGTGGAAGCAGGAAGCCATGTTAGTTTCTGCCACCCTCCACATCCCATTCCCTGAGAAGAGGCGGGAGGTTGGAGCTCAATGGGTACTGACCATATATGGACGGGAAAGGTCCTGCTCTTTCTCCACGTCCTTGCCGGTTTGATTTTACCCGGAATGTCCTCACCTGGCTTCTCTGCCTGGCTCACTCCTACTTCTCCCTCAAGACTCTTCCTCCAGTCCCTCCTCTGGGAACAGCCTTCCCAGAGCCCAGCCCTGGTGTCTCTCTCCCTCCTCTGTGCTTTATATCTGTCTCTCCTGCATAAACCATCCAGCTCTAAAAGCATTTCCTTGTCAGCATCTGCCACTCGACCTGATCATATCCTGTCTCTGTCTCTGGTGACTAGCGCTGTGCTGGCTCACAGTCAGAGTTTTGTAAATGTTTTTGAATAAATGAAGTGGTTATGAGCAAGGGCCGATTAACCAGTAAGCGCAGTATGCACCGGTTTACAGTAAACAAGGTACGCACAGGCTTAATTGTGTTTACTTACTAATCTGTAGTGCACATATTCACCTGGGTTTCACCACATCAAAGATGTGGCATTCACCTAAAACCAAAATGAAATTGTGCGCTACAGTTTAGTGCACCTGACCCAAGCCATGATGTTTTCAGTTGCCTTATATGTATGTGAAAGCTGGACAATGAATACGGAAGACTGAAGAAGAATTGATGCATTTGAATTATGGTGTTGGCGAAGAATATTGAATATACCATGGAAGAAGAACAAACAAATCTGTTCTGGAAGAAGTACAGCCAGGATGCTCCTTAGAAGCAAGGATGGCGAGACTTCGTCTCACATACTTTGGACATGTTATCAGGAGGGACCAGTCCCTGGAGAAGGACATCATGCTCGGTAAAGTAGAGGGTCATCGAAAAAGAGGAAGACCCTCAATGAGATGGACTGACACAGTGGCTGCAACAATGGGCTCAAGCATAACTATGATTGTGGGGATGGCACAGGACCGGGCAGTGTTTCATTCGGTTGCGCATAGGGTTGCTATGAGTCGGAACCCACTTGACAGCACCTAACAACAACACAACACAGATTAGTAAATAAACAAAATTAAGCCCCGTGTGTACCTTGCTTATTGAGTAACCCGCCCCTGTTCAGAGTCAAAGAACCACATAGACGAATGTTCTGTTTCAGGGAACGGTGTTCAAACTTTCCCTCTCTTAAAGTGGGAGAGGTGGGCCAGAAACATATGACTTGTCCCTCCCACTTGGCACCCAAGGCTCCCTCATGGAATCCCAGGGGTTCAGGGAAGAGGCCTTTCCCCCTTCTCAGCACCCAACCCGTACATGCTCAGAGTTGCTCCCCTCATCACCTCTGTGTTCTTGTCCTGGCCCCATAAGCCCCACTCTGCACACTACTTGGGCTGCCTCCCTTATTCACAACCAGCTAGCTGCCCACTCGCCCAAAAACCATTTTATGTCAACCTTTCCCTTTATTCTAGACCCCACAGAAGCCTAGGACTTCAGAGCTTGGAGGTCCTTAAAGGTCACTTGTTTCAACTATCTACTCCTATGTTTTCCTTAGGAAACAGGTTTGCCGAGATCATGGTTGGGGAGGCGATGATGAGGAAAATTCACTGTCCTGTGAGCTTTCACAGAGTGACCCCAGATCAAGGGTGTGGGTGTCACAAGATGAACTACAGGGAGATCAGGCAAAAGACAAGAAGAGAGACTTCCATGTTACTCCATTACAATGAATCAGGTAGGAAAAGCAGATATTTTTACTTCCGTGTCCCAGATGGGGAAACTGAGGCTCCGAAAAGTGACAAGACCAGGGGCTTCCTACCCAGCTTTATTAGCTCACAACTTGGGTAACATCTTCCTGCCACAACCTGGAATTTATCTTCTAAGGCCCTGGGACTCACCACCACATTAGGCTGGCTCATTGGGTACAAAGAAGAGAGACGCACCGAAGCTCACTCAAGTACAGAGGTGTGATTGTAAGGATGCACATAGTAAGGGGACAGACATTCTCAGAAGTCCAGACATTGGAGCCGTAACACAGGTGAGTTTCTTGAACCAATTGGTGTCCTGGATTCAAGGCTGCCCTAGGACCCTCGGCCATAGAAGTTTATGACTCTTCACCTGTGGTAGGGTCAAGATGGCCGCAAATCCTTTGCTACCCCTCCTGTAGGGAGGTGGAATATAATTCCCATTCCTTTGAATCTGGGTTGGTCTTAGTGACTTGTTTGGTCATTGGTATGTGATAGATGTGACATTCTGAGTTGAAGATGCCTTATAGCTTCAGCTCAGGCTTCTTGGGATGTTCTCTCCGGGAGCCCTGAGATACCATGTAGGAAGTCCAACTCCCCTGAGGCTTCCCTGCTCGAGAGGCCATGTGAAGAGCTCCAGATGACAGTCCCAGCTGAGCCCAGCCTTCTAGCCATCCCCACCAAAGCACCAGACTTGTGAGTGTAGGTACCTTGGATCCCCCAGCCCACCCACCAGCTGAATACCTCTGCCCATGCACATGGAACAGAAGAACCACCCAGTCATGTTCTGCCTGAATTCCTAACCCACAAAGTCAAGGATTATAATAAAATAATTGGTTTTTTTTAAGACCCTGAGGTGGGGGTAGTTTGTTACAACAGTGATAGATAATTGTCCTGGTGTGATTCAGCCACTCCCCAGAGTCTACTTCTTCCTGCCCACCGGGATCGTCTACTGACTCATGTGTCTGCTCCCTCACGACTTCAGTTTTCAAAACATCATGAGCTTTTTAGCTCTGTGTCTCCCTCAAGACCTTCCAGTGGCAGCTCCCAGTATTCATTGGCTCAGCCTTTCTAGAGAAAAAACTGATTGGTTTGGCCCACCATTTTGTGCCCAGTCATACATTATTGAGCAACCTGTTGGGTTTGAGGAAGGAGTCATTGATATAAAACATGGCTGCCTGGGGGCTGCTCATTCTAGAGATGCCATGGGTGGGCACACCTAGGAGAGGCTGAGGGCTGGTAGCCACCATAAGCATGTCTCCTTGCCTCTTCCCTCTTTTACCCATCCTCTAGTCCCCATCTGCTCCCAGGGGCACGGTTTTGTGCACCATGAAAGTCTTCCAAGTGACCCCATCCAAGGATGGGTCCCAGTGCAAACTATGCAGATAGGTCAGTTAACTTACAGTCCTGTGTTGCCCATTTAGGATGACTCAGGTATTTTTATTATCATGTTTATGCATGAAGAAACTGAGGCTTAGAAAAGTGCATTGGATACACAAGCTGATAAAATTAGGAAGGAAAAGAACCTGGAGGTAATGATAGATTTTAGACTCTGGTCCAGCATTCATTTGTATCAGCCAGACCCTCTCCTTTTCTTCCTCCGCTTTTGGGATCACTCTGCTTTTCTCACTAGCTCATCCCCAGGGGCTGGAGAAGCAGGGCAGTTTGCTGTGGGGCTCAGGCTCCAGCCCTTCACTTCAGATGAAAATGTCGCTAGTCCTGATATTCTATTTTTAGCTGCCTGACCTTCTGTGTACGTCCTTTGTTGAAAGCTACTATAACACCTTTTTAGAAGGAGGTTGGGTATAAATAAATCCAGTAAATAAGTCGAAACTCTTCTCCTTGAAGTCACCCCCACCTGGGCAGAGGCACCTCTCCACACTGCTTCCTGAACCCCCTGCTCCCAAATTCATCTTTCCTGGGCAGGCAGTCGTGGGTGAGCGGTCAGCGTGGCTTCCTGCTCTGGGGTCCACTTGGCAAGCCCTCGAACGCAAACTCTACTCCTGCATCCGGTGCCCTGCCTCTTCAGCTGTTTCGGTCTTCTCTAAAAACATTTGGAGTTCCTACTCCTCTCAGGTCCCGTGAGGCCAGCCAGGGCTCACCTGAGTGGATTCAGCACTTTGCGAGGCCTCATTCTGTCTACACACACTACCCTAAGCAGAGCCTCACTCTTGTTGTTAGTTGCCACCGAGCTGATTCCGATTCATAGGGCTTTCATGGCTGTGATCTTTCAGAGACAGATTGCCAGGCCTGTCTTCTGAGGCACCTCTGGGTGAGTTCTAACTGCCAACCTTTCAGCTAGTAGTCGAGCACTTCACTGTTTGCACCACCCAGTGTTTTCCCCCAGAACCACCCACCAATCCACTCTCATCTGGGAGGCCGTGAGAAGTAAAGCGTGAATCAGAGAGGCGAGAGTAACAAACGTCCACACAATCTGAGTCTCTGCTGCCATTTAAAGACACCCAACCCTGGTGGCGCAGTGGTTAAGAGCTACGGCTGCTAACCAAAAGGTAGGCAGTTTGAATCCACCAGCCGCTCCTTGGAAACCGTATGGGGCAGTTCTACTCTGTCCTGTAGGGTCACTATGAGTCGGAATCAACTCGACGGCAACAGGTTTGGCTTTTTTTGGTATAATATATTGCTGAGAGAAAAAGGCAGATTAGAAAAGAGCATGCATCTTACGATCTCATTTCTTATATACGAATATCTGTGTGTATATGTGAGCATATGCTTTTTTTTAAGAAGAGAAGAATATTGAACAGTGGTTGTCTCAGCGGGGAAATTTCAGATGCTTCTGACTCACACCTCTAGATTTCTCTGTATTGTTTGGATATTTTTTACATGCACAGATATTATTTTTAATAACCAGGGGAAAAAAATCTATTTTCTTGAGAAAAGAAAAGGCAGAAGTCATCAAGGACTGTAGATTAGAAATAAAGGTCACTTTCTGTTCTTAGTGTTATTTTTATAACCATACATCACAGAGTTTGGGAAAGGGCTTTGAACTCAGGCCTTGAAATCTTTTCCTGCTGATTTATTCAAATAAAAATGCTCATACAATCACAAGAGGAGGAACAAAAATTGGATTGAGTTGAGCAGGGAAGCTTCCCTGGTGGGGATGGGGTGAGGAGGTGGGGATGTCAAACCAAGTTTTAAAGAAGAGGAATCCCAAGGAGAATCACACAGCTCCCAGCAACAAACACTAATATTTAGGTATGCTAACACCTGTGCAGGAGTGTGCAAATCTGTGAGTGTGCACATGCATGCATGTGTCTCTGTGCATGTACGCTTGTACATGTGTGAGAGTATGTGCATGCCCACACGTGTAAACCTGTGGCACCCCTGACTATGTAATTACAGTGAAACCTGTGAGAGCCGGAACTTGCTTACCACTCTTCTAATGCTCTCTTTTAAGAATCCTACCTCACAAACACCCAGTGAGTTTTCCTTCTCTGACAGGTTTCTGCCTTACACAGGTTCCGACTTTCGTAGGTTTTACTGTAGTTTATAAGGCAAGCAGCTAATTGAGATGTCCTGGGTCAGTGGTCACGGCAGGCAGAGAGGAAAGGGCTCCAGAAGGTATGGGAGCTGCAGCTTGTCTGCCTTTTCCACTCCTCGACCTCCTTCTCAGTTTCCCCTGCTGGCCGCACCCAGAGTCAGGGCCCAGGAGGGGAAACTGGGCATGGGGGGAGGGGAGAAGAAGGGAAGACCGGAAGAGGACCTGGTCACTTAGGACTCCTGCATTCTGTCACTATCCCTGGGCTTCCACATGTGTGCGCTCTCTCTCTCTCTCTCTCTTTTGGCTCAAGAATGCCAGGTCTCTAAGAAAACTCTGAAAAACCCATTGCTATCAAGTTGATTCTGACTCACAGTGACCCCACAAGTTACAGAGTAGAAGTGCCCCATAGGGTTATCTTGGCTATAATCTTTACAGAAGCAGATCATCAGGCCTCTCTTCTGCGGCTGTTAGGTGAATTCTAACCACCAACCTTCAGGTTAGTAGTCGAGCGCTTAACTGCTTGCTCTACCCAGGGACTTGCCAGGTCCCTATTGCCCCAGAAAGCTGGAGGGAGAGAGGGAAAATACAATCTACTGAGGACCAAAATTCTGGGCCACTAGTTAATAAATCCATACAGTCAAATGCCTTTGCATAGTCAATAAAACGCAGGTATACATCTTTGTGGTATTTTCTGCTTTCAGCCAAGATCCATCTGACCATCAGCAATGATATCCCTTGTTCCTTGTTCTCTTTTGAACCTGGCCTGAATTTCTGGCAGTTCCCAATTGATGTACTACTGCAACTGCTTTTGAATGATCTTCAGCAAAATTTTACTTGCGTGTGATATTAATGATATTGTTCGATAATTTCCGCATTCTGTTGGATCACCTTTCTTTGGAATAGGCACAAATATGGATCTCTTCCAGTTAGTTAGCCATGTAGCTGTCTTCCAAATTTCTTGGCATAGATGAGTGAGCACTTCCAGCACTGCATCCATTTGTTGAAACATCTCAGTTGGTATTCCATCAATTCCTGGAGCCTTGTTTTTCGCCAGTGCCTTTAGCAGCTTGGATTTCTTCCTTCAGTACCATTGATTCTTGATCATATGCTACCTCCTGAAATGGTTGAGTGTCAGTTCTATTTGGTACAGTGATTCTGTGTATTTCTTCTATCTTCTTTTGATCCTTCCTGCTTTGTTCAATATTTGCCTGTGGAATTCTTCAAAGGGAATTCCAGAACACTTAAGTGTGCTCATGGGGAACCTGTACATAGACCAGAAGGCAGTCATTTGAACAGGATAAGGGGATACTATGTAGTTTAAAATCAGGAAAGGTGTGCATCAGGGTTGTATCATTTCATTATACTTATTCAGCCTGTATGCTGAGCAAATAATCTGAAAAGCTGGACTATGAAGAAAAACACGGCATCAGGATTGGAGGAAGACTCATTAACAACCTATGATATGTAAATGACACAACCTTGCTTGCTGAAAGCGAAGAAAACTCAAAGCACTTACTGATGAAGATCAAAGACTACAGCTTTCGGTATGGATTACACCTCACCATAAAGAAAACAAAAATCCTCACAACTGAACCAATAAGCAATATCATGATGAATGGAGAAAAGATTGAAGTTGAAAGGATTTTGTTTTACTTGGATCCGCAGTCAGTGCCCATGGAAGCAGCAGTCAAGAAATCAAATGACATATTGCATTGGGCAAATCTGTTGCAAAGGACCTCTTAAAAATGTGAAAAAGCACAGATATCACTTTGAGGACTAAGGTGTGCCTGACCCAAGCCATGGTATTTTCAATCACCTCATATGCATGTGAAAGGTGGACAATGAATAAGGAAGACTGAATAATAATCGATGCACTTGAATCGTGGTGTTGGCGAACAATACTGAATATACCACGGACTGCCAGAAGAACGAATAATCTGTCTTGGTAAAGTATAGCCAGAATGCGCCTTAGAAGCAAGGATGGCGAGACTTCATCTCACATACTTTGGACATGTTATCAGGAGGGATCAGTCCCTGGAGAAGGACATCATGCTTGGTAAAGTAGAGGGTGGTTGAAAAAGACGAAGACCCTCAACGAGATGGATTGACACAGTGGCTGCAACAATAGGCTCAAACATAGCAATGACTGTGAGGATGGTGCAGGACTGGGCAACTTTTTCTTCTGTTGTACTTAGGATCGCTATGAGTCAGAACCAACTTGACAGCACCTAACAGCACAAAAACCAGTTAATAAATTCAAATATCCATTTAAAAATAAAACAACAACCCCTCCATGTGCACAGCCCTTCCAAGTCTACATTAGTTTCTCCTTTCATCCTCAGGATAACCCTGGGAGGTCTCTGTTTTGTCTTTTTTACATGTGGGGGAATTGAGGCTTATAGATAAGGAAGGTCACAGCTTCAGGGCTTGAGCTAAGACTAAGGGCCCGTGCTCCTATCTTCCAGGCCAGGGAGATTTCCATAGCTACCTTTCTGCCTTAAAAGGCATGTTTTCAAAGTAACATTATACAAGCACCACACAATCATAGGAAAAAACCCTAAGGGAAGAAAAATGACAATCACTCAGGGTGCCCGTGGGGAGGATAGCAGGTGGGCTCTGAAGGGGCCATGGAGGGATGGAGGAGAGGAGGCTGGTTAAGAGTACAGGTCTCAGAGCCAGACAGATACAGATTTGAAACAAGGCCCTTCCCTCCCTTACTGCCTGTGTGACCATGGACATAACAAGTTACTTCACCTCTCTGAGCTTGGGTGTTTTTTTTTTTCCATCTGTAATATGAGGCTAAGAGTAATTGACAGTGACATAAGGTAACCTCTGTAAAAGATGTGGCACAGCAGCTGGTGCAGAGTAGGTGGTCAGCAAATGTAACTACCACCACCACCATCATTATCATGTTAAAGGAGCAACATGTAAAGCACCCAATAACCCATTGCAGCATGTTTGTAGATGTGAAAAGGAGGGTATCCATGGTATGGGGGCAGGAGAAAACCTGTCTCCCCAGCCTACTGGGTCAGCCCCCAAGGGCTTCCCAAAGGAAGAGCCTTTCAAGGTTTAGCTAGAGGGAAGGGGTAGAAGCCTGTAAAGAGACCAGGAGTGTGGACACAGGGAGGTGGCTGCTCTTTTTTTGCGGGAGACCAGGGGTTTTGGAAGTAACAGCTGAGAATCAGGTGGGTCCCTGCTCCCCCTTCCTCTTTGGGGGTTCCACAGCATTGGCTGATCCTGTGCAATGCTGGCATCTCTTTCCCTCTTATGCATGCAGGCTGTTTAATAAGGCCTTGCTCCAGGTAGGCTGAGTATGGACAAACACATCCCACAGTGAGGGGAGCCGGGAGGGCTGGCCTGTGCAGCCTGAGGAGGCCTGGAGGGAGGGAGAATGGGGGCAAGAACCAGGGTCGCTCCTTTCCAGACTCCTCCTCCACCCAGCAGGCAGAAAGCTTCCATGGAAACTCTCAGACCCTTTGACTAGAAGCTACCAGAGCTCTTGATGTTAGAAGTTCTCAAGAGGAGATGGGGGAGGTTTCCAGAACCTTCTGGGGTCCCACACTCCTATGTCTTACCACCTCACTCTGGCTAGGAAGTTCTGTTTTTGATCTAACCTACATCCTTCTTGCTGAAGCCTGACAAAATATTACACTGAGCTCCTTCATCTCTCCAAACATCCCCCCACAACTGACACTGGCCCTCACCCCACTGAAGGAGAGGGTTGCAGGCTTCTCTGCCCTATGCGAAGCCTCTGTGGCCCCCGCAGGGACCACCTCTGGGCGATGCACATAGCAGGTATGGATTCAATGCTTGTCACAGGCATTGTCCCCTCCTCCCCCCACCCCACCCTCTCTGCTCTCTGCCTCAAAACTAGGGTCAGAGAACAAGGGCTCCTGCTTCCATGGAGAGAGGGAGAGAGAGAGGCAGAGGACATATGGAGAAAAACAGAGACTGAGCCCAGAGACGGAAGAGCACTGGATAGCGAGTCCAGATGCTCGGCCCTAATTCTGGCGTACCGCGTTGGGTAAGCCAGCCGTCCTCTCTGGGCCTCAGTAAATTGGGAGAGGAGGTGGGGAGATTTGAACTGGAAGGTCCTCCCAGCTCTGGGGTGAGGTGTTCCTGAGCAATTCAGAGAAAGGAGCCCCCACAAAAGGGTAAATGGAAACGGAAGGAACACAGCTCTGTTTCTGTTTGTGGGACTGAGCACCGGTCTGTCTCTGCCCGCCCTCCCACTAGCACCCACGCTACCCAGGCGTAGGTGGGAACTAGTCAACCTGCGTGGCCCCCTCCATCCCTGAACTGGGCGCCACCCCCGCCAAGAGGTGAGCAGGTGGCCGGAGCGGCGACAAGAGCGGCTTGGCAGGGCGCCCGGTGGGGCGTGGGCGCGGAGCCGGGACCTGTGGCCGGAGACGCGGGGCGCTCCCAGCTCCGGGCTACGCGCCCAGGGTCGGGAAGCCTGCTCCGTTCCAGCGGCGATGGGATGGGAAACGCACGCCAGGGTCGCCAGCTGAGTCCCAAGGCAGCAGGCTCTTTGTGGCTGGAGGGTGAGGGAGAAGGTGGTCAGGAACACTGGAGGGCCAAAGACCGAGGAGGGAGGACGGAGGGAGGACGGACAGTTCTCAGGAAGGCAAGGTGAGGGGAGGCTGCAGGTGGACCTGCGAAAGGATCTCCTACTGGGAGCGACTCTTGGAGAGGTGAACCAAAGTCCTGCCCTCCATGGCGCCCCAGAGGCATCAGAAAAGCTCATCCCAGCTTTCCACCCTGGCTTGGGTGTGGCCCAGTAAATCCAGAAGGTTCTCTGGAAGTCATTGGGGTCATCCTTTGCCCTGGACACCCTCTCCCTGAGTGAGAGGGGAAGTCGGAGGGAGGTGGGGCCTATACTGGGTCCCAGAGATGCCTCTTCACACACTTCATCCTGGGTCCAGAGAAAAGGACAGAATAGGGTGCAGTGGGAACGAGGCATTGTTTTTATTATTATTATTTTTGCTGTCAGCTTAACAGCTACAATGTCTATTCACTCATTCAGTTATTCACTTACTCCTGAATTCACTTACACTGCATTCACTTTCTTGCTATATCCATTAGGATATAGGCTCAACTGCTGTAACAGAGACCCAAATAACACTGCCTTAAATAAAATAGAAATGTATTTCTCTCTCACACAACAATCTGCGGTAAGTAGTTAAGGGCTAGGACGGCAGCTCCAAGATGTCAGACATGCAGGATCCTTCTAGCTTGTTGCTCTGCCATCCCTGGAGTGTTCCTTTGTCTACATGGTCCAGGATGTTTCACCACCACATTCACATTGCAGCTGGAGGGATGGAGGAGAGGCAAAGGGAGGGCCTGGCACTCTCTCTAAAGATGTGAGCTGGAAGCTTCACGCCCCACACCATTGTTCACACCTCATTGGCCAGATCTGAGTTATATGGCCACGCCTAGCTGCAAAGGAAGCTGGGAAATTCATGCCTTCTTCTAGGTTAACATGTGTTCAGCTATAAATTATAATTTTTGTTTTACTGTAAAAGCAGGTGAAAACAGATATGAGGGGAGCAATTGGCAGTCTTTGTTTTCCACTCAGTCACTTATTCATTCATTCGTTCAAAAATGTGGGCTAAATACATATTGTGGAAACCGCTGTGCTAGGTGCCAGGACCCAGATTTTAGGCTGCTCATGGCCTTATCCTCCCACTAGGCATTAACATTCAACAAACCTTTGTGAGCACCTGCTCCGCCCAGCCATGCATCCAGACAGAAAAGCAAAGAGCACCAATGGCATTGCATTTTGGGTCAGTCATTGTTCCCTTCACTCATCTGTCCTCTCATGCCCCTCCTCCCACCCCCAACTGAGCCCAGACCTTGACAACAGCAAGTGAGAGTATGTCCTTCAGAACAAATCTTTGCCTAGAAAGGGTCTTCTTAGGTCTGCTGAAATATGAACTCTCTTTTTGTTCTTAGATGTGGTGGACACTACTATGGGCATCTCCCCCAGGGCCCTTTCAGATGCCTGCAGTATGGGGAGCAGGAGAGAAGATAAGACCAGCCCTCTGGAGAGACGCCGTCAGTCCCCCCCTTTCAGGGTAGTAAGGTGGCTCAGTTCCTTTGGGAAGCAGAGAATCTGTGTGCACATAGCAAGCGCGCCAGAGAAGTCTGACAAATAGACGAATGAAGAGTCAAGGAGTATGTGGCAGATTGCGTTTCCCAAATTTGGTCTCGGTAATATTTCTGGTCCTACATTAGCCCTTCCAGGACCTTGCCGCTTCTCATGGAGAGATGGATCTATTTCCCTTTCCCTTAAAATTGGGTGGGACTTTGTGACTAACTGCCTCCACCAACAGAATGCTGCAGAAGGGACGCTGCATGACTTCTGAGGCTAGGTCTGCCTCTGTGTCTCTGTCTCTCTGTCCTGGAATGCTCACCCTTGAAACTCAGTCACCATACCCGGAGAAAGCATAGGCCACATGGAGAGACCACCTGTAAGTGTTCCAGATCACAGCCTCAGATGAGGTCCCAGCCAACAACCAGTATCAGCCACCAGACATGTGCACGAGTGAACTTGAGATAATTCCAGCCTCCAGCCTTCAAACTACCCTAGCGGATGCCAGGTGGAGTAGAGATGAGCTGTCCCCATTGAACCCTGCCCAAATGGCAGATGTGTGAGGAAAGGAAATGCTGTCAGTGTTTTATGAAGCCACTAAGTTTAGGGGTGGTTTGTTATGCAGCAATAGATAACCAGAACAATGGGGTAGATTTTAAATGGCTGCAAATTCTTTGAGGCTTCTCCCATCAAGAGATGGAGTCTATTTTTCCACCCCTTGAATCTGAGCTGGCTTTGTCCAATAGAATACAGCCTAAGTAATATCGTACAGCTTCCAAGCCTAGGCCTCAAGGGTCTTGCAACTTCTGCCCTCACTCTCTTGCCACTCTGAGACTGCCAAGTGAAAAAACCCCAGCTATCCTGCTGGGTGCTGGAGACGCAAAGTCCAGCTGACAGCCAGCACCAACCTCCAGAAGTGAGCTCATGGTAAGCAATCCTGCCCCAGTCAAACCACCAGCTGACTGCAGCCGTATCAACGATGCTAGGCAAGAACCCAGCCCAAATAGCTGATCCACAGAATTGTGATAAATAAAATAGTTGTTGCTTTAAGCCACTAAGTTCGTTACACACCAATTCAAAAAAACAAAACCAGTTGTGGTGGAGTTCATGCCAACTCATGGCAATCTCACAAGTGTCAGAGTAGATTTTGATGGCTGATTTTTCTGAAGTAGATTGCCAGGACTTTTTCCGAGGTACCTCTGTGTGGACTTGAACTATCAACCCTTAGGCTAGCACCCAGTTTTTAACTGTTTTCACAACTCAGGGACTCCTACACATAATCAATAGCTAATTGATAATATCAGCTTCCTATTTCTGGATCAACATATGAACCCAGAGGTATTAGGGTGTGCCCAGTGCTGCGCCAGGTACGGAGATGTGTATAGGAGGAGATGAGATTCTGATCCTTCAGGAGTTGATTACCTTACCTAAACCATAGGGAAAAATCGAGTCTCAAACTGGAGCAGAGACTGCTAGCTGACAACTCCAATCCTTTCTCCATTCTTCATGGCAATGGAATGGTAGCCCAGCACATGGCTGCACAGCCACACCTTGTTCCCCAGCATCCTCGTCTTGAGGGGTAACTAAGCTTTCTCCAGTGGAATGTGGGAGGAAGAGATACAGGCCACTCCAGGCCAGAGGCTGTAGGCGGTGAGGCTGTGTTTCCCCTTCCTGCCAGCGTCACTGAACCACATCTGGGGTGGAGAAATCAGATGGAAGGAATATCTGCATCAGCATCACTCTGGAGGAGAGCTGCTTGCCACCCTAGAACTCTCTCTGCTATTGAGGAAGCTATACATCTCTTGGAAACCCTGGTGGTGTGGAGGTTAAGAGCTACGACTGCTAACCAAAAGGTTGGCAGTTCAAAGCCACCAGGTGCTCCTTGGAAACTCTGTGGGGCAGTTCTACTCTGTCCTATAGGGTCGCTATGAGTTGGAATCAACTCAGAGGCAATGGGTTTGGTTTGGTTCATACATCTCTTGTTTGCATTTTGGATTCTCTCCGTTATAGGAGTTTAGTTTTACCCTATCTAATAATACAACCCGCCAGTGAATTTATGTTAATGGAAGAGGGTGAGAATGGTTGCACAACTTGAAGAATGTGATCTATGTCACTAAACTGTACATGTAGAAACCGTTGAATTGGTTTATGTTTTGCTGTGTATATTCTCAACAACAACAAAATAAAAAAACAAAACAAAAAAACAGCCCATCTCTCCTGCAAGGTAGCCCGCAGTGGCCCATGTCTGATCCCCAGACTAGAAGCTTGGGGCTAGGTGGGTGGGGGATGGAGGAGGAGTCAGGGGGACTCCTTCCTACTAGAATGTGACCTCCATGAGAGCAGGGACTTTCGTCCTTTTTGTTCATAGCTATGTCTTCAATCTAGCACTGGAAATAGAACATGGCAGATAGTAGATGCTCAGTAAATATTTGGTGAATGGTAAGTGAACCAGGGCAGAAGTACTATTTCCTCATAATTCTGGAGGTTTCCTAAGGTCAAGGCCTTGTCTCCCCTCAGACTGGGGCTCCCTGAGGGCAGGGCTGTGTCTACCCTTCAGACTGGGGCTCCCTGAGGGCAGGGCTAAGTCTCCTCCTCCTCCTACTTTCTCAGGTCTAGAGCAGTGTCTCTGTGCAGTTGAGACCAATGCAAGCCAAGACTCTTGGATCTCCCTTCCCTGCCCCCCAGCCGGGGGCCCCCCCCTGTGACATGGGCAGTGACTGTGGCGGGGGCTGCAGATGGCATTCACTGATGCTAGAGGGTGGCTAAGCACACTTGGAAAGAAGCTTAGCTTCATTACAGCTTGTTTGTGAGACGATCCAATTAGGGAAGCAATTTTCCTTGAGCAAGCTGAAGAATGGAGCAAAACGGTACCCAATCAGACAGGAAGCCAGCAGCCGCCCCCACCTCAGCTGGCCCCATGGAGGCCCCTGCCCACCCCTTCTCCTCTTGGGAATCTCTCCAGCAACCTGAAAGTGGGCCAGTGAGTAGAGAGGGCAAACAAGCTCCACCTGCCGCCTCAGGGCCCCGGAAGTCTTTGTGACCAGCTCCCTGCCCCCACACACTAACTTAGCACTAACTTAGCTCACCATACAAACACTCCCAGCTTCTAAGAGCCTCATGCTCCTGGCTGTTGGGAAGTTCTTCCTGATCACTAATTACCCTCTTTGGGACTGTAGTTTCTTCTTCTTATGTCCTTTGTGAGGAAGTAAAACAGAAAGCACCCTCAAGAGAGGTTCAGGAGCCCCCTCACCTTTCCTACTCCATCCAGAAAGTCCTACGCTTCTATCACAGGCAGGTGGAGGAAAGATGGTTTCCTGGGATTTCTGCATTGGCCAGGACTCCAAATGAAAGAAACCCAGCTACATGATTGAACTAAGGCCAAAAGAGGATTTATGGTAAGGATTCCAGAATATCTCTCCTACTCAAAGGAAAAGAGGGACAAGCAGGCAGGAAAGCCACGGAGACAGCTGGACCCCAGGATTCAAGCGCTGCCACATCCCTCTCTCTCTCCCTCTTCCTCTCCCTCTGATCTCTGCTTCTGTCTCTGCCTACTGGCCTGAGTCTCTCAGGCCCTCTTCCTCCACCTGATAGGCAATATGGCTGCTGGAAGCAAGCCCCCCCATCCTCACATCTCATAGAATCTCCATCAGAAAGGAGCTACCCCTTCTCTCATCTCCAGTTTTAAAAATCCCAGGGAAGAATCCTAATTGGCCCAGCTTTGATCACGTGCTCACTACTCAACTGATCATCTGTGGCCAATAGGTCAGGACCTATGATAAACGCCCCCTACTAGAATCATAGAGCTGGACTGGTGGGGACAGTTCCCCAAAAGAAGGGGTTCCCTGAGGGCAGGGGCTGAGAAGACTGTATAATAGTTATCAATCATGGAGGCAAAGCTGTCTCCTTCCCTCTCTGGTGCCTGGGACCCTGTCAAATATTTTGTCTATCTCATCTTCTTTATTTTTCTCAACAACCATGAGAGAGGTTCTATTATTATCATCCCAATTTACCGATGAGGAAACCAAGGCTCATAGAAGTTCAATCACTTGCCTCAGGTCACACAGCTGTTAAGTGAGACAGCCAGGACTTGAACCTAAAACTTTTGGCGACAGGGCAGGGGAGGGAAGGTGTCATGGATTGAATTACGTCACCCTAAAAATGTGTGTATCAATTTGGCTGGGCCATGATGCCTAGTATTGTGTGATTTTCCTATATGTTGTAAATCCTGCCTCTCTGATGTTAATGGAGGATGGGTGGCAATTGTGTTAGTGAAGCAGGACTCAATCTACAAGATTGGATTGTGTCTTGAGGCAATCTCTTAAGATATAAAAGAGAGAAGCTAGCAGAAAGACAGGGGGACCTTGGACCACCAAGAAAGCAGTGCTGGGAGCAGAGTGTGTCTTTTGGACCTGGGGTCCCTGTGAGGAGAAGCTCCTAGTCCAGGGGAAGATTGATGAGAAGGCTGACAGAGAGAGAAAGCCATTCCCTGGAGCTGGCACCTTGAATTGGTGCTTCTAAGCCTACCAGACTGTGAGCGAATAAACTTCTCTTTGTTAAAGCCATCGCTTGTGGTATTTCTGTAATAGCAGCACTAGATGACTAAGACAGAGGGAGATAATAATCTATATGATGAGATGAAGTTTGAACATGTGAAAACAGACTCGCAACGCCAGGCAATCTATGCCGTGTATCAAAGCAGAGCTCATGCAGAGTTGACAGAAGCCTGATCTAGAAGGCTGAATCGAGCAGACTCTAGAAATCAGGGTAGGCTTCCTGGAGGAGGTAGCATTTGAAAGCATAACGGGATGGTTTGGGCTGCCCCAAAGACAGCTGTCAATCAAAGTGGCAGCAGTTGGCAGTTAGACCTCTGTGATCTGCAGGAGTAAGGGTGAGGGGACATGGGTGGGCTCAGCAACATCTGCTTCAGTGGCATATCAGAGGGCTGTGTGGGCCATGTGAGGAAGGTGGGCTGCAGAGACCTTGTGTGTAGGACTGAACTTCACCCTGAAGGCACTAAGGCATTGCAAATTCTTAAACAGAGGCACTGACAGGAGGGCAACAGCTCAAATTATTGGGCACAGCAGCCCACAGCCTGGGCCAAGACAAGGCGACAAAGCAGGGGGAGCCGGGGTCTCTGCCCATCTACCCCCATCCTGAGGCAGTGCAGGGCTTATAGACTTGGAAGCAAGCCCTCTAACTACAGAGCCACCTTGGAGGAGCAGACCTAGCACAGCACCAGCCACATAATAAGTGCTCCATAAGGAGCAGTAACTATTACCCAGCCTAAACTAAACGGTTGCCATAGAGTTGATTCCGACTCATGTGTGTCAGAGTCAAACTGTGCTTCATGGGGTTTTCAGTGGCTGATTTTTTGGAAGTAGATTGCCAGACTTTTCTTCTGAGGCACCTCTGAGTGGACTTGAACCTCCAACCTTTGGGTTAGCAGCCAAGCTAGTCTAGTTGGATGGTAACACTGCCGAGGGTAGGCTGTGATGTTCAGTGGAGGCTGTGGGAGAGGACACACTCAACTACTGAGCACCTACTGTGCAGCAGGCGCTGTAACACAGGAGGTAAGTCGTGAGAGCGCAGACTGTGTCTGTTCTGTCACTGCTCTGTCCTCACAGCCTAGGCCACTGCCCTGCCCACAGTAGGGGCTCACTACCAACATGGTGAACCTTCAAGGTAGGCCTCATTATCCCCATTTTAAAGCTGAGGAAACTGAGGCTCAGAGAATTAAAGGAACTTGTCCAAGGCTAGAAAGTGAGGAAATCAAGTTCTACTGATTTCTTCCCAAAGCCATTTTCTTTGGGGGGTGGGGTAGATTCTGCCTCCGCCATCAGACTCGCTGATGAGAAGTCTGTGCTTATTCTTCCTCCAACCTGTCTAGCCCTGCTCAGGGGGTGAGTCCTTCAGTCCTGGATCAGCGTATCAGCAGAGGTGGCTCCTGCAGAGGCCGCCTTGATGTCCTGAGCCCACGCCGTGCACCGACCACTTCCTGGGGAGTCTGAGGGAGGCAGCCTCCGTGGCAGCGGGCAGCCTGCTAATTAGGACACAGACTTTACGACTCACTGTTCCGAGATGTCATTTTCTAGACTTGGGGTTGGGGGTGGGAGTGGAGAAGGCGCACACAGAGTTGTTTTTAATTACATTTGGTTTGCTAATTTCTGATGGAAAATAAATATTTACCAGGAGCCATATTTCTTCATTTCACGCGGGCTGACTCCCGAGATTATCAGGAGCTGGAACAGGCACCTCCTGCTCACCTCCCGGCCCCCCAAATCCCCACCCCCATATCAGAGTCACACACCCTGGGCGAGGGGTCGGGAAGTGATGGAGAAAGATGGGGCAGCCTAGCAGGGCCAGGTCAGGAGATCCCGGCTTGGGGGACCCAGGCCTGGCTTCTGTGGGTGGCAGGGCCGAGCTCAGGCATGGACACAGGGAGGAAGATCTGAGGACACAGACAGGCTCTTCCCTCCTGATCCTTACCAGGAGCAGTAGCTGGAGCACAGGCGGGTACCCAGCCTTGAGCAAGCCTTCCCTTCCCTGGGCCTGTCTTCTCCTGTCAAGATGATTTCTAAGGACACTTCCAGCCTCCACAGCCTCAGGTGTGGTAATTCTGGGCCCAGTAGGGTCTCTCGAAGGATCTGGCCTCAGCTTTGGTGATGGGCAAGGGGCTTTGAAAGGTCATCCATTCATTCCTGGTCTCTGGGCGGGCCTTTGCAAGGGAGTGGGAGGGTGGGAGACAAAAGGAAAGGAAAAGGGGAGGAGGGGAGAAGGGGAAATGGAAGACTGGAAGGCAGTGAGGGGTGAGTTCCCCTGGGGACGATAGGGTGTGGCCCCAGCAAGAAAGGGCATAGACCCTTCTCTCTGCTGAAGTAGAGTTCTTGGAATTTACAGGGCACCTGTATAAAGGGGAGTGTGTCCCTGAAGCTGGAGGGGGGAGAGGGAACTAGAAGCACTTCATTTAAGGGCTGGTGGCCTGGGTAGAGTGGGGGGAGAGGAGAGGCCCAAGCACCTCAGACCCCTAGGCTGCTCCTTCCTATGGACCCCCTCTCCTCCACACCCTTTTTCCAGCCCCCAAGTTAAGCTCATTCCTTAAGAACCAGCCTGGGGTCTCCCCTTCACAGGGCCCTGGCTGCTTTCCTTCATCCCCCGCACCCCCCTTAGTCCTCCTCATAGCAAGAGGCTTCCAAAAGAAGGAGGAAGAGGAGGAGGAATGTGTCTCCAAAGAAGGGGATCCGAGAGTTTGCTGTCCCCTCCTGTGAGGTTCTTGGAGTTTGGGACTTTTCTCAAACTCAGCACTATTGACATTTTGGGCGGGGATAATTCTTTGTTGTGGGCTGTCCTATGCATTGTAGGATTCTTAGCAGCATCCCTGACCTCCACCTAACAGATGCCAGCAGCAACCCCTGCCCCAGACATGACAAGCAAAAGTGTCCTCAAACATTACCAAGTGTCCTCTGGGGACAAAACTGTCCCCAATTGAGAAATACTGTCTTGGGTAACAGAGGGGTGGGAGGAAGTTGTGGAGGGAGGGCGGAGCCTCAGGAAGATAAGGCAGCTTGTGGGGACTCTGGGCTGAGAGGTCAGCAGGCCACCTGAGGGATGGGGAAGAGATAAGGAGATTTAAGGCTGGAGAGTGAGAGGCCCCTGCCCCCAGCCTAGTTTCTAAATCCATGTTAAGCCACGATTGGTTTTTTTTTCCCAATTACATTTCAATTTAGCTCAATTAATTTTCCATTATTGTTCAAGCGACTCGGTTTTAATTGAAGCTGCTGGTTCTTATCTCTCTCATTCCCCCACATAGAAGGGGGGAGGGAGAAGGAGGGCTGGGGTTAGAGGGAGCCCTGGCTGGTGGAGTTGTAGGGGCAGTGTGTGTGTTCAGCAGAAAGATCGAGGCCTGGAGTGTTGGGGGCACATCCAGGAGCTTTCTGGGGCACTCCAGAGAGGCCAAATAATAAATCTGCAGGGGGAAAGGAAGAGCTATAAAGAAGGACAGCTGTGATAATGACACTTCCCAAGTACCTGGTGGTGGCATAGCCAACGCACCTTAATCCTCAGCGCAACTCTGCGAGGTATGTACCAGTACCATCCTCATTTTACAGATGGAAAAACCAAGGCACAGAGAAGTTAAAGAACTTGCTCTGAGTTTTACAGCTGATAGATAGTAGAGCTGGGAGGCAATCCAGCCCTTTGGCTGCGGAGTCTGGGTGCTTCCTCACAAATAATTACACTCACTGACCTGCTCCCAGTCTTACAGTCTCCATCTCTCTGACACTCCGTCAGAGGCTCTGACTCGGTTCCCTCCAGGGTGTTCTACTTTCCATCTGTCTTTAATTTCTCCTCAGCCTTCAAGGCCTGGCCCTACCCTACCTCTTCCAGGAAGTCTATCCTGGTTGCCCCTGCCTTCATGCACTCCCACAGCCCTGAAGTGCTTATCTACCCACCCATGTTACTAGCTGTCTTAGGGCTGGGGGTAGGCAGAGTGGAGGAGGGGAGGGAAGAAATCAGGGTTTAGAAACCAGAGAAAGGGGTAGAGGGTTGGAAAAGGCAATGCTTTGGAGTTGATTGGAGTCCCTGGGTGGTAAACGTATGGTTAATGCTCAGATGCTAACCAAAAGACTGGAGGTTCGAGTCTACCCAGAGGAGCCTCAGAGGAAGGCTAGGAGATCTACTTCCAAGAAATCAGCCACTGAAAACCCTCTGGAGCACAGTTCTACTCTGACATATATGGGGTTGCCATGAGTCGGAGTTGACTCATCGGCAACTGGTTACTTGTTTTGAAGTTGATTAGGTCTGAACAAAGTCTCTGTGTCACCTTCAAGCTTTGGAATTTGGACAAGTCACTTAAGCTCAGTGAGCTTTCACTGACTAGTCTATAAACTGGGTATTAATAACCTGGGGATCGGTGTTGTGAGGATTAAACTAAAAGAGATGAAGAAAGGGATAAGGGCTTTAAGCAGGGTAAGAGGTTTATTTATTTATTTATTTCAGTCAATCCTGATGTTCACCCTGAGACACAGGCAGAGATCAATCTCTCACTTCACAGCTCACACAACTGAGACCTAGAGATACGCTCTAATCTTGCAGGGAGGTGGAAGCAGAGACGGGACTGAGATGTACCTCTTAGCCCTCAACACCATCAACCCTGTGCCAGAGGAGATGGAGGGAGGAGGAGTACAGAAAGCTGTGAACTGAGCCCACGGGGGTGAGGGGCTGGGTTCACTCTTCTCCCACCACCCTGCTCTGTCCGGAGTCCAGTGGAGTCAGAGAGGTGCTGCACTTGTGACTCTGGATAGGTGAGTGATAGAGGTAACAGTGGGCAGGCCCCCTGCCGTGCAGTTGTGGAGTATGTGTGGTTTTCTCAATCAGGATAGATGCTCTCCACTAGAAGGAATAGAATATTAGACCAAAAGTGGCTTTAAATGATTTCTCTCACATAGCAAAAAATCCGGAGATGAGTGGTTCCAAGTTGGTCAGTGACCCAGGCTCTTCACAGACCCCTCTGCTCTACCATCTTCAGTGTGTTCACAATGTGCACCTCATGGTCACAAGATAGCTGCCAGATCACTACATCACAGCCTCACAAGAGCGCATCCAAAGCTGCAAGAAAAGAAGAGAAGAAGGGAACTCTCTCTAATGCCCTCTCTCCTTTCATCAAGGAGAAAAGTCTTTCCCAGAAACTTCCCAGCAGACTTCCCCTATGTCTCATTGGCCAGAACTAAGTTATATAGTCACCCCCCAGAAACAAGGGAGTTTGGGAAAGTCAGTCTCCGGCACTCTTACCTAGAGGGTGTACCCCTTGAGGTCCCAGCTTGATGTGGGAAGGGTCTCCTGGAAGACCCCCACCTCTGCCTTGAAGGGTCTGAACTTCTGTCCTCATCTCAAGCCTCTCCTGAACCAGAGGAGGTAACCCCAGGATAAGCAGCTTTGGTGCTTACCTCTCTGGTTACAAACGTCCATCCCAAAACTGGCCTGGTATTCCCTGCTGCCTTTCCATCTTTTTGAAGTTTTTAAATTTGTTAAAAAAAAAAATTATTTTATCCAATACTTTTTGTTGTTTTTAGAAGGAAGCCTGATCTGGAAGGTCTAGTGCATCATTACTCGAAACAAGAACTCCAATATCTAGCAAAGAAGGTTGGGATGTCACCACTGGTTTAGAGCAGTGATTCATCCCCCGAGGCTGTGCACGCTGCTAACCCCCAACAAAGTCGGGCTTCCCTGGGAGAAGGAGGAGGGGAAGTGACTGTGATGTAGGCAATCAACAGCCATTGCCTCAGTTGTACTAATTATTGCCCAAATCACTGGGACGAAGGAGGCTTCCGTATGATATGCACCTTTTTGCCTGTACTTTCAAATCTGTTGACAGTTTTCTCCAACAAGCATTTTAATTTTTTTTATTTTGAGATGATCACAAACTCACAGAAGCATTGAAAGTATGGTACAAATCACTTTTTTTTTTCCCTGAACCATTTGAGAATAAATTGCAGATCTGATGTCTTATTACCTCCAAATATTTTAGTGTGCATTTCTTATAAACAAAGGCATTCTCCTACATTACCACAATACAACCATCAAAATCAGGAAATTAAAATTGATACATTACTACCATGTGATCCTCAGACCCCATTCAGGTTTTGGCCACTGTCCTATAATGTCTTTTATAGCAAAAAGATTCAGTCCAGAACCACACACTGCATTTAGTTATTGTGTCTCTTTAGCTTCCTTCACTCTGAAGCAGTTTGATGATCTTTCTTTGACTTTCATAACATTGACAGGGCTAAAGATTTCAGGCCAGTTATTTTGTAGAATGTCCCTCAATTTGAGTTTGGCTAATGTTTCTTCATGATCAGATTTAAGTTGTGTATCTTTAGCAAGAATATCACAGAAGTGATGCTGTGCTCTTCTTACAGCATCCTGTATTTGTTAGATTCTGTCAAGTTGATTTTCGACTCATAGTGGCCCCATGTGACAGAATAAAACTCCTCCATAGGGTTTTCTAGGCTGTAATCTTTATGGGAGCAGATTGCAAGGTCTTTCTCCTGTGGAGTTGCTGGGTGGGTTCAAACCGCCAACCTTTTGGTTAGCAGCCAAGTGCTTAACCATTGCTCTACAAGAGCTCCTTTATTGCATCCTATTAGGTTTCAATTTGTCCCATTTCTGATTATGTTTACTTCCAATAAATATTTTTTAAGGCACGTGGATATAAGACATGGACTTTGACTTTTAGAGTGTCTCACAGCTACTGTCAAGACCAGCACACACAAAACAAACTAAGGCTCTGGCAACTCTGGGCTAAATTGCATGTTTCAGGACAATTCCATAGTTCGTTCATTCAGGCGGGAGAGCCATGTAGGCTCTAGCAATCATGGAGGGCTTCAAGGAAGAGACTGAGATTGAGTAGGGCCTCCAAGGATGAGGAGGATTTGGCAGGGGGTGAAGGGAAGGCGTTAGAGGATTGGAGGAAGAGTATATGCAGAGGTTCATCTGAGAAGAGTAAGGCATGTGTGACCAAGACAATGTTGTATATTCAACAGAAAGACTACATTTCCCATCCTCCCTTATAATTCAGTTGGGGCCATATAATTCAGGTATGGACAAAAGAATATGGATGAAAGTAAAAAATGCTCCATTCAGGCTTTCCGGAAATCCTCCTCCATGATCTTCTTGGAGACCACATGTTTAAGAGGCAGTGTCACCATATGGAGAGAGTATGGGTCCTGAAAGACTGTGTGAGTCAGAGCTCTATGCTTCCTCACTGCCAGCCACAGCAGACTGTGATATGAGTGAGCAATTACCTTGATTGTTATAAGACACTGACATGTTGGGGTTATTTGTTACAGCAGCTAGCATACCCTGACTAATAGAGTAGGTGATGGAGACATCAAGGAAACCAGTCTGGTCAGCACAGAGTTGTGTGAAAGGAGTAATATGAGACAAGATAAACTATCTTATAGTGGGGTCTTGAATATAAGCTAATGAATTTGGAATTATTTCCAGTAGGAAATAGGAAGCCATTGAAGGTTTATGAGTTGGGGAGAACATGAAAAGTATTACTTAAAGTGGAAGCCATTTCTAGAGAAGCTTAAGTGGCGATGAAACTGGAAGCAGGGAGGTCATTTAGAGACTCTTGTGATCCTCCAGTAAATGGTAAAATAGGATTAAATTCAGATACAACTGACCCAAAATAGCTGGCTTAACCTAGACGAACGTTTAATTCTCTCATGTAAATGAAGTCTGAGGTTATCTGTTCAGGGTTGATATCCAGGCTTCTTCCATCTTGTTGCTCTGCCATCCTCAGTAGATGGTTTCTGTGTCATGGTCCAAGATGGTTACTTGAACTCCAGCAGTGAGTGAGTCATATCCACTTTCTAGATAGGTGGACAAAGAAAGGAGCAAGGAAAGACACCCTACAGAAGTTGCATGTGCCACTCTATTTACTTCTTAGTCACATGTAGCTGCAAGGGAAGCTAGACATTTTAGTCTTTCCTTGAAAGATACCCCACAGAAGTTACGTATACCACTTCTATTTACATCTTAGTCACATGTAGCTGCAAGGGAAGCTGGAAATTTTAGTCTGTATTTCAGATGACATTAAATGCTCAACTGCTAGAATTGGGAATATGGGAGAGTGGATTTTGGGGGGATTATTAGCAGCCTCTGCCATGGAGGTGGTGAGACCTAGACCTAAGTGGAGGCACTGAAATTGGAGAGGCAGAGAGAGATCCAAGAAAAAGGAAAAACTGGAACAGTTCTGCATTTAAATCCTGGCTTCCCTATTTTACTAGCTATATGATTGAGTCAATTCCTTAACCTCGGTTTTTTTTTAATTAGTTAAAGAGAAATAATACTACTTTCCTCACAGAGTCACTATGAGGATTAAATGAGGTAGTAAATGTTAAACTTCTGACATATAGAAGATTCCCAATAACTGGTAACTTATTTAGCCTCTTAGAGCCAAGAAAGGAGTTGGGGAAGAGGGACCAAGAGGAAAACAATCAGATTCTAGTGTCATTGATTCATTTAATCATTCATTCATGTATCCACTCATCATCCCTTTATTAACATGCCAGGCACAGTGCTGGACTCTGGAGGCACACAGGGAACAAGGCTTTAGCCCCTTTGAAGAAGGTTCTAAATCTAACATGACTGGTGTCCTTCTAAGAAGAGGAGACAGAGACTTGGGACAGAAACACAGAGAAACCCAGGGAGAAGTAGGCCATATGAAGACTGCGGCAGAAATTGGAGGTATGCAGCCACAAGGCAAGGAATGCCTGGGACCACCAGAAGCTGGAAGAGGCAAGGAGGGATTCTTCCCTAGAGCCTTTAGAAAGAGAGGATGGTCCTGCCGACACCTTGATTTCAGACTTCTAGCCTCCTGAACTGTGAGAGAATATATTTCTGTTGTTTTAAGCTACTCTGTTTGTGGTAATTTGTTCATTTATGTATTGTCTGTGGCTGCTTTTGTACTACAATGGTGACACTGAATAATTACAACAGAGACTGTATGACCCTAAAAGCCTACAATATTTTTTATCTGTCCCTTTACAGAAGAAGTTTCATGACCTTTGACTTAAATGAAGTAGACGAAGTCCTTAAAAGCCACAAACTGCCAAAAATGCACTCAAGAAGAAACAGATAACCAGAATAATCCTATATCTATCAAAGAAATTGAATTTGTAGTTAAAAACCTTCCAAAAAAGAAATCTCCTGGCCTGGATGGTTTCACTGGTGAACACTACCAAGTATTTAAAGAAGAAATAATGTCAAACATTTCCAGAAAATGGAAAAGAAAACTTCCCAACTCATTTTATGAGACTAGATTTACCCTAATACCAAAACCAGATGAAGACAGAAGAAAACTACAGGCCAATATTGCTCATTAACATGCAAGCAAAAATCTTAAACAAAATATCAGAAATCGAACACAGCAATATATGAAAAGAATACTATACCATGACCAAGTGGAGTTTACCCCAGAAATGCCAGACTGGTTCAATATTCAAGTCAATCAATGTAATCCATCATATTAACAGAACACAGAAGAAAAACCACAATATATCAAACTGAGATAATAAATGTGTGTTGTTTTAAGCTGCTAAGTTTTGTGATAATTTGATACTCAGGAATAGATAACTACTATTATCAGCCACACAGTTAATGCCCCTTCTATGCTTCCCCAAGGAGCCCTGGTGGCACAGTGGTTAAGCACTTGGCTGCTAACTGAAAGGTTGTCAGTTCAAACCCACCAGCCACTCCATGGGAGAAAGATGTGGCAGTCTGCTTCCATAAAGATTTACAGCCTTGGGAACCCCATGGGACAGTTCTACTCTGCCCTATAGGGTTGCCGTGAGTTGGAATTGACTCGATGGCAATGATTGATTGAGTCCACCCAGAGGCACTTCAGAAGAAAGGCCTGGCTGGCCATCTACTTCTGAAGAATCAGCCATTGAAAACCTTATGGAGCCCAGTTCTACTCTGTACGCATGGGGTTGCTATAAGTCTGAATCAACTCCTGGGCAACTGGTTTACTCCTCCTCTATTCCTTCCTCACCTCCAACTCACACCCTCAGGGTCCCACTAACCTGAATGTGTTGTTTATCTTTCCTATGCATTTCTTTTTACTTTTAATTCATATGCAAATACTCCTAAACCATACATGTTCTAGTTTACATGTTTCAAAAGCTTATATAACTGATATTACATTGTATGCAGTTCTTCTACTTATTTTTCTCTTCATACAGTGAAACCTGTGTGTCTTAGTTATCTCGTGCTGCTATAACAGAAATACCACAAATGGGTGGCTTTAACAAACAGAAATTTATTCTCTCACAGTTTAGGAGGCTAGAAGTCTGAATTCACATTGCCAGCTCTAGGGCAAGGCTTTGTCTGTTCGCTTTGCAGGAAGGTCCTTCTGAGCTTCTGCTTCTGGGTTATCTTCATGTGGCTTGGCATCTCTCTTCCCTCATCTCTACTACTTAGCTTGCTTGTTTAATCTCTTTTATATCTCAAAAGAGATTGACTCAAGATACACACTAATCTTGCCTCATTAACATAACAAACATAACCTAATCCTCATTAACATAACCTAATCCTGCCTCATTAATATAACAAACATAACCCATTCACAAATGGGATTATAACCACAGGCAGAGGTTAGGATTTACAACACATTACAAAATGGAGGATAATTACATCAAATCACAAAACGGAGGACAACCACACAATACTGGAAATCATGGCTTAGCCAAGTTGACAGCAATACATATTGCTGTGAGGGCTGGGCTGGAACTCGACAGAACCATCTTGTTTTTCTGGGTCTTGCAAGTTTTCTGCCTTTGACGGGGTGTAGTCTTTGTTCTCTATCAATGAAAAGCATTTGAGTTTTCCTTCTCTGACAGGTTTCTGCCTTATACAGGTTCTGACTTTTGCGGGTTTCACTGTATTATATTGTGAGATTCACCTATGTTAAGTGTGTAGTTCTTGTTTATATTGCTGTGTAATATTCAACTATAGGAGTCTGCCATGATGTATTTATCCATTCATCTATTGATGGATACTTCGTTTGATTCCAATTTTTTTTGCTTTACAAGCAGTGTTGCTGGGAAGCTTCTAGTACATTTCCTCTGTGTATAAATTCGTAGGGGTCACTCTAGAGAAGGGAAAAGCTCCATCTAATCCTTTGGATGTTAAGGCTTCTTTTCTCCCAGAGTCCATCAGGAAGCTGTGTGTGTGATGTATGTGGGCATGTATGTTTACGAAGGTTGGGGAGGAAGAGTCACTCCAGAACAACGAAGAATAACGACCACAAGTCACTGAGCCCTGTCCGTGACCTGAACGAAGCACTTTAAGTACTTATCTCATCATAGAATGTCTCCTTTGGAAAGGGACTTAGTAGCTGTTTGTCCAACTTCCCACCCACCCTGGGAATCTCTCTCCCTTTCAACTCCTGCCTTGCCCGTATAGCTTGTTTTTCTCTTCCTTTCCTCACTCAATTCCTGCAAATTTGGTTAAGGGCTCAAGAGAAGGCATTAGAGAGCAGAATGGGGGAGGAGACAGGAAACCCTCTTCAACCCCCGCCATGAATGAGGGGCTGGGGGCTGCAAAGAAGCCAAGCTGAGGAAAGGGTGAAAGGCCACTGGGAGGGAAAAGAAAAGGCCGAAAGAGAGAGAAAGGGGCACTCAGGTTGGGAGAATCGCCCTCTTACTCCACAGAGCTCAGGAGTACTTCTGTCTGAACAGGCATTACCCAAAGTGTATGTGAAAGATTAGACAGGCCTATAAAACAAACAATAACACCTGTGAGCAACGTGCTTCCTAGTTAAATCAAAGATACGAGACCAAATGGGCAACTCCTGCCCAAAAACGACGAGAAGGCAGGAAGGAACAAGACGAATGGTCACAGGGAAGCTGGAGTGGAAAGCGGGAGAGTGCTGTCACATAGTGGGGATTGCAACCAAGGTCACAAAATAATACGTATATAAATTTTTGAATGAGAAACTAACTTGAGCTGTAAACTTTCACCTAAAGCACAATAAAATTTTTAAAAAATTGCATACTATTATATGAAAAGCATTTATAATTAATAATAATAATATATTCCCTCAGAGCTCCTTAAACGCAAAGTGGAAGATAACATTGTCATTGTAGACTGTAGGATACATTCTTGTTGTTTATTATAACAACCATGCTTCATATCACAAAGCTAATGTAATATGATGTAATAAAAATAATTTGATTTGATTTTCTCTTTTTCACAAATGTTTCATAACTTGTTTTTTATTTAACAATATATGTTTAAAACCTCTTAACACTTGCATGGTATTTCGTATTATGCGTTATGGCAGATTGTATTATCCAAAGATGGTCACAACAATAGCTCCCACCTCAAAGCTCTTCTAGAGCCTTGCCACTCCCCCATCAATAAGTGAAGTCTGTGCCCCCTCCTCTTAAACCCAGACCAAACTTTGTGACTGCCTCGACCTCTAAAAGCTATGTGATTCTGAGGCTAGGTCATAAAAATTCCACCTTGTTCTATTGGAATGCTCACTCTTGGAACCCATCTACCATGCTGTGAGAAAGCTCATACAGTCATGAAGAGGCTCATGGTCCACAGCCCCAGGCGAGCTCTCAGCTGACAGCCAGCACCAAGTGGTGAGCCATGTAAGTGAGCCATCTCAAGTGACTCACCCAGCCTGCATCAAGCCACATGGAGCACAGACATGCTGCCTTGCTGAGCCCTGCCCAAATGGCAGCTATGTGGGCAAAGTAAATGACTGTTGTTGTGTTAAACCAAGAAGTTTTGGAGTGGTATGCTACACAGCGATAGATAACTAGAACATGAATATACCATACTTTATGTAACCACCACACTGTTTATTAACATCTATATAGTCATGCGTTTACAATGTTTCCAGTCCTCTAGCACTGGTATTTAGCTTTCTCTTTGAGTCTGCCCTGACTCCTGGACAGCCAAAGCTCTGTCTTACATGTATGGGTTGGATGCACACAGTAGGAACTCAGTGTGTGCTTGATGGAGGAGATTGTGAGGGAGAGTGGAGAGTTTCACAGGGACCTGGGAAGGGTCTTGTCTTCCCACTTCTCTGCTGCTGTGAACACAGCTTCTGTCTGCCTTCTGTTAAGGCAGGCATGGGTCCCTGGGAAGGGCAGGCAAACAGAACTGGGGAGACATAGGTGGCCTCAGGGGGCAACGGAGAGCATGGGTGAAGATGCCCCAGTTCTCTGTCCTTCTCCCAGGGAGAGCAGAGACAAACCTCTGAGTCTACAGACTTCCCTTAGAGCCTGGTCTCCTGGAGTGAGCTGGGGGTTATTGGTACAGAGCTATCTCATTAGTTTGGAGAGATGCTGCAGCTGCTGGCATTGATGCCCACAGGCCTGCTGGGGATGGGAATCATGGCCTCTCCCCTGGGTGGCGGGGGGTCCCCCCATACACACATCTCAGCCTCTGCTGCCGCAGGAGGCTGGGGCACTCTGAGCTCGCCTTAGGGGGTGGGCAACGTCTCTGGCCATCTGTGTCTCCTTGTGGTCAGGCCAGGGACCCTGCTCTGCTGTCTGCCTGGAACTGCGCTGCTGAAGTGGGAGCTGGGTCAGGACTTGGTGATGGGGTGTGGGGTGGGGGGGAGCTGGCACCAGAGAGGGGCAGACTGTGAGCAGCTGAAAAGGAGGGAGCTGCAGGATCCTAAAAATGCAGCCACTCTCTGGCAGACCACCTGCCTCTGGAATTCTATGGATTGAGGAGATCTCCCCGCCCCTCCAGAAACAGGCTGTACCCCTGGGCTCAGACTGCTGCTCCTTCCTAGTTCAGAGCCCCCACACTACATGGAATGAGGGTCATCTGAGGCCAGATAGGAAAATCTGAGAGCTTTCTTCATTATAATCCCTGAAGCCAGCTTCTGGAAACTCCTAACAGCGGAGTTGAGAGGGACTTTGAGACTATGAAATCCTGGGCTTTGATTACTTGAACATGCACGTGAATTACCTGGGGTCTTGTTAAAATGCAGGCTCTGGTTCAGTGAGTCTGGGGAGGGACCTGACATTCTGCATTTCTAACCAGCCAGGTGATGTTGGCCCCTCAGTCCCTGCCCCATCCCTGTTTCAGCCCACCTGCTACAGACAGGAGGGAGGGTCTTCAAATGTGTGTGTGTGGGACACACACACACACACACACACACACACACACACACACACACACACACGCCTCTCCATAGTTAAAACCACTTTGCAGCCCATTGTTGATGTGAGGCGGTCTCTCACCTTTCACTCTCAGCCCAGCTGGCCCATGACAGCCTAAATGTTTAGATTGGAAGAAAAACCAAGAAGCCCAGGCCCCAGGGCTGAGGGACAGCACTGAGACAGTTTTCTCCTCCAAGTGCATTTAGGATCTACCCAGCTCTTGTGGACTGAATGGAGTAAAGAATGCTGGGAGTCCCCAGCCCAGCAGAGAGGAGACACAGCCTGCCCTCAGGGAGCCCAGTCTGAGGGGGAGACGCAGCCCTGCTCTCAGGGACCCCTGTCTGAGGGGACACAGCCCTGCCTGCGGGCCTCTCCTAGACTGAGGGCAGCTCCCAGTTTGGCTGGTTGTCAATTCTGCACAACGTGGAAAATGAAGATGCAAGGACATGAAGGATCTCTGAGTTTATAAAGATGACTGCGGGCTGTGTGAAACCATTAATTTCTGCTTTTGCTGGGAATGGACTGAAATAGCAGGAGAACTGGAGGCAGACAGCAGGAAGGACTTCCTAACCATGCGAAATGATGGCACTAGGACAGGTAGGGTTTGGTGCAGGGGAAGGATCCACACATGGTGGCATTTCTTCCCCTGGCTGGACGCTTATTCCTTGAGGCTGAGATGCTGTCCAGCATGGAGGCAGGGGTGGGCCAGGCCACCTTTCAGAAGCTTCTTTAATTGCAAGAAACTCTATCCTCGAAAATGGACAGACAGGACCCAGCAAAAACTGCCCAGATGTTGAGGAAAAAAGGAACCTTCCTCACTCCAAAAACACTGCTGCCCTCTTCAACAACGCCGTAATTGAGAAGCTCCCTCCTCATTTCCTCCACTACTAGCAACACAATGGTTGAGCTCTGGGCTGCAACAGCAGACCTGGGTTCAAGTCCTAGCATTGCTTCAGATTCTCTGTGTGATCCCTGGCAAGCCAATGAACCTCTCAGAGTCTCAGGCACCTCGTCTGTCACAGAGGGGAGGGGGACACCACCTGGGATTGTTGTGGGGTTAAATGCAATACTGTGGGTGAAAGCAGCTTACAGGCAATAAATCATTCCATAAGTACGATAGGCTATTACTACAGTTTAACTGTATCATGCACCCTACTGTGGCGGTAACATCCAGGGTCCCTCATCAGGGTGGTGTGACAGCTGCCTGCCCGCCGGATTCGCAGGGTCTAAGGAGGAACACCGCCCTTACTGCAGGGGTTCCTCTTAATAACCAAGACCCATCTCCAGGAAGCCAGTTAGGACTTGCTGGGCCCGGTACCCATAAAAGCCAGGCAGCCTCACCAAGTGGATCTCGGGGCTTGTGGATGCCGTGTCAATCCACCTGTTCAGTCCTCTCCCCCAGACCCCAGGAGCTGACTGCCGGTACACTGAGCATTAGCTAGTCACTGTTCCTCTTTCTAAAAAAATACAACTATATTCAAATAACAGCGTGATTTAGTTACTTATTCTCCTTCGTTAAGTGGGTAACTGTAGGAATACAATTCATCCAGCGACCTGCTGCCAGATTGAGTTTCCTAAAATCCTGATCTGCACTCATCACTGCCTCCCCTCCCCCAAGAGCTCTCTATGGCCCCCCAGGAGGGCATAGGATGAAGCCCCAGATCCTAGGCTGGAGATTTCAGGACCTCCGCTGTCTGGGTCCTCCTACACCCTGCCTCACCTCCTTGACTGGACTCTGTCCTTTGGAGAGAGTCCATTCCCTGTTCTGTCTCTGTCTCCTTCAGCTGAGCTCCTTTAAGACTCTGACCAAATCCAACTTTCTCCATGAAGTCTTCTGTGACTGCTCTAGCCCAGTGTTTCTCAGAGTAGATTTGCACCATTGGCATCAAAATCACATGAAATGTATGGGGGTGGAAAGATTAAAATGCTGACTCAAGACCCCCACCCCAGACCTACTGGATCAGACTCCTGGAAAGTAGGTCTGGAAATGCGCTCATTTAACACCACTGCCAGCACCCCATTATGCTCCAGCGCTTGGTAACTAACTGTCCTACTCTGAAGCTCTGTAGCTCTTGGTCCTAGACCTCTACTCTGGGCTCATTACATGCTGGGGGGCACGGGATGGATTGGACACTCGAAGGGCCTTTTCTCTATAAAACACCCAGATCCTTAATAAGCCATATTTTAATGTCTTGTGAAGGAGCCCTTGGTCAAGCACTCGACTGCTAACCAAAAGGCTGGTGGTTCGAATCCACCAGTGACTCCATGAGAGAAAAGACCTGGAGATCTGCTACCATAAAGATTACAGCCTAGGAAACCCTATGGGGCAGTTCTCTGTCCTATAGGTTGCTCTGAGTCAGAAGACTATGTCAGCACTCAAAAACAATGCCTTGTGGAGCTTGGGAGAAGTCAGGAAAATCTTCAAGCCTGCCCAAGAGGAAAATCTAGTATCAGCTACACAGTAGGGATACCTCTAGGGAAGATACGGAAACCTACATGAGACTCCTGCCTTAAGCCAGAGACCTAAGTAGCTAGTGTTCCCTGGCTTCCAAAAAAAAGCTAGTGCAAATTCTTTCTGAGGAAAATATTTTGACTTAGTTTCCCAGGAGTCCCACAGATTAGGGTTAAGCAAGAACAAATTTACGATCAAAGTTCACCGAACACTTAAGAAAATGAGCCACCATGAGTGAGAGCCAGCAGAAACCATAAACAACAGATTTGAATTCTCAAGGAATTCAGATACTATGATTATCAGAAACTGATTATAAAATAATTATGCACACAATATTTAAAGACACAAAAGATGGCATGGCAATGATGATCAAGCAACAAAAGACTCTCAAGAATGATCAGGCAGATTTTTTTAAGGGACTGAGTAGACCTTATAATAAAAACAAATTCAGTGGATGGTCAAAGAGATTAGACATATCTGAAGGAAGAATTAGTGAATCAGAACTAGAGCTGAAGACCCCACACAAATCAAAGAAATGAAATATGAAAGAGAGGTTAAGAGATGTAGGAGACTAACTGGAATCTCAGAAGAAGAGAGGATGGAGAAAAGGGAATATTTGAAAAGATATTGTTGTTGTTAGGTGCCACCAGGTCAATTCCGAATCTTAGCAACTCCATGTACAACAGAACAAAACACTGAACCGGTCCTGTGCTGTCCTCAAAATTATTGCTATGTTTGAGCCTGTTGGTTGCAGCCACTGTGTCAATCCATCTCACTGAGGGTCTTCCTCTTTTTCAATGATCCTCTACTTTACATAGGATAATGTCCTTCTCCAGGGACTGGACCCTCCTTATAACATGTCCAAAGTACATGAGGTGAAGTTTCGCCATCCTTGCTTCTAAGGAACATTCTGGCTGTACTTTTTCCAAGACAGATTGTTTGTTCTTCTGGCAGTCCATGGTATATTCAATATTCTTTGCCAACACCATAATTCAAAGGCATCAATTCTTCTTTGGTCTTCCTCATTCATTGTCCAGCTTTCACAAGCATATGAAGCAATTAAAAATACCATGGCTTGGGTCAGGTACGCCTTAGTCCTCAAAGTGACATCTTTGCTTTTTAACACTTTAAGGCGGTATTTTGCAGCAGGTTTGATTTCTTGACTGCTACTTCCATGGGTGTTGATTGTGGATCCAAGTAAAATAAAATCCTTGACAACTTCAATATTTTCTCCATTTATCATGATGTTGCTTATTTGTCCAGTTGTTAGGATTTTTGTTTTCTTTATGTTGAGGTGTAATCCATACTGAAGGCTGTAGATCTTCATCAGTAAGTGCTTCAAGTCCTCTTCATTTTCAGCAAGCAAGGTTGTGTCATTGCATATCGTAGGTTGTTAATAAGTCTTCCTCCAATCCTGATGTTGTGTTCTTCTTCATATAGTCCAGCTTCTCAGATTATTTGCTCAGCATACAGACTGAATAAGTATGGTGAAAGGATACAACCTTGATGCACACCTTTCCTGATTTTAAGTCACATGGTATTCCCTTGTTCTGTTCAAATGACTGCCTCTTGGTCTATGTACAGGTTCCTCATAACCACAATTAAGTGTTCTGGAATTCCCATTCTTCGCACTGTTACCCATAATTTGTTACGATCCACACAGTCGATTGCTTTTCCATAGTCAAGAAAACACAGGTGTACATCTTTGCGGTATTCTCTGCTTTCAGCCAAGATCCATCTGACATGAGCAATGATATCCCTGGTTCTGTGTCCTCTTCTGAATCTGGCTTGAATTTCTGGCAGTTCCTTGTTGATGTACTACTGCAACCATTTTTGAATGATCTTCAGCAAAATTTTACTTGTGTGTGATATTAATGATATTGTTCGATAATTTCTGCATTCTGTTGAATCACCTTTCTTTGGAATGGGCACAAATATAGATGTCTTCCAGTCAGTTGGCCAGGTAGCTGTCTTCCAAATTTCTTGGCAGAGTCGACTGAGCGCTTCCACAGTTGCATCTGTTTGTCGAAACATCTCAATTGGTATTCAAATTTGAAAAGATACTAGCTAGAAATTTTCCAATTTTGATTAAAAATGTGGATTCACAGAGACAGGAAGCACAATAAAAAGCAGGATAAGTAAAAAAGGTTTGTCTAGACCACCCAGTGAGGCTGTCTGAATTTTGTGGGTATGGGGCCCACTAACTGGCTTCCTCAGGATAAACCAAAAAAATCAAACCAGTTGCCACTGAGTTAACTCTGACTAATGGCGACCCTATGTGTGTCAGAGTAGAACTATGCATCCCGGGGTTTTCAATGGCTAATGTTTTTGGAAGTAGATTACCAGGTGTTTCTTCCAAGGTACCTCTGGGTAGACTCCAACCTCCAATCTTTTAGTTAGCAGCCAAGGGCATTAAAAATTTGCATCACCCAGGAACTCTTTCCTAAAGATGGGCCTTGGCTACTAAGAGGAAGTTATTGTACAAAAAGTATCAAACAAAAAGAGAAAATCCTAAAAGCAGACAGAGAGGAAGGACAGATCTCTTCTCATTCTACCTTTTAATGTCAGTTCCCTGCATATGAGCATGTCCAGTCTCTCCAGCCAGACTAAAGCCCCTTAACATCCAAACCTCTATCATCTGTGTGCCCTCAGGCAGGTTATTAAACCTCTGAGTCCCAGGTTTTTCTTTGGTAGAAAGATTGAGGGGCACGGTGCCCTATGAAGGAATGTTGGCTTTGAGGTCAGGCAGACCTGGGATAAATTCTGGCTCTGCTACTTACTAGCGGGGGCCATTTTTGTTTTCCTGGTGCCAGTGCTCATGCATAGGCCATTGACTTGTATGTCGCTGTTGACAATGAAAAAGAATGAAGAGCAAGAGAACAAAACCCCCATGTTAGAATTTCTATTTAAAAAGAAATATTTGCATAAGTACCGGCTCTGTGTGTGAACATTCCTCACATTCTCTCCTGGAGCCCGAGCCTTTGCAACATCCTTTCAAGTGATTGTAATTTGGGGAACGTCAGGAGCCAAGGCTTGAGAAAATTGTCCTCCCCACTCACGGAGTGCTTTCATCGGCCTGTGCAAGGCCCCCTCTATCTTAATATTTTTTCCTCTCCTTCATCCCCGGCCCCTACTCTCATTCTCTCTCAGACACCAGCACACATTACGATGCACTTGCTATATGTCATTGAATATGTATGTCTGTCCCTGTTAAATACGTCGTGTTTCTTTGCAGTAGAACGTGTTTCTAATTTCCATAAATGATATTGTGTTACAGACCTTAATTCTGTTTCTTTTTTTTCCCACTCAATACTTTTTTTTTTTTTTTTAATATCTATCCCTGATTCCGCCTGTACATATAATGTGGTTGCTTTTCATTGCTGCTTGGCATTCCGTAGTGTGCACAGTATCCTCACTTCACAGGTGAGGAAACTGAGGCTCGGAGAGCCCAGACGACCTCGCCCAAGGTCACACAGCCAATAGGCCTCTCTTCCTTCATAGATTCAGAGACAGTGCTCATTGCATCTTCTCACTGAGTCCACTGACCTCCCAGCTCCCTGAAAGGGGAAGGCCCCCGGCTGGGCCTTCAAACCAAAAACCAAAACTAAACCAGTTACTGTCGAGTGGATTCCGACTCATGGCGACCCCGTGTGTATCAGAGTAGAATAGAGTTTTCATGGGTGTGACCTTTCAAAAGCACATCACCAGGCCTTTCTTCCAAGGTGCTTCTGGGAGGGTTTGAACCACCAGCCTTTCAGTTAGTAGTTGAGTTCTTAACCATTTGTCACACCCAGGGACTCCTTCCACTGGCCTCCGAAATACCCCACTCACTCTGGTGACTGGGTTCTTCAAAGCCCCACCTCTCTTCTTCTAAGTCACCTATTCAGTGAATTTCGTTCACAGTATTTAATATATATAACATATTTAATCATGTAATGTAATTTTATTTATTTAAATAGGTAATATAATTGCATGTTTCAATATTGGGAAGACATAAAAGGGTAGACAATGAAAAGTCTCCCTCTCTGCTGACCCTCAGCCACCCAGTTCTCCAACCTGGAAACAACCAGTATTACCAGTATTTAAAAATCTCATTTTAACCATACATAAAAATATGTTTACATGATGTTCCTTGCTCCTATTTTTTTTATTTTCTTTTATTTTTTCCCATACAAAAATTTATACATACATTGTTATGTGACTCTAATTGCTGTCCCCATACTGTGACAGCACACTCCTCCTCCCCACTCCTGATTCCCTGTGTCCATTCAACTAGCTCCCAACCCTCTCTGCCTTCCCATCTCACCTCCAGACAGAAGCTGCCCATTTAGTCTCTTGTATCTACTTGAGCTAAGAGGCACACTCCGCACGAGTATCACTTTATGTCCCACAGTCCAGTCCAATCCCTGTCTGAAGAGTTGGCCTTGGAAAT
>NW_004444001.1:2363458-2423859 GCF_000243295.1 Trichechus manatus latirostris | reverse complement strand
ACTTATGGTTTGTATTGTGTTTATGCCATGTACTAGGGCTCCTAGCATTGTCCCTATTTTTTCTTCCATGATCTTTATCGTTTTCAATTTTATATTTAAGTCTTTGATCCATTTTGAGTTAGTTTTTGTGCATAGTGTGAGGTATGGGTCTTGTTTCAGTTTTTTGCAGGTGGATATCCAGTTATGCCAGCACCATTTTTTAAAGAGATTGTCTTTTCCCCTAATTAACAGACTTTGGGCCTTTGTCAAATATGAGCTGCTCATAGGTGGATGAATTTATGTCTGAATTCTCAATTCTGTTCCATGGGTCTATGTATCTATTGCTGCACCAGTACCAGGCTGTTTTGACTACCTTGGTGGTATAATAGGTTCTAAAATCAGGTAGTGAGAGGCCTCCCACTTTGTCCTTCTTCTTGAGTAATGCTTTACTTATTCGGGCCCTCTTCCCTTTCCATTTGAAGTTGGTGGTTTGTTTCTCCATCTCCTTAAAAAATGCCAGTGGAATTTGGATCGGGATTGCATTGTATCTGTAGATCACTTTGGGTATTTTCACAATGTTGAGTCTACCTATCTATGAGCAAGGTATGTTTTTCCACTTATGCAGGTCTCTTTTGGTTTCTTGCAGTAGTGTCTTGTAGTTTTCATTGTACAGATCTTTTATGGCTCTGGTTAGATTTATTCCTAAGTATTTTATCTTCATGGGAGTTATTGTAAATGGTATTGATTTGGTGATTTCTTCTTTGAGGTTCTCTTTGTTAGTGTAAAGCAATCTAACTGATTTTTGTATGTTTATCTTGTATCCTGAAACTTTGCTGAAATCTTCTATTAGTTTCAGTAGTTTTCTTGTGGATTCTTTGGGATTTTCTGTATGTAAGATCATATCATGTGCAAATAGAGATACTTTGACTTCTTCTGTACCAATTTGGATGCACTTTATTTCTTTTTCTAGCCTAATTGCTCTGGTTAAGACCTCCAGCACAGTGTTGAATAAGACTGGTGATAAAGGACATCCTTGTCTGCTTCCTGTTCTCAAGGGGAATGCTTTCAAAGTCTCTCCATTTAGGATGATGTTAGCTGTTGGCTTTGTATAAATGTCCTTAATTATACTGAGGAATTTCCCTTCTATTCCTATTTTGTTGAGAGTTTTTATCATGAATGGGTGTTGGGCTTTGTCAAATGCCTTTTCTGCATCGATGGAGAAGATCATGTGGTTCTTTTCTTTTGCTTTGTTTATGTGATGGATTACATTGATTGTTTTTCTAATGTTGAACCATCCCTGCATACCTGGTATAAATACCACTTAATCATGGTGAATTATTTTTTTGATATGTTGCTGAATTCTATTGGCTAGAATTTTGTTGAGGATTTCTGGTTGCTATCTCTCTATGGAGTCTTGCAGCCTATTGAATTTGTCATTATGCTCTAATCTTTTTAATTTCCTCTATTGCATGTTCTGCATTTTGATTAATTTCCTTCCCAATTTCTTGAAGAGTTCTGTATATTAATCTTTTATATTCTACCTCTGGTAAATCCAAGAAGTTTTCCTCCTCTGGAAAATTTCTAGATTCTTTACTTTGGGAGCTTGCTGAAGCCATCATGGATTGCCTTTTTATGTGATTTGATATTGACTGTTATCTCTGAGCCATCAATAAGTTATTATATTTATTTATTTTATGTTTGCTTACTGTGTCCTAGCCTCTTGTTTTGTTTTGATATGCTCAGATAGGCTGCTTGTATGAACTAGTTTGATTATCGGCACCTTTGAAGTTCTAATGTCTTGTCACCAGTTGGTTAGGTCTGTTACTAGATATGTGAACTCAGGAGTCTGCCCACTCCTCCTGTATGGATTCAGCTCAGGTGCCTAGGTAGATAGGCACCGAGTGTGTGGTGTAGGCTCTCACCTATAGTCCTAGACAGGCATGGGTGATTGGTGTAGGCACAGGCATCTGGCTGCAGCAGGGGGCCACACTCTGAGCAAGGCAGGGGGCTGATGGCCACCCCTGAGTGTCCAGGAGGAAGACGTGTCCCTGTTCTCTAGAGTGCGTAGGTGGGTGGGTTTTGCAGTGGGACTATAAGCATCCAGTGCTGTTAGCTGTAAGGACTGGGGGGCACCTCTTATTCTTGGGCCCCTATCACAGGTGGCTACGTGGCGTGGGTGGAGCCACCAGTCCTCAGGCCCCTGATGTGGGTAGGTGAAGACCCTGCTTAAGGGGCAGAGCAGTGTCAAATGTCAAGAACCTGCCACTTCACAGCTGAAACAGTTGAAATTAGAGTTCCAGTATATACCCTGTTGTACGGTAATGAGGGCCTACGCTGTTGGAATGGGCCCACAGAAGTCTATGTAGGGGGAAAGGCACTCAAAGTCTGTGGATCCCTCATGCTTATGCCTAGGCAAAGGAGCTGTACCTACCCTGGGTTCCTGGCTTAGGGGAGCCAGCAGTTTATTTTTAACCCTGTTTGTTAATTTGTTCACTCTCCAAGGCAGGGAGAATGGCTCTGGGAGTGTGATGGATCTTACTTCTGGCCCAGGGGACTCGGCAATTTCTGAAGCTGGTCCAGGACCCAGTGCAGAGCAGGGAGTGGGGAGGTAAATGGGAGAGAGGTTTTTCCCTACTGGGGGTGTTTTTGATCCACGCGGTAGGCCGTATGCAGCTACTTATCTTTTTTGCAGATCCAGGGCTGCTTCTCATTGGTTCTGTGTGGCCGTGTAGACTCTCAGGGGCTAGATCTCTCCCAGTGCGGAAAACATGCCTTCCAAGCACTGCTGCTTGCCTGCCTTGCTGCACACCCCGGAGCTGATGAGGCCTGAAGGGCTCAGGCTCCTGCTGGGTCAAGTCTGGCAACTTCTTGCTGCTTCCAAACCGTCTCTCCCTCCCCCTGCCACTCAGTCCGGTTCCTCAACTCTGTCTTTGATGTTCAGGGATACCAGATCGCCATATATAATCGAATCACTTGTTTTTTCAGGTCTTTGTTGTAAGAGGGTCCACTGGAAGTGTCTGACTACCCCACCATCTTGGCCCCCACCCCCCATGCCATTTTTACAGAGACCTATACAGTATTACACCAGGCTCTGAATTCAGTGCTCGGTGGTTCCCATAGCCCCACGAGAGAAATAAATCTTCCAGGAGCTTCCCTGGGTGGTGCAAACAGTTAAACGCCTGGCTACTAACTAAATGGTTGGCAGTTTGAGCCCATCCAGAGGCACTACAGAAGACAGACCTGGTGATCTGCTTCCAAAAGGTCACAACCATTGAAAACCCTATGGAGCAGTTCTACTCTGCACACATTGGGTCACTATGAGTAGGAATCAACTCAATGGCAACTGGTAAAGGGACTTGCCCCTGGCTCCTAGCCATTAAGAGGCAGGGCCAGGATTTGATAGAGCACCTTCTGTTTTCAAAGTCCTTGTGCTTCGCTCTCCTAGAGACAAACACCCCACAGCAGTTCCATGACGGTGTGCACATCTGTTTCCCAGCTCAGTTGTGCATGGCACCTGGTCAGGGCAGGAGCTGGTCATCCCTTTCTCAATGCCCTGGGGCCTAGCGGGGTACCTGTCACATAGCAGGGACTCCGTAAATGCAGGTGGGATGAGTAAGTCCATGTGTGCTTCCAACACAGCGGCCTCCTCGGCTCTTGTAACAACATTTCATACCCAGCTCCAAGTATCGACAGAATTCTCATCTCAGTCTGTTAAATAACTGCCTAATTTTCCACTCGATTGACAGACTCCATTTTACTTAACTGGCCCCTATTGTGTAGCAATTGGATGGGTTCTCATCCCCTCTAAACTAGGGGGAGGCACCAGGGCTGCTGGTGCAGTGGTGTCGTATTCTGAAGGAGCAGTTCTAGAAAGAGCACTTCTGTGCCACTAGCAATGGCAGGCCCCTTTGGGATAAGCCTGGGGTTGTCCTGGGGCTCAGCAGGTTCCACCCTGTCCCCAGGCACCCTCTAGTCCTGCCCTCAGTCCCTGCCCTGCCTTTGCTGGTCCCTTCCAGGGAACAGAGGACAGAGCTCCCATATGGCCTCCCCAACCCCAAGTCTATACTGCCCTGACCCCCTGCTTTCTTGTCTGCTCTGTGTCTTAAGTCTTTCGATCCCCCTCTGAAACCATCTCCAGCCAATTCATTTGCTGTCGAGTCCATTCCAACTCATGGTGACCCCATGTGTGTTAGAGTAAGACTGTGCTCATAAAGTTTTCAATGGCTGATTTTTTCACAAGTAGATCACCAGGCCTTTCTTCCAAGGCACTCTGGGTGGACTCTAACCTTTCGGTTTGCAGAGAGCATGTTAACCGTTTGCACCACCCAAGGACTCCCTCTCCGAAGCAGAATCTTTGACTTCTTTCAGTAACATTCACGGAGCTCCCACTTGGTGTCCAGCCCTGATCCAGGTGCTGGGGATTCAGCTGTGAACAAAAGAGACATCCGGCTCACACAGCTGACATTCCAGAACAGGGAGATGGACGATAAACAGATGGAGAAATGATACGTCAGGTGGTGATAAGTGTCAAGGTAACAGGAAGGGGGAATTGATAATTTCAACGGGGTGGTCCAGGCAGGCCTATGTGAGGAGGCGATATTTGAGCAGAGACCTGGATGAAGAGAAGGAGTGAGCCACGTGGACATCTGAGGGAAGAACTCTACAGGTCAAGAGAACAGGGAGTGCAAAGGTCCTGAGACACGAGAGGCTCAGCATGTTCTAAGAACAGCGAAGAGGCCAGTGTGGCTGGAGTGGGTGAGGCAACGGGGGCCATGTTGTGTAGGGCCTCTGGACCTTCCTCGGGCTTTGCATTTTAATCTGGGTGAGATGAGAGGATTTTGCACAGATGTAGGGCATGAATTGACTTGTTATAAAAGATCCTGCTGGCTGCTGTGTGGAGAATAAATGACAGAGGGGACAAGAAGAGAAGCAGACACAATCATCCAGGCAATATACAATGGTGGCCTGGACCAGGGTGGTGGCAATGAAGCAATGTGTAAACACATACACACACACACACACACACACACACACACACACACACACACAATTTTGGATCTATTTTGAGGTTAGGACTGACAGCATTCATCAAATCTAGAAGGAACCCCAGAGATCATTTTCCAACCCCGTTTTATAGATGACAAAACTGAGGCCAAGAGAGAAGAAGTGACCCATCCTGGCCACACACAGAGTTGGGAACATAGAGCTGGAATCTGGGCTTATGATCTTCTCTCCTTTGGTCTGGCCTCAACATCTGTCTTTGCCTCTTGAGTTCTTCTCTGGGTGTCCTTTTCTCTCTTTGTCTCTCTCTGTTCCTGCCCTCTGTCTCTCTATCTCCGCGGATGCCTCTGCATTCATTTCTTCTCCTGTCAGGCCCCATTTGGAACATTAATTAGTGATGAATTAGCAACGTAAATCCCAGCAGTTGCTGTCGCCTGGTGCCCACCGGCTCTTGGAAGAGACCTTGCAAATCTGATCTTAATACCTCTCGCCTCCTCTCCTTGGGCAATTACTTCTCACGTCATTTGTCTGTGGAGGCTGTGGTCCCCTCCCACCCTCCTCTCCCTGCTGAGGACAACAAGTTCATCTTTGTCAATTAATTATTGAATGGTTTATTTCGCACTGGGGGGTGATAAGAGAAGGGAAAGCCGCATGTTGTGAAATCATCACTGTAATTATATAGACGCTGCCGCATCACAATGCTGCAGGTGTCAGTGGGGGCGGGGAGAGGAAGAAAGGGCAGAGACCCCAGCAGTGGGCAGGAGGCCAGGCTCGGTGACCTCGGGGCAGCCCATGAGCCTCTCTGAATCATGGTCAACAGACATACCCATATTGAGCTTCCAGAGTCTAACTCCAAATGGAGAGGGGGACACTGGAAATTAAGCAGAGTCATGCACACCCACTTTGTCATCTGGTGTGATCAGAATGTGTGAAGGCTGAGGACATCCTCATAGTGCATCCCCAAGTCTTGTACAAAATATGGTTGCATACTGGAGGGTCTTTGATACTTTAGCAAAAAGCCCTTGCAATGATCCACAAAGCCCACACCATCTGCCCCACCCACCCCACCCTGCTACCTCTCTCCCCTCATCTTCGACTACTTTCCCCTTCAGCCACATTGGTCTGCTTGTTACTTCTTGCACACGCTAGGCACCCTGGCCCCCAGGGCCTTTGCTGTTCCTTCTTCGTGGAGCCCTCCTTCCTCAGAAATCCACATGGCTCATTCTTTCATCACCTCCTGCAGGTCATCAGACATCACCTTCTCAGTGAGACCCTCCCTGAGCACCTTATTTAAAATTGCAACCCCTGCACCCACACACATTCTCTCTCTTCCTGCTTTATTTTGCTCCAGAGTACTTTATCACATTTGACATATGATGTATTTTGCTTATTTATTTGTTTATTCTTGGTCTCTTTGTCTCTCCAAAGTGTAAGCTCCACAAAGGCTGGGATTTTTTTGTCTGTCTTCCTGCTCCCCCCATCACTTCTGTGTCTCTAGCACCTAGAACAGTGCCTGGCACATAATAAGCACAGATATGAATGAATGAATGAATATTTGTATGGCATGGGACCTGAATGTGGAAAGGACTGGGGTGAGTTCCTTCTCCTAGAACAGGCTGTCAAAGCCTGCTGCAGCACCAGGGACTTAGGGAAGATTCTGGGCAGAGATGGGGGACCCTGGCGAGGAAGGAAAACCACTGGAAAAGTCATTTTAAAAGCAAATGTTCCCGTTGATTGCATGTCTGCGCACGCCTGGAGGCTGGCGTGTTTGATGCTGCCGCTCCGTCGGTCACACGCAGATTGGCCCCACCTCCTCCCGCCTCCCGCCAGGGAGGGGACAGGAACGTGAGAAGTTGCAGACACTTTGATTAACTCCCCAGCAAGAGTCCCCACGCCTGTGTGTCCTTCTCTCCCCAAGGCTGTAACGGGGGACAGTAAGCTGAGGGCTCGGGGATGGTGGGAGCTTTCTTCAGAATGTATGTTGGGAGTGGGGGGCAGACCAGCCTGTCAGGGGGGAGCGGGCACTGAGGAGCGGAGAGAGACAGACGTCCCCCTACTATGACGAGATACGAGAGGGCAGTGTGTGGGGAGATGATGAGGGAGGTAGCGGGGCAGGGAAGGAGGCAGCCTTCTCTACGGGGGAGAATGAGCTACAGAAAGAGCATTTGAGGGGCTTAGGGAATTGGTAGGGGTGGGATGTGGGCCCTTGGGGGCTCCCAGTTCTTCTGCACAGGACCCTTTCCCCCCAAAACTCCTCTTGTCACCGCCGAGCTGTGCTGTCCCTCCCCCCAGAAAAGAAGATGGTGATTTTTTAGAGCCAGTTTTCCCCCAAATCTCTGGAGATGCTGGAGCTGCTGTTTCCATGGAAACCTTCCCGCCAACCTTGGTAAGGAGGAGCTGGGCGACCGCCCCCGTCCCCGCTGCCCCCACGCCTCCCCGGCTCTAGCCTGCAGGGGGGCCTCAAGTTGAAAATAATCCCCCTCCCCCAGATTTTCCCAGCAGGGGCTCCGCTTAGCTGAGGGGAAGGCAGCTGGCTGTTTCAGGTGCTCAGGCCTAGAGATGGAGGGACGCTAAGACCAGGGCAAGCAGGAAGTGGGGCTCCCGGAGGGTGGAGGCTGGGGAAACTCTGTCTTCCATCATCACCCCTCCCCCCAAACTGACTGGTTCAGGAACTCTGCTGGGACTGGCTGAGAGGTCAGAGTCTCCCCTTCCCAAGATATCCCCAAGATCCTCATTTATCTCTGGCCCTGTACATCTCTGCGGAGTTCCCCTCCCCAGCCCCAGCCCTACCTGGACTCATCCAGGATCACAACTGCAAACTGTAAAAACAAGAAAGAAAAGGAAAAAAAAAAAAAAAAAAAAACCGTACAACATAAGCACAAAAGGAATTTATTGCGAGGACATGTAAGTAGCTCCTTATATGGATGGGAAGCTTGGAGAAACAGGCTTGGAAAACTGGCAAGTTGCAAGCAAGAAAGGCTGGTCATGGGGAGATGGCCAAGGCATGCCTGAGACAGCCCAGGTAGGGAAGGGGTCACTGGCCGTCTCCAAACACTGGCCACCTAGGGCCACCCGCAAGTCTGGACATGGGCACCTCTTGAGCGGTTTGCAACGGTCCCCACCTCTCCATTTCACTCCCTCCAGATCAAGAACCTGGGCAAAGGGATAGTATGAGAGAGTGTTTTGGAGGGTGATGAATTGTTCTGTATTCTGACTGTGGTGGTGGGTACAGGAATCTATACATGTGTTAAAATTTGTAAAACTGTACACCAAAAAAATTTTTTACTGTATGTTAATTTAAAAAACAGAATAAAATCCTGGGCAAAAACACCCTACTGGCAAGCTGGCTTCTGTGCCCACACCCCAGTGTCCAGGGCTCAGGGAGGACTGCACCCCCTTTGGCTTCCAGAAGGGGTTAGGGCCCTGTCTCCCAGCTAGACACACACCAGGAGAGTCTGCTGAGAGGTAGGGAGTTTGGATACTGGGCAGCCAGCAGATGGCCAGATGGCCCCTTCCCTAGAGGAGAATTTGGGAGCTTGAGAGAAGCTTCTGTGGAAATGCCTCCCACCCCAAAGGCCCTCACATCAGTCAGGGCAGCAGATCCTGAAAGAAAAGAGAGAGCAGGTTTCTGATCCAGCTGGGCACAGGGAACCCAATCAGGCATTCAAACAAGCACACCTGGACTGCACACATATGACGGAGCAAGTACACATACTCAACTGTATGTTTATAAACCAAAGAAACAATTACGGTAGAGTCAACTCCAACTCATGGCGACCCCTGCGTGTCAGAGTAGAACTGTCCTCCATAGGGTTTTTAATGGCTAATTTTTCAGAAGTAGATCGCCAGGCCTTTCTTCTGAGACACCTCTGGGTGGACGTGAACCTTCAACCTTTGGTTAGCAGCTGAGTGTATTAATCGTTTGCACCACTCAGGGACTCCATATGTTTATAACCACCCACCCTCCATCCCCCCACCCCCTGAATCACTAGTTTGATCATCAGGAGACCTGAGGTGTAGTCTGGGCTTGGGCCCTAACTTATTGCATGGTTTTGAATAAACCCCTCTTCCCTCTGGGCTAAATTGTCTCCTGTGTAGAATGGGGCCTTCTTGATGACACCTCCCAGCTCTGGCACACCGAGCAAAACAGGCCCTAGAATTAATGGAACTGGCAGCTAGGAAGCCTGAGTTTCTGATGTAACCCTGGGTAAGTGCTCACCACTCCTCTGGACTACAATGGGGTGGAGAGAATGACCACATGTCACAAGGAACCCACTTGACAAAGAGCACCATCACAGCAAAGGAGGAGGCTCTGGTGAAATGGAGGACTCCAGCCCTACTCCCACCCCCAGCCAATAGGAACGCGGTGCTGGGCAATGCCTCTCTTATTAGCCATTGCTCTGGGGGTTCACTGGATCCTGGAAGTGGGGGGAGTGTCCCTGGAGACCCAGCCCTCAAGGGCAGAAGAAAGCAGTGGAGGGCAGTGGAATGCCTTTAATAAGGGGCTGAGGGCAGCCCGGGCCAGCACTGGGCTTTAACCCCCCTCCAACCTCTCTGTATCTCCAGGAATCAGGAAGGAGAAGCCTCCCCTCGAAAGTACTCCCCTGGCCCACACTCGCCCTCACCAGCTCTACCTGCTTCCTTATCTGCAATGGGAACCCTCTCTGGTTTCCAATCAGGAGCTTCCTGAAGGCTGTGGACAGTGCCCTCCCTGACACCTTAAGCTTTCGCCTGGAGCAGCAGGGAGAGAGAGGCTCTCAGGCCAGATATCATGAGTGTACTCCTCTCCATGCCTCTGACCCCTGCATCGTCAGCCCCATGGTCCCTCATTAAACACCTCTCCCAGCCCTCACGTGTCTGACAGACTTGTTCGCCCTTCTGACATCATTTGGTGCAGGGGTCTGGAGAGGCCCACGTCGGGGGTAGGGGGACAGCCCAACAGCTCTGGGTGGAGGCCTATGGAGAGGTTGAAGGCAAGGGAGACATCTCTGTGGAGTGGCACCTGCTCAGTCCAGGGGAGTGAACCAGATGACTTCAGCCAGATGGCTCAGCTGCCCAAGTGGGCTCGGGGATGGGAGGGGCATGTAACCTACCTGGTGCCCCTCTCCTGCCCTCACATCACCCTGGTCCCTGCTCTCTGCCTGCTCCCCTGCTCCATTTGGAGCTCTGTGGCTTGATCAGGGCCCCAGAGAGGGAGGGGGAGAGGGAGGGCAGCAAGGGCTCTCCCAGGGGACCTGCCCTGTAGGAGGAGGAAGGGGTGTGCCATAGGGCAGCATAGGGCTTCCCTGAGCACATTTACCAAAAGAAGCAAAGTCTTTTCTACAATGTTAAAGGTAACATGTTGACTTGGCATGTTGTTAAGACGATGAGGAAGCCAACTTTTGTGATGTCTCTGGGAATAGAGACAGAAGGCACATCCCAGTTCCTCAGGTGCTCCCCTGCTTATGGGGAGGCACGCAACTCAGCAGTTACAATCAGTAAATGCACTTAGAGAGGATAAGCTCAGGTTCTGAGAGCATCGGCAAGGGACACCTAACCCACCGGGGGAGGGATGGAGACAGACAGAGAAGTGACCCTGGAAATACATCAGGTGGAGAGAAGCAGAAGGAAGAGTGGGGAGTACCTGGGGAGCCAGGAGGGATGAGAGGGCCTCATAATTGTTGTTAGTTGCCATGGAGTCAGCTCCATCTCATGGAGACCTTATATATAACAGAACAACATGTTGCCTGGTCCTGCACAGTCTTCCTGATCGTTAGTATGTTTGAGTCCATTGTTTCAGCTGTTGTAGCAATCCATCTCATTAAGGGTTTCCCTCATTTTTGCTGACCCTCTACTTTACCAAACAGAATTCTTTTTCTAGTGACTGGTCTTTCCTGATGACATGTCCAAAGTAAGCAAGACAAAGTCTCGCCATCTTCTTTCTAACGAGATCTTGGTTGTATTTCTTTTTTTATTTTATTTTATTTTATTTATTTTTTTATTGTACTTTAGATGAAGGTTCACAGAACAAATAGATTCTCATTGAACAGTACACATGCTGCTTTATGACAATGGTTAACAACCCCACAACATGTCAACACTGTCCCTTCTCAATGTGGGTTCCCTGTTACCAGCTTTCCCGTCGCTTCCTGCCTTCTAGTCCTTGTCCCTGGACTGTTGTGCCCCATTAGTCTCCTTTTGTTTTATGGGGTTGTCTAATCTTTGGCTGAAGGGTGAACCTCAGGAGTGGTGTCCGGGGGCCATACTCTCAGGGTTTCTCCAGCCTCTGTCGGGCCAGTAAGTCTGGTCCTTTTTTGTGAGTTAGAATTTTGTTCTACATTTCTCTCCAGCTCTGTCCGGGACCCTCTGTTGTGATCCCTGTCAGAGCAGTCCATGGTGGTAGCCAGGTACCATCTAGTTGTACTGGACTCAGTCTGGTGGAGGCCGTGGTAGTTGTGGTCCATTAGTCCTTTGGACTAATCTTTCCATTGTATCTTCTTTTCTTCATTCTCCCTTGCTCCCGAAGGGATAAGACCAGTGGAGTATCTTAGATGGCTGCTCACAGGCTTTTAAGACCTCAGACGCTACTCACCAAGATAGAAGGTAGAACATTTTCTTTATAAACTGTGTTATGCCGATTGACCTAGGTGTTCCCCAGGACGATGGTCCCCACAGCCCTCTGCCTGGTAATTCAGTCCCTCAGAGAGTTTGGATGTGCCGATGGAGCTTCCATGACCTTTCCTTGTACAAGTTGTGCTGGCTTCCTCAGTATTGTGTACTGTCTTATCCCTCAGATCTTGGTTGTACTTCTATTAATACTGATTTGTTTGTTCTTTGGGCAGTCCACAGTATATTCAACATTCTTTGCCAGACCTGTTCAACATGAAGTTGCTGGTATTTGCACAGCACCTTACACGGTGCTTCCACCTACTTCCACCCATTTTGTCTTATTTGATTCTTGACACATAGTTATGATGATGATGGAAATGTTGCATATCTGAGCTGTTCAGTATGGAAGGTACTAGCCACATATAACTATTGAGCATTTGAAATGTGGCTGGTGCCACTGGGAAGCTGGGTTTTAAGTTTTACCTAATTTTAATTAATGTAAATGTAAATGTAAGAAGCCACATGGACCTCGGGCCTACCACACTGGACAGTGCAGTATCGAGACACTGGGGGTACAGTGGTGACAGTACATACCAGTTGGGGAGACAGGCATTAAGCAAACACCTATGTGGTCTAGTGTCAGGTTACGATAAATGCTATGGAGACAAATAGAGTTATAAAGTGACACATTGTTGTTAGCTGCCATCAGGTTGGCCCCTGACTCCATGCAGAACAGAAGGAAATGCTGCCTGGTCCTGCACCATCCCCATGATGGGTTAGGAATTGGACTGTTGTGATCCATAGGACTGTCATTGGCTGGTTTTCAGAAGTAGAGCACCAAGTCTTTCTTCCTAGTCCATCTTAGTCTGGAAGCTCCACTGAAATCTGTTCAGCATCTTAGCAACACACAAGCCTCCATTGACAGATGGTGGTGGCTGCACATGAGGTGCACTGGCCGGGAATCGAACCTGGATCTCCTGCCTGGAAGGTGAGAATTCTACCACTGAACCACCACTACCATATAGAGTGATGCAGAGGGGTGCTGTTCAAGAAAAGGAGATCAGGAAAGGCCCCTCTAAGGAAGTAACCTATGCAGAGACTCGAGTGAAAGGAGCGAGACTGCTGCAAGGTTCGCTGGGGGAGCAGCATTCCAGGTAGAGGGAACTGCAACTGAAGAGGCCCTGAGGTGGGAATGTGCTTGGGGCACCCAGGAAGGCCAGAGTAGCTGGAACAGGGGAGGGAGGGGGCAGGAAATGAGGTCCAAGGGAACCCAGGGACCAGGGCCAGTGGGGCCTTGCAGCCCACAGAGAGGCGTATGGGTTTTATGCTGTGAAGTGAAGCTGTTGTCACAACTGATTGAACCAGGAATTACCACTGGAGCCCACCCTGCTATGCCCAGCTATCCACTTTTTCTGCCTGCCCCCAAACAGCCAGCCACTGCTGGAGCAGTTAAGGGTCAATGACATACAGCTGGTTTTGTTGTGGATAAATGAGACGCGTGTTCTGTGTGTGTCTCTGGCTCCCTATTTCCTACCGCCCCTCGCCCCATCTCTGTCTTTGACTCTCAGGGTCTCTGCTCTTGCCTATTCCCGTCCTATCTCCTGTCTGTCTCTGCCTACCTCTCTGGGCTGGTCTCTGACTAGTCTCTCTGTGACTCTGTCCTCTTGACTGCACCATCCTTGAGGAGTAAGGAGGCCCAGGCAGGGTACAGGGAGAAGGGGGCATCCAGGCCTTAAAGACCCCACATACATCCCCAGGAGAAAGGCTATTCCAGCTGGTGGGAAAGAAGGGGAAGGCCGTAAGTGGGCACTTTTGTTCCGTCCAGAGCCAAGATTTGGCCAGGACCCCAAGAATGGGGTACTCGATGGGCATCACATCTCAAGGTACCTGGGATGGGACAATTCTTTCATCTCTTTCTGAGCTCCATCCCAGGAAAACAAGATGGGCTGGAAGAAATGGAGGGATAGGGGGATATGTTAGCTTTCAAGTCACCACCTTAGTGACTTGAAACAACACACATTTATTCTCTTACAGAAGTCCAAAATGAGCCTTATGGGACTAAAATCAAGGTGTCAGCAGGGCTGATTCCTTCTGGAAGCTTCCAGGGGAGATCAGTTCTTTGCCTCTTCCAGCTTCTAGAGGCTGCCCTCGTTCCTTGACTTACGGCTGCAGCACTTTAATCCCTGCTTCCTTCATCACATCTCTGACTCTCCTGCCTCCCTCTTTCACTTATGAAGGACTCTCATGATCCAATTGGGCCCACCTGGATAATCTAGGATATTTTCCCATCTCAGGATCCTTAAATTAATCACATCTGCCAAGTCCCTTTTGCCATTTAAGGAAACATTCATAGGTTCCAGGGATTAGGACACAGACATCTTTGGGGGGCTATTATTCAGCCTACCTGCAGGGGGCTCCACAAAACGGTATAATACTGCAGGCACCAGACTGTGAGGCCCTTGGTGCTGGGGTGGGGGGTGAGTTTATGTCAATAGGGGAAGAACAAATTGGAAAAAGAGAGTGAGAATGGCTGTACAAGTAGAAGAGTGTGATCAATGTCACTGTATTGTACATGTAGAAATTGTTGAAATGGCGTATGTTTTGCTGTGTATACTTTCAGCAACAATTAAAAAAAGTTTCTTGGTTGTACATCTGTTATAGTCACTTGTGTACTTTGCCAAGTTTCGCAGCTCTCTGCCTTCCAAGCACATGATAGACTTGCACTTGCTGGCCTCATGTGGGTTGGCGGGGTCCTGCTACTGATTTTGGCCAATCAGTTTTGAGCAGAAGTGATATATGTCACTTCCAGGCCTGAGTGTTTAATTATTGGTGCTAGACCCTCCTGAGTCCTCTCTTTCCCTCTGGCACAGCTTCTCTGTCAGCCTGATTCCCTGAGTGACTGTGATGAGCAGAGCCTCATGCCACTCCACATTGAACATGAGGAGTAAGTGAGAATTAAACTGAGATTTAGGAGTTATTTGTTAGCTCAGCATAACCTAGCCTATCCTGACTGATTCAGCCTTTCCTGACTAAACAGGCTTACAGGGAGAAACATCTAATCAACACCACCACACTACTGTTGATTCCCCACTCAATTACGATCTTTGCACCAATGTATATTTTACATAGTTGTCATCCATGAGAATGTCCACTATTATGTTCTACTTGTCCACTTCAAGTTTTCCCCCCCGTGTACATGTATCAGTCAGAATTTTGTTTGGCCATGAGTGACAGAAAACCCGAACTAACAATGGCTTAAACACCCAAGATTTCAATCTCTCAAATAAATAATTGAGAGGTAGGCAGTCAAGGGCTAATAGGGTAGTCCAATGACAATGAGGAATCCTGGCTCCTTCTTTCATGTTGCTCTGCCATTCTCAACAGATGGTTTCCTCCAAACGGCTCAAAATGGCTGCCAAAACACAAACTGTCACATCTGCATTCCAGCAAGCAGGAATAAAAATTCACCAAGAGGGGTATGCCCCCTCTCTGTAATGTTTCCCAGAAGCCACATAGGACTGTTTCGTTTATATCCCATTGTTCAGAACTTGGTCCCAAGGCTAGCCACACCTGGCAGCAAGGGAGGCTGGGAAATGCAATATTTATTCTGGGCAACCATGTACCCTGTTAATTTTTTTTCCCCTAAGGAAGAGAGAGAGATGGATCCAGGGAGGCAGCTTTCAGTCACGGACATGGTGCAGAATGGTATCCCTTCATATATACGTTCCATGGTTTGATGACCCAATCCCAGGTTGAGCCTTTTCTAATTCTTTTCACATTCCAGATAACCATATTAGTGCAAATTGCTTTCTCTTTTTGTATTATTACCTTGAGATTTATTTCCAAATTTGCAATAACCTGCTAGGTTGAAGGGTGTTACTCATTCTCTCTATCAGTAGCTGCTGTTACATTTTGCTACACTGGGCTCCCAAACATTAGCCCAAACGCTACAGCTGTGGGCAATTTATGAGTCAATGCTCCTGTTTCCCCCTAGCCCACCCACCATTCACTTGTACTGATTTAATTTCTTTTTATCAGTTTGATAGGTGTGTTGTTTATGGATGTTTTTGTTTTCATGTCATTCCTTGGCAGCCAGCTGAGTTTGGGCTGCAGCTAATTTGTAATCTACATTTTCTCAAATATCAACTGTGCATCATGGAATTTTTTTCCCAACTAAAAAGAAATTTTACAAGCCCGTTTTAGAGCTGAGAAAAGTGAGGCTCTGAGGATGAAGTCACCTACCAGTTATGGCAGAGCCAAGACTGGAGCCCAGATCTAACTCCTAGCCCAGTGTTCCTATAAACAGGACCTGTTTAAATAATAAAGCAGGAATAGGGCAAATGCTGAAGTGCAGCTGGGAAACCACTGCGTGGGGACTTGTGGGCCTCCATAGGTAGGTAATTTTATAGGGTCATTATGAGTCGAAATCGACTTGATAGCAATGGGCTTTTTTGTTTTGTTTTATTTCTTCGCAGGTAAGTTTTGGTCTAACCAATTAACCCCATGACTTTGTGCAAGTTGCTTCTTCTCTCTGGCCCTCAGTTTCCCCATCTGCAAAAATGGAAGGACCCTTCTACGCCCCTTCCAGCTCTTGATGACAAGTGCATAATCAATGCTGGGTCAGCTTAGCAAGGGAGAGAGCTGACTGCCAGGGTCATGGGGAAGACTCCTACAGGCCAGAAAGGAGGGAGAGGCCTATAGTCAAAACCAACTAGAAACAGAGGGTCAGAGCTGCAAGAGACTAAGCAGTTTTCATTCTGTTCCCCTGGTTTCCTGGGCACCACACTGATTCTCCTCCTGCCTCGCTGGATGCCTCTTCTCAGCCTCTTTGCTGGGTCCTCCTCATCTCCCTGACCTCTCAACATTCCAGTGCCCAGGCTCAGTCGTTGGTGCCCTTCCCTGCTCTATCTACACTCCCTCCTTTAGTGATCCCAGCAGTCTCATGCTATAAATACCATCTGTACGCCAACGACTCCTGTATCTATGTCCACAGCTCAGACTTTTCTCCTGACCTCCATACTTGTATGTCCGCTTGCCTGCTTGACAACTCCACTGGGATGGCTAATGGGCGTCTCAAACTCAACATGTCCAAAACTGAGCTCCTGACCTTCCCCCACAAACCTTCATCACCCACAGTCTTTCCCTACTCATCCTCCTGTTGCTCATGGCAAAAACTGAGGAATCACCCTTGACTCCACTCTTTCTCAAACACCCCATACCAATCCACCAGCAAATCCTGTCAGCTCTACCTTCAAGATCTATCCAGAATCCAACCACTTCTCACGTCTCCAATGCTACCAGCCTGGTCCAAGTTCCCATCACCTCCCATCTGGAGGACGGCAGCAGCATCCTCACTGGTCTCCCTGCTTCTGCCCTTGATCCCTGTAGTCTACTCTTAACACAGCAGCCAGAGGGATTCTAGAAAAAACTTAATTTAAATAGGACCCTCCTCTGCTCAGAACAGCCACTCATTTTACTCTGAGTAAACCTACAAGCCCTTACAATGGGCTACAAGTGCTATACAACCTGGTTTCTCATTACCTCTCTGGCTTATATCCTACCGTTCCCCCTCTCATTCACTCCACGCCAGCTTCATTGGCCTCCCTCATTTTTCCTCAAATACGTAGGCATGCTCTCACTGCAGGGCCTTTGCACAGGCTGTTCCTTCTGCTTGAAAAGTTTTTCCCCCAGCTGTCTGCTGAGTTCGCTCCCTTACCTGCGTCAGCTGTTTGTTCCAGTGTCACCCTCTATGATTCTATTTAAAATTGTAACCTCACCCTAACCCAGCATTCCCTATTCCCCTTACCCTGCTTTATTTGTTATAGTATTATCACTCTTTCATATACTATATAACTTAATTATTTACATTGTTTCAATCAGCTTTCCTCCACTAAAATGTGAGCTCCACAAAGGCAGGGTGTCAGGCTAGGTTCTCTAGAGAAGCAAAACCAGTAAAGGGTATAAATATAAATATATATACATAGATTTATATCAAGGAAACAGCTCATGTGATTGTAGAGGCTGGAACGTCCCAAGTCCATTGGATCAGGATAGGGCTTCTCCTGATTCACGTAGCCACAGGGGCTGGCAAACCCAAGATTGACAGGTAAGAGAGCAGGGCTCTTGCTCACAGGTTATGTAGGTTGACGAATCCTCAGATCGGCAGGCAAGACTGCAAGGATTCTCCTGATTCACGTAGCTGCAGGTGCTGGCAAACCCAAGATGGGCAAGTAAGCTGCTAGCTCAAGTCCCAGGAACCGGAGGTCAGATGAACAAGAGGCAGCTGCAGGCTCCAGAAGAAGCCAAAAGCCTTGGCAAGGTGAGCAGGAAGGAAGTAGGCAGCAGAGGGCAGAGGGATGAAGGCTGAGGGGGCGGTGAGCTGCCACAGGCCCCACCCCCACTGGTGCCACTTTCAGCAGATTCCATTATGAGGGTGATCACATATCAAATTTCAACAGGGACGTGATCACAATATTACACAACTGCCAAAACACTGAGAATCATGACCCAGCGAAGCTGACACACAATCTTAACCATCACACAGGGATATTTGTCTATTTTGTCCCCTGCTGTCTCCCTAGCACTGAGATGGTACCTGGCACACAGTAGGTGCACAGGACATATTTATTGAATGAATGAATGAATCTAATCCAACCCCTCATTCTACAGATGAGGAAATGAAGGTGCAGAGAGAGGAGGCAGCACCCCTGAGTCACACAGACAAAACCAGCAGCAGAACCAGGACCAGACCTAATACTTCCAGACTTACAGGTAAGTGCTCCTTTGGTCCCTCCAGGCTTGATAAAGCTGGGGATGGCAGGTATGCCTGCCAAGATCTCCGCGGATCCCTTTTATTGGCCCTGTGTTCAACTCCAGCTTCAGTGTGCTTTGCAGGTAACTCTGGGCTATGACCTTTTCAGCATTTTCCCTTGGGATATCAGAGCCACCTCATCTTAAGGAGAACTGAAAATGCCTGGGAGTTTCTACCCTTCCCCCTCCACACCCATCCAGGTAGCCTGTGGCCAGTTGCTGGTGGGAGAGTACAAGGACCAGCACCTCACCTGAAAGCAGGACCACCTCTGAAATGCAATGTATGCTCTAGAGTTCCTCACGGTATCAGGCTGAGGTTAGGACCTGACCTGAAACTGCTACCATGCTCAGCTTCTTCCTCTTTCGTATCCTGCTTCACACCTCTCTTAACAACTTCTCTAGTGAGCACTCCGTTAATATTGCACTTGCACCATATCCTCATAGCTGAGTCTGCTTCTAGAAGAATCCATCCTAAGACATGGGCCTCTGTGCTAATCTGGGTTAGACTTGTGAACCAGTGAGGTGTAGGAGAAGGGGCACAAGCTTTGGAGACTCAGTTTGATATTTGGGCTTAACCCCTGACCTGGTGGAAGACCGCAGGAAGAATACTGAGCCTCTCTGAGCCCAGTTTCCCTTACTGGAGAAATGACGTTAATTATGTCTTTCTTATGGGGTTGCTGTGTGGATTAAACGAGATAAAATATGAGAAGCACCTTTCGCAGTGGCCAGCACAGAGCAGTCACACAATAAACATTAAATCCTTCTCAATCCCCCATTTGTGATCTGTTTGTGACCCCGCTTGCCTGTCTGGATGCAGTTTGGACCCCAAGATTCCTCCTTAGCAACAGAGCAGACCCTGCCTAGATGTGAGTATGATGAGTTAGCAATCTGCCACTCCTTCATAGGGTTCTAGGGACTTAATGGAGCAGAAGGTTTCCTGAGGCCACTGAGGCATCTCCCAGAGGGAAGAGAGTGAGGTTCAGGGTGAATAAGACTATCTGGGGGTCAGCACACATGCATACACCTCCCCATGGGTTCCCACACTGTACCAGCAGCTGAATGGTACCATCAAGCAAACCTCCTCCAGAGTGTCAACACCAGCCCTCAGCTGGGTGGGCAGCCTATATTTGCCTGGTGAGGTCCAGGTTGGGTTGTAAGTTGTCAAGCAGTTGACTCAGTGTTCATTTAGCCTATTCTCCAGGCTCAGCCCAGCCATGCTTAGCACCCCCTTCTGTCCTTCTGATCCCCACACCTGCTGCACCATTGCAGAGCTAAGACTGGCAAGGTGGGCAAAAGGGAGGAGTATGGTCACTGCTTCCAATAGGCCCAAGTCCTGGCCCTCCTTCCTCTGCTCACATTCCATCTGTGTACATAATATTCCTTCCCATTCTTGCCCCCTGAGGCCTTGGGTGACATAATGGCACCAACAGTGGACAGTGGTGACACCCAGGAGCCCCAGAAGTCATGGAGGAGTGGAAGTCAAGTGACATTTGATTATGTGACTCTGGAAGTCCCCTCTACCAGTGTCCACCCTCCTTCCCACATACTGCTCCACACTGGATTTCTACCAGACTGCCGCCCAAGCCTGGTCACTTGACCCCTTCTCTGGCATTGTATCTACAGCCCCATCCTCACAGTCCTGCTCTTGCCCCATATCTGTGTTCAGGTTTTCTCATAAGTCCAGCCACTCCCTGATGGCAAGGGTCACGTTTATCTTTTTTTTTTTTTTTTTGGTATCTAAATACGATGGATTGTATATGGCAGCTAAAATTTTTATCAGTCATCTGATCCAACCCTCCCCTACATTTTGTAACCCGCCCCTCTGTTTGTAAACATGACAACAGAAGCACAGAGAGGGAAAAAAGTGGCTTTCTCTGGGTCCTATGGTGAGTTAGTGGCAGAGCCAGAACAGAGTCCCTGACTGCCAGGCTGTTTTATTTTGCCACCACAGGGACATCCATTATAACTTGGACATATGTGGGCAATGCCGCAGACACACCCGTCCTAGCTGTGGCAAGGCCTCTGGTGCAGCCTTTTCATGATGTCCCATGTGCTGAGATGAAGCAAGGTGGGCAAGAGTGTAGGCTGCGAGGAGCTGTCCTCTATCCTGCTTACAGTTTTTATCAGTGACCGGAATCCCTGGTGGCACAGTGGTTAAGAGCTACAGCTGCTAACCAAAAGGTCAGTAGTTTGAAGCCACTAACCACTCCTTGAAAACCCTATGGGGCAGTTCTACTCTGTCCTACAAGGCTGCTATGAGTTGGAGTTGACTTGAAGGCAATGGGTTTCGGAAGTCCCTGGGTGGTGCCAACAGTTAAAAGGCTTGGCTGTTAACCAAAATGTTGGAGGTTTGTGTCTACCCAGACGTGCCTTGGAAGAAAGGCCTAGCAATCTACTTCCCAAAAATCAGTCATTGGAAACCCTATGGAACACAGTTCTACCCTAACACACATCACAGGTGGAGTCTCCATAAATTGGAATTGACTCACTGGCAACTGGTTTTGGTTCTGGTTTGGAGGAAATTTTAGGGAAGGGCAGGGACCTGTGATCATTAAGGTTGTGTGTCAGTTTGGCTGGGCCATGATTATCAGTGATTGATTTAGTTATGATGTAGTTTGGCAGTCATGTAATGATGTAATCACCTCCACGATGAGATCTGAAAATAATGTGATCACTTCCATGATGAGATCTGATATGAGTAGCCAATCAGTTGAAAGGGATTTTCCTTGGAGGTGTGGCTTGCATCCAATATATTGGAATTTCTGGCAAAGCTCACTGGCTTTTGCTCTACTCTGGATCCTGCATTCAGCTTGTCAGCACCTGACCTCCAGTTCTTGGGACGTGGGCCAGCAGCCTGGCATCTTACCTGCCGATCTTGGATTCATTAGCCACTGCAGCTACGTGAGTCAGGAGAAACCTCCAGCCTGATGTCTGATGCCTGATCCACAGACTTGGGACTTACTCGCCTCTACAACCAAGTGAACAATTTCCTTGAGATAAATGTCTCTGTATACATATCATATATATATGTATGTACCCATTGCCATTGAGTCAGTTCAGACTCATAGCAACCCTAAAGGACAGAGTGGAACTGCCCCATAGGGTTTCCAAAGAGCAGCTGGTGGGTTTGAACCGCCGACCTCTTGGTTAGCATCCAAGCTCTTAACCACTGTGCCACCAGGGCTACATATATGTACGTATATATACACATATATATACTATATGTATATATACATATATATATACATGTATGTATATATATACACATGTGATGGTTAAGATTGTGTGTCAACTTGGCTGGGCCATGATTCTCAGTGTTTTAATGTAATCACTCCCATGATTGAATATACTGTGAGTAGCCAATCAGATGAAAGGGAGCCTCCTTGGGGGTGTGGCCCGAATCTGTATATAAGCAGACGTTCTGGCTTTTTGCTCTCTCTGAATCCTGCGGCTGCTTCCTGTCGTCTCATCTCTCGTTCTTGGGACTTGAGCTGTCAGCTTATCTGCCAAACCTGGGATTCGTCAATCTGCACAGCCTGTGAGTGGGAACCTTGCTCTCTGACCTGCCGATCTTGGGCTTGCCAGCTTCTGCGGCTGTGTGACTTGAGAGAGGCCTCTACCCTGATCCACGGACTTGGGACGTTCCAGCCTCTACAATCATGTGAGCTGTTTCCTTGATATAATCTCTCTGTATATATATATATTTATACACTTTACTGGTTTTGCTTCTCTAGAGAACCCAGCCTAAGACAACATATTATACATGTATGTATATATATACATATATACACAGGTACCAGGTCAGCAAAAAAGAGGAAGACCCTCAATGAGATGGATTGACACAATGGTTGCAATGATGGGATCAGGCATAACAATGATTCCGAGGATGGCGCAGGACCGGGCTTTATTTCATTCTGTTGTACATAGGGTTGCTATGAGTCGGAACCAATTTGATGGCACCTAGCAACAACATATATATACATGTTTCACTGCTTTTGCTTTTCTAGAGAACCCAGCCTAAAACATTTGGTACCAAGAGTGGTTCTAGAGAAACAAAATTATAAGAATGAGTTTTCTAAATTGATTTTCAAGTCTGGTTAGTCTTAAAGATGTTGATGACTCTGCTTCCAGTAGTAAAGAAGGCACTGGTAATCTATGGCATGAGGTGGCAATAAAAATATGCAAAATATCACCATCAATAGATCAGGTATTGGTGAGAGGTGAGGCTCTAGGTAGTGGCATGTTTGATACCTTTCTACAATTTTGTCAGGATGAGAAGTATAAGGAAGCTGGTTGGTTGGTCCTACTTTCACTTGACAAAGTGGTGAAAGAGATGAGCTCAGGGCTTCAGAGTGAAAACTCTAGTGCCACAAAAACAACCTCAAAGTTTCCATTTGAGCCCTGAAAGAAAGCCTTATTTCTTGTAGTAAAAGAGCCGATATTGCTGAAAACCAAACCCAGAGTCGTATTGGAAGAGTGGCTGAATTACAACACCAGTTGAATTTCCAACCTAAAATGGTGTCTGAAGCTAAACTTAGGGCATTGATTGGGAAGAAACGGGATCCTGAAACTTGGGATGGGGACATATGGGCAGATAATCAGGAAGCTGGGGACACTGAGGCCCTAAATTCTGTTGAATTGCTCCTGCCAACAAAATCATTAGCCCCTCTCCCCCCATCTGATGAGATTAACCCAGCAGAGTCTTAAGAGTCTTTGTCTGAGATATCAACTAGGGTATCATCTGAATCATCCCCTGGGCAGGCAGCTGAGTCATTGCCTGGGGCATTGCTTGAGGCAGATGCCTTACAAGACAACGCAGAATTTTCTCAAAACACATCCCCACCACCCATTTTGGCTTCTGGACCTATAACTAGACTTAAGTCCCAGTGAGCCCCAAAAGGTGACTAACAAAGTGTCACCCAGGAGGAGATACCCTATGCTCCAAAAGAACTGCTTGGCTTTTCTAATATGTACAAATGAAACCTGGGGCATATGTGTGGGAATGGCTATTAAGTGTGTGGGGTAACGGTTCAAGGAACATAAAGATGGGTCCACCAGAGTTTATTGATATGGGTCCACTAAGCACAGATTCTTCATTCAGTATTTCAGCTCGAGAGGTTAAGAAAGGATCTAATAGTTTATTTGGTTGAGTTGCTGAAGCATGGTTTATGTGGTGGTATACACTAAATCAAGCTGAAGTATCAGACCTGCATTGGTATACTGTAGAGGAAGGATCCAAAGTTTTAGAGAAATTGGCATGCTAGAGTGGATTTATCAGGTTAGACCCATAGACCCACACATGGAGTGCCTAGAGGACACACCTTTTACCACAACTGTGAGGAACAAATTTGTGATTGCTATTTTATGTAAGTCAGATTTGACAGTGGGAACTGCCCTAACTGAATTAAGACACCAAACTACAATGGGGCTGATTGGACCACTTGGTAGTAGGGACCAAGTGGTGGCACTCAATCGACAAAGACGAGGTGGGCGTGGTTACCATAATGGACAGCAGAGTCAAAACAGTATTTGGAATAATCTGACTTGTATGGAACTTTTGGTGTTGGCTACTTAATCATGGTGTTCCTAGGAGTGAAATTGATAGGAAATCTACTAAATATTTACTTGATCTGTACAAGTGGAAGGGTTCTAGGTCAAGTGAACAGCAGTCTAACTCAAATCAACAGAATAGAGAGTCACAGCCCCTTAATCAATTCCCTGATTTGAGTGAGTTTACAGATCCACAACCCCTTGAATAAAGGGGAGGCTGGGTCCCCTTGAGGAAGGACCCCACTACACAGTACAATAAAATTTATGCTGTTAATCTTTCTCCCAGCCTTCCTCAAAGGGATCTACAGCCTTTTACTAGAGTGGCTGTTCATTGGGGAAAAGGAAATAAGCAGGCTTTTCCAGGATTACTAGATACTGGCTCTGAACTGACACTAGTTCCGAGAGACCCAAAACACCAATGTGGGCCCACCTGTCAGAGTGGAGGCATGTGTAAATCAGGTTATTAATGGAGTCTTAGCTCATATCTGTCTCACAGTAGGCCCAGTGAGTCCCTGAACCCATCCTGTAGTGATTTTCCCAGTTCCAGGATGCATACTTGGAATAGATATACTCAGCAAATTGCAGAACCCCCACATTCGATACCTGAGAGTGGAGTAAGGGCTATTATGGCAGGAAAAGCTAAGTGAAAGCCATTAGAATTGCCCCTACCTAGGAAAATAGTAAACCAAAAGCAATATTGCATTCATGGGGGGATTTCAGAGATTATTGCCACCATCAAGGACTTGAAGGATGCAGGGATGGTGATTCCCACAACGTTCCCATTCAACTCACCTATCTGGCCTATGCAAAAAACGGATGGATCTTGGAGAATGACAGTGGATTATCAAAAACTTAACCAGGTGGCGACTCTTACTGCAGCTACTGTTCCAGATGTGATTTCATTGCTTTAGCAAATTAGTACATCTCCTGGTACCCGGTATGCAGCTATTGATCTGGCTAATGCCTTTTTCTCCATACTTGTTTTGAAGGACCACCAGAGGCAGTTTGCCTTCATCTGACAAAGCCAGCAATACACCTTCAGTGTCCTACCTCAGAGATATATAAGCTCTCCAGCCCTACGTCATAATTTAGTATGCAGGGATCTTGATTGCATTTCCTTCCACAAGACATCACACTGGTCCATCACATTGCTGACATTATGCTGATTGGACCTAGTCAGGAAGAAGTGTCAATGACTCTGGACTTACTGGTAAAACATTTGCATACTGCAGAGTAGGAAATTAATCTGACAAAAATTCACCTTCCACCTCGTTGAAACTTCTAGGGGTCCAGTGGTGTGGGGCATGTTGAGATATTCCTTCTAAAGTGAAGGATAAATTATTGCATCTGGCCCCTCCCACTACTAAAAAGGAGGCACAACACCTAGTGGACCTCTTTGGATTTTGGAGGCAACATATCCCTCATTTGAGAGTGCTACTCCAGACTGTTTATGAAGTGACTCAAAAAGCTGCTGGTTTTGGGTGGGACCCAGAACAAGAGAGGGCTCTGCAACAGGTTCAGGTTGCCATGCAAGCCACTCTGCCACTTGGGCCATATGATCCAGCTGATCCAATGGTGCTAGAAGTGGCAGTGGCAGACAGAGATGCTGTTTGGAGTCTTTGGCAGGACCCTATTGGTGAATCACAGCATAGACCCTTAGGATTTTGGAGCAAAGACCCACTATCCTCTGCAGATAACTACTTTCCTTTTGAGAAACAGCTTTGGCTTGTTACTGGGCCTTAGTAGAGATTGAATGCTTAACCATGGACCACAAAGTCACCATGTGTCCCGAGCTGCCCATTATAAACTGGGTGTTGTCTGACTCACAGAGCCATAAAGTTAGACGTGTACAGCAGTACTCCATCATTAAATGGAAGTTGTATATATGAGATCGGGCCTCAGCAGGACCTGAAGACACAAGTAAGTTGAATGAGGAAGTGGCCCAAATGCCCATGGTATCCCCTTCTGTCAAATTACCTTCCATCTCCCAGTCTGCACCTATGGCTTCGTGGGGTGTTCCTTATGATCAGTTGACCGAGGAAGAGAAAATTCATGCGTGGTTTACAGATGGTTCTGCACGATAAGCAGACAGCACTGAAAAGTGGACAATGGCAGCACTACAGCCCCTTTCTGGTGCCTCCCGGAAGGACAGTGCTGAAGGGAAATCCTCCTAATGGGCAGAAATTCAAGCAGCGCACTTGATTGTTCACTTTACTTGGCAGGAAAAATGGCCAGATGTGCAATTCTATACTGATTCATGGGCTGTGCTCAATGGTTTGGCTGGATAGTCAGGGACTTGGAAGGAACATGATTGGAAAATTGGAGACAAGGAGGTATGGGGAAGAGGTAGATGGATAGACGTCTCTGAATGGGCCAAAGAAAGAAGATATTTGTGTTTCATGTGACTGCTCACCAAAGGGTGATCTCGACAGAGGAGGATTTTAACAATCAGATGGATAGGATGATGTGTTCCTTGGAAACCAGTCATCCTCTTTCCCAACCACTCCTGTTATTGCCCACTGGGATGATAAACAAAGTGGCCATGGTGGGATGCATGCATGCATGGGCTCAGCAACATGGACTTCCACTCACCGAAGCCGACTTGGCTAAAGTCACTACTGAGTGCCCAGTCTGCCATCAATAGAGACCACCACTGAGTCCCCGATATGGCATCATTCCTCGAGGTGATCAGCCAGCAACCTGGTGGCAGGTTGATTATGTTGGACGATTTCTATTATGGAAAGTCAGCATTTTGTTCTTACTGGAAAAGGCAATAACTCTGGATATGGATTTGCCTTCCCTGCATGCAATGCTTCTGCCAAAACTACCATCCATGGACTTACAGAATGCCTTACCAACCATCATGGTATCCCACACGACATCACCTCTGATCAAGGGACTCACTTCACAGCAAATGAAGTACAGAAATGGGCCCATGCTCATGATCGTTATGAGTCAGAATTGACTTGAGAGCAATGGGTTTTTTTTTTTTTTTGGACCATGTTCCCCATCATCCTGAAGCAATTGGATTGCTAGAATGATGGAATGGCCTTCTAAAGACACAATTATGGTGCCAGCCAGGGAACAATATCTTGCAGGGTTGGGGCAGTGTTCTCCAGGAGGCTGTATATGCTCTAAACCAGTGTCCAATATATGGTACTGTTTCTGCCATTGCCAGGATTCATAGGTCTAGGAATCATGGGGTGGAAATGGAAGTGGCACCACTCACTATTATCCCTAGTGACCCACTCACAAAACTTTTGCTTCCTGTCCCTACAACCCTATCCTCTGCAGGTCTAGAAGTCTTAGTTCCAAAAGGAGGAATGCTCCCACCTGGAGACACATCAGTGATTGCATTGAACTGGAAGTTAAGAATGCTGCCTGGCCACTTTGTGCTCCTTATGCCTCTGGATCAACAGGCAAAGTAAGGTGTTACCATATTGGCTGGTGCGATTGATCCTGATTACCATGAGGAAATCAGATTGTTATTATATTACACAATGGAGGTAAAGAAGAGTATATCTGCAATGCAAGTGATCCTTTAGGGCGTGTCTTAGTACTACCATGCCCTGTGATTAAAGTCGATGAGAAACTACAGCAACCCAATTCTGACTGACTACTAAAGGCCCAGATGCTTCAGGAATGAAAGTTTGGGTCACCCCACCAGGCAAAGAACCACGGCCAGCTGAGGTGCTTGCCCAGGGCAAAGGGAACATGGAATGGGTGATGGAACAAGGTAGTTCTAAATACCAATTACGACCACGTGACCAGTTGCAGAAACAAAGACTGTAATTGTTATGAGTATTTCTTCCTTGTGTGTGTGCATCAAATATTTATGTTTTCTTCACTCATAAAATATAAGGTGTAAACAGAGCTAGTGCATATTCGGTTGTATGTGTTTGTTGTATCATGTTAGGTGCAAGTATGATTTTATAATTTTCTTTATTCACAGATTATGTCTGGCTTAAGGAGATGTGTACAGGTGCCAAGTTGACAAGGGGTGGACTGTGATCATTAAGGTTGTATGTCAACTTGGTTGGGCCATGATTCTCAGTGTTTGGCTGTTATGAAGTAGTTTGGCAGTCATATAATGATGTAATCACCTCCATGATGAAATTTGATTTAATGTGACCATCTCCATGATGAAAACTGCTATGAGTAACCAATTAGTTTTAAGGGTGTTTTCTTTGGGGCGGGGGGGGAGGTGGCCTGCATCCAATGCATTGGGCTTTCTGGCAAAGCTTTCTGGCTCTTGCTCTGCCCTGGGTCCTGCATTCGACTTGTCAGCACCTGGCCTCCAGTTCTTGGGACGTGGGCCAGCAGCCTGACATCTTACCTGCCAATCTTGGATTTGTCAGCTTTTGCAGCTGTGAGCCAGCAGCCTGCCGTCTGACCTTTGGATCTTGGATTCTTCAGCCACTGCAGCTACGTGAGTCAGGAGAAGCCTCCAGCCTGATGCTTGACTCCTGACCCATGGATTTGGGACTTGCTAGCCTCTTCAATCACATGAGCCATTTCCTTGAGATAAATGTATATATATATACGCCACATCTTTCTCCTGTGGAGCCACTGGTGGTTTCGAACTCCCAACCTTTTGGTTAACAGTCAATTGTACTAATGACTGCACAAGCAGGGCTCCTATATAAGAGCTTCTCTCTTGGAAGAAGTACAACCAGAATGCTCCTTAGAAGCAAGGATGGGGAAGACAACGTCTCACATACTTTGGAAATGTTATCAGGAGGGATCAGTCCCTGGAGAAGAACCTCATGCTTGGTAAAGGAGAGGGCCATCAAAAAAGAGGAAGACCCTCAATGAGATGAATTGACACAGCAGCTGCAACAATGGGCTCAAGCATAACTATGATCGTGGGGATGGCGCAGGAGAGGCAGTGTTTCGTTCTGTTGTACATGGGGTCGCTATGAGTCGGAATCGACTTGATGGCACCTAACAACAACATACATACCCTTTATCAGTTTTGCTTCTCTAGAGAACACAGACAAAGACAGGACCATTACAAAGTTTCTGCCATGCATTGCGCACTGCACATTTACCAAGATATTAAAACGGAAGTTTCAGTGAAGTCACCAATGTACAATAGAGGTGAAATTCCAAAGCCAGATCTTATATACAGAATTTACCAAAAAGATGTTCAAGAATTGATTTCATAACTTGTAGCATCCTCTGCCAAACCAAGGACATATAAAGAGGACAGAGTGGAAAAGAGAGGATTTGATTAAAAGATTTCTTTGGAGAAAGCTCTTGTTGTGCAGTAGACCCCATTTCTCCTCCAAGCAGGGGAGGTTGGGTGCTATTTCCTTCATGTCCAGTCTTCATGGGACCATTCAGGGAGTGCGAAATGCGTTCTCTGCAGCTGGGATGGACAGAGGCCACGTATCTGACTGAATCAATTATCTTTTTTTTTTTTTAAATATTTTATTGTGTTTTAGGTGAAAATTTACACAGCAAATAAGGTTCCATTTAACAATTTTTATGCAAACTGTTCCATGACATTGGTTACGATTTTTGCAATGTGGTAATGGCTATCTATTGCTGCATAAAAATTTAGTGACTGTCTTAGTTTCCTAGTGTTGCTGTAACAGAAATACAACAAATGTCTTTAAAGAACAAAAATTTATTTTCTCACAGTTCTGGAGGCTAAAAGTTTAAATCAGGGTCTTGGCCATGTCGATCCCTTCCGTGTTGGTAGCCCCAGGCGTTCCTTGGTTACTTGGTGATACTCACATGTTATCTGTCTTCCCTAGTTTGTGTATACGTTTCTCTGTGTCTATGCTATTCTTAATATAAATTAGAAGTGATTAGGTTCAGTACACACCCTACGTTGATATGGCTTCATTAATATAGTAACGAAAATCCTATTTCAAAACAGGGTTACATCCACAGGAATAGGGATGTGATAGTTAAGGTTGTGTGTCAGCTTGGCTGGACTACGATTCTAAGTGGCTTGACAGTTATGATGTAGTTTGGCAGTTACATAGTGATGTAGTCATCCCCCATTTTGTGATCTGATGTGAGCAGCCAGTCAGTTGAAATGGGAGTTTCCTTGGGAGTGTAACCTTCATCCGATATGTATACAGCTGTTCTGGCAAAGCTTGCTTGCTCTGGACCCTGCTTCTGGCTTATGATCATCAGACTTCTGGTTCTTGGGACTTGAGCCAGTAGCCTACCATCTTATTTGCTTCCACAGCCTGTGAGCCAGCAGCCTGTCATCTTACCTGCTGATCTTGGTTTCATCAGCCTCCGCAGCTTGTGAGCCAGTGGCCTGCCATTTGACCTGCCAACCTTGGGTTTGTCAGCCCCTGCAGCTACGTAAGTCAGAAGAAGCCTCCAGCCTGATGCCTGACCTACGGACTTGGAACTTCCCTGCCTCTACAATGGCATAAGTTATTTCCTTGAGATAAATCTCTCTCTCTCTCCCCCGATATATATACATGTATATATATATGTGTGTGTGCATGTGTGTGTGTGTGTGTGTATATATATACATATGCTTTACTGCTTTTGCGTCTCTAGAGAACCCAGCCTAAGACAAAGGGTTAGGGTTCCAACATGTATTTTGGGGGGATACCATTCAATCCATAACAGTGGCTAAAAACAACAATAAACATTTCATAGTTCCCAGGGGTCAGGAACTTCGGAATAGCTTAGCTGGGTAGTTCTAGTTCAAGGTCTCTAATGAGGTGACAGTCAGATATTAGCTAAGACAGTAGTCTGAAGACTTGACTGAGCTTAATGGTTCTGCTTTTAAGGTGGTTCACTCACATAGCTGGCAAACTAGTGTTGACTGTTGGCTCAGTTCCTCCCTATGTGGGCCTCTCCACGAGGCTACTTGGGTGTTCTTATGACATGGGCAAAGGATCTGAATAGACATTTCTTCAAAGAAGATATACAGATGGTCAATAAGCACATGAAAAGATGTCAAATTATTAGTCATTAGACAGATGCAAATCAAAACCACAATGGGATACCATTTCATTCCCACCAGGATGGCTGTAATAAAAAAGACAATAATAAGTGTTGGAGACGATGTGGAGAAATTAGAACCCTTATACACTGCTGGTAGGCAAGTAAAATGCTGCAGCTGCTTTGGAAAACAGTTGTTTAGTTTCCTCCAAAAATCAGAGTTACCATTTGACTCAGCAATTCTACTCCTAGGTATATACCCAAGAGTGTGAAAACATATATTCACACAAAAACCTGTACATGAATATTTGTAGCAGTGTTACTCATAATAGCCAAAAAGTAGAAACAATCCAAAGATCTATCAACTGAAGAATGGATAAATAAAATGTGGTATATCCATACAATGGGATATTATTCGGTCATAAAAAGGAATGAAGTTCTGAAGCATGCTACAACACGGATGAACCTTGAAAATATTATGGTGAATAAAAGAAGCCAATAACAAAAGTCAACATATTGTATGATTCCATTTCTATGAAATGTCCAGAATAGGCAAATCCTATAGAGACAGAAAGTAGATTGGTGATTGCCTAGCTCATGGATTGCTGACCACCCCTATGTTCACAGGAACAAGAAGAAGGGAAGGTTACTGGAACTTGGAGAAAAGAGAGTCATGTACAGCAGACCACCTTGAGAGAAGCAGTGACCGTCAGCTAGCCCAAGGTGACCTTGTGTGTACAGAGCCAGAGGAATAAATACCCCTAATGTCACTGTTATGGATTGAATTATGTCCCCCAAAAATGTGTGTCAACTTTGCTAGTGCATGATTCCCAGTATTATGTGGTTGTCCACCATTTTGTCATCTGATGTGATTTTCCTATGTGTTGTAAACCCTACCTCTGTGATGTTAATGAGGTGGGATTAGCAACAGTTATGTTAATGAGGCAGGACTCAATATACAAGGTTATGTTATGTTTTTAAGTCAATCACTTTTGAGATATAAAAAAGAGAAGTGAGCAGAGAAACGTGGAGATTTCATACCAGCAAGAAACAAGAGCCAGGAAAATAGCGTGTCCTTTGGACTCGAGGTTTCTGCACCTGAGAAGCTCCTTGACCAGGGAAAATTGATGACAAAGACCTTCCTCCAGAGCCAGCAGAGAAAGCCTTTGCCCGGAGCAAACACCCTGAATTTGGACTTCTAGCCTACTAGACTGTGAGAAAACAAATTTCTCTTTGTCAAAGCCATCCACTTGTGGTATTTCTGTTATAGCTGCACTAGATAACTAAGACAGTCACTATCCTCTTCTTTCTAATTTTTGCCAGGCTCCCTATTGACCAAATACAACCAGAAGCTTCCTGGGACAAGCAGAAGCAACGTAGAGTAGATCTAGGCAGACAAATGGAAGATATCTGGCACAGACAACACACACACAAAACAGAGGCCTAAGCAATAAACACAGTTATGTCACATTTGAGAAGTCTGTTGGTAGGCAGTCTGGTGTTGTTCAGTGACTCAGTGATGTCATCAAGAACCCAGACTTTCTCCATTCTTCAACCCTGTCATCTTCAGGATATTGGCTTTTCGTCCTTAGATTTGTTGCCTCATGGTCACGAGATGGCTTCCATAGCTCTAAGTATTATACCCTCTATCAACTGGACTGAGACAGAAAGAAGGGGCAGGCTTCCTTGCCTATCTCCTTTGGTTAATGAGCAAAATCATTCCAGAAGCCTTTCTGCCCCTAGCAGTCTTCCCTCTACATCTCATTGGCCAGAACTGGGTCACATGCCCACCTTTTATCCAATCACTAGTAAAGTTGGACAAGATTACCTTGGTAGGCCTTAGAACAATCTTGTTTCATCTCCGGGGGACTGGAGACTGGCTCCAGTTCCTTGAGTGTGTTTTCCCCCCAACAAAATCAAGGTTCTATAAGCTAAGAAAAAAGGAGTGATTGTGTTAAGTAGGTAATCAACCATATCTACCACAGACTTTTAAATTTTCCAGGCATCTCCCAGGAACCCAAGGAAGGGACGCAGTGCAGGGAACTAGAACCAACTGGGATTGTGGAAGGGTGACAGCTCCTCGCAGCCAATCTCAGTGGACTGCACTGTTTCCTCTCTCATACCAGTCATTGCTTCTCTCTGCTCTGCCTCCTCTCTCTGACAGATTCCTTTGCCTGTTCATGGTTTATCATTCCTTACACTTCAATTTCTCTAGTCCCAATCAGTCTGTTTCAGGCAGGGCTTCGAATCGGTTCAGAAAGGTTCAGGAATGGTTCAGTAATTGCCCTCGTAGATGAGAGCACCGTTCAAGTTGCATAGCAACCAAATCTGTTGCCTGTAGAATTTTGACCAGAGTAGGAAACAAATAGAAGCCGACCACGCCACTTTGAAAGTGTGTCGCTAACCACAGTCCTGCCAGTAATTCAGTAACCCGCATCAGGCTCCTGAAACTTGGGATCCATGTGGGAGATTGGATTATTGGCAGGACTGTGGAGAGCGACACACAGTCAAAGCTGCGAGGTCGACCAGCAGCTTTCAGCGGGGCACGGCTGTTTGTGTCCTACTCCAAAATCCTAAGGACAACAGATTTGGTTGCTATGGAACACATACAGTGCCCTTGTTTATGTTGGCAATTACTGAACCATTCCTGAACCTTTCTGAACCGGTTTGCAGCCCTGGTTTCAGGGCAAAACTTCCCACAATCAGCAACTTACCTCTGGACTTCTCAGTTCAAACTCTCAGAAGTATAAATCCAGGTGGCTGAGCCCATCTGTTCAGGTCTCAGATCTCTGACCAGCCTGTGACTTGACTGTCTTGGGTCAGAGCCACCCTCTTCCTTCAGTAGCTGAGGCTGGCAGGCAGGGTCATGTGTACAGACATCATGTTGACAGCAGAGGCTGAACAAGGGGCCATGTCCCTTACAAGTGTCCATGCAGTGGTCAGATGAGAACAAATAAAGCCAGAGAAATGTAATGGAATAGAATTTACCCAGATGTGAATAAATACATAGTGGAACCAGGATATGCGTATGCATATGCAAAATGGTAATTCTGTGCAAAAGTGAAATGAAAACTCTCTCGACTGGCATCTTCATGGTGCCCCATAGGCTGGCATCTTCGGGCAAGTATCCCTTCTGTCCTTCCTGCTCTACTCCTCTGGGAAGCCATGGCGTATGAAAGGCACTGTGGAGGCAGAGGATGTAATGGATGCTGTTGGTGACCATCCTGACCCCCTTGATCAGGCTGGTACCTCCATCCTCAGCTGCTAATGGCTCACAGCTGCCCCCTTCTTCAGATAATTGCTCTCAGTCGATGGAGCCCCTTGTTTAGATGCCTGGGAATTTCCACATGTCTCCCCACCCTGGGCATGTCAATGACTGCCTGATTGGGGGGAGGGTAATAAAAAGCCACCCCTTTGCCTAAAGGAGACTACTCTGGGGTGCTATTCCTGCTCTTGAGCTTCCTCTGGGTTCAGGTCTCACCCTTGACTAGCTTTTCTCCTCAGGCTATACTGCCTCTGAAAAGGTCCCTGGGTGGCACAAACAGTTTGTGCTCGACTACTAAGCTAAAGGTTGGCAGTTCAAACCCACCCAGCGGCACCATGGAAGAAAGGCCTGGTGATCTGCTTCCATTAAGATTACAGCCAAGAGAGGCAGAGCCAACATGGCACTATAGACAGAAGCACCATGCCATCCCTCTACAGCAAAGACCCGAAATACTAAGTAAAACAGTTACAAATGTCAATCCTAGAACCCTAAGTGTCAAATGAAGGGATAAATAACTTGATCAAGCACCAAATGAAATAAGAAACTGACAGAGAAAAGACAATGAGGAGAGCTACAGAGTGGAGGTCCCCTACTAGTTAATGAAGCATGGATTTGCCATCTTGGACCTCAGCCACCAAGAATGGCAGACAGAGAGTACAGAAAGGCAATTTCACGGAGCTCCCAACAGGAGACAGAGCACCTAGTGACCAGGGGTACAAGCTCTCCCATCACCCACCCTTCTTCCCTTTAAGCAGCCTCTACCACTTTCTAACAGGCCACAGTTGCTTGGCTGGAGAGACACCAGCTCACTGCTGGCTGGGTCCACCCCATCTCCACTGGCCAGCTCCTTCAGAGCCATTTTGTTTATTTTTTGGTTTGTTTCTTCTCTCTCCTTTCCTTCCTCCCACCCAGCTAGCACTGTGTGCCATCCCTGCCCCTTATTGACAGGCTGTGCCACACCATTCAGCTAGAGAACCACCAGTGCATGGCCTCCCCAGGTCCATGCCATCCCACCAACAGGCTCCCTCAGTGTCATTTTTGTTCTTTTATCTTTTTTTTTTGTTTCCTCTCTCTCTCTCCCTTCCCTCCTTTCCTTTCTCTAGCCCAGCTAGCCCTGTGTGCTGTCCCTGCCCCTTCTTGATGGGCTGTGCCACACCACTTGGCTAGAGAGCCGCCAGCACATGGCCTCCCAGGGTCCATGCCACCTCCACAAACAGGCCCTCAGCACCATTTTTTGTTTGCTTTTTCTTTTGTTGTTGTTTCTTCTCTCTCTCTCCCTTCCTTCCTTTCTACCACCCACTTAGCTTCCCCCTCCCCCTTCTTGACGGGCGGTGCTCTACTGCTTGGCTAGAGAACCTCTGGTACACAGACTCCCTGGGTCTGCACCATCCCCACAGGCCAACTCCCTCAGTGCCATATTTTGTATTTTTCTATATCTTCCCTTTCTCCCTTTTCTTTCTCCCTCTCATCTAGGCCCTGCACTACCTCCGCCCCTTCCTGACAGGCCATGCCATTCCACCCTGTGAGAGAGGTATCAGCTCGTTGCCACCCGAATTCCATCCTGCCTCCAACAGCCAGCTCCCCCAGCACCATATTTATTTACTTATTGTTGTTGATGCTTTTGTTTATTATTCTTCATTTTCTTTCCCTTCTTTCCTTTCCTTTCTCCTGCTCACCTAGCCCCCTGTGCCACATATACCCCTTCTCGACAGGCCGAGCTACACTGGTCAGCTACAGAGGCACCAGCACATGACCGCACTGGGTCTGCCCTGACCCTACCTGCTGAATCCTACTGAACTGCCATTTTATTTACTTTTTTCCTTTTTCTTTCATTTATTTGCTTCTGTTTCTTTCTCTTCTTTCTCTCACCCACTTAGCTCCACACATCACATCCTCTCCCTTTCCTCCTGCCTATCTGCACCATACACCAAGCACCATGCCCCTGAGTGGCACCAGCACAGACCACTGGACCCTACCCTGCACTGCCCCCAGACCCCACCCCATCAGCCCCAGTACATGCCACAAACTACCCATCTCCATCTCCCCCTCCCAACCCCCACTGGACCTGCCCTGCTGCAGCATAGTTGAGTGACTGGCTCTGCCCACCTGGACAAGGTATCTTGCCCACATACGAGCAAGCAACAAAGCATGTCCAGCCTGCCTGCCTAAATGTAACAAAATAAAACAGCAGGATGAAACAAATAAATCTACAATCAATAAATGAAGAAAAGAATTCCTGAATGTCCTGAAGACAGAAGACAATATCAAAACATATTTAAAAACAGGACAGGATGGCTCCAGAAAGCAACCAAAGTAAAACACTAGATGATCTTCCAGTAGAAGAAAAGGCACTGGAACTACCTGATAGGGAATTCAAAACTCTAATATTCAGGACTCTCCAAGAGATGAAACAAAACGCAAACAAAAATAAGGAAAAAAATAGACAAAATCATGGAAAATGCATACAAAATCAAGGAAAACACAAAACAATGGAAGAATTCAGGAAAATAATGCAGGAGCAAAATTTCAAAATAAACAAACAACTAGAAATCATACAAAAACAGCAACTAGAAATCCAAAAGATAAAGAACAGGATTTCAGAAATGGACAGTGCAATAGAAGGTATTAGGAGCAAATTTGAAACAATGGGAGACAGGATCAGTGAAATTGAAGAAAATTCCTTGGATATCATTTTGTTTGAGGAAAAGTCAGAGAAAAGAATGAAGAAAAATAAAGAAACCCTGAGAATGATGTGGGATACAATCAAAAGCAAAAATTTGTATGTGATCGGAGTTCCAAAACAGGAGGAGAAAATGGAAAACACAGAGAGGATCACTGAATATTTCTGACAGAAAACTTCCCTAATATCATGAAATATGAAAAGCTGACCATCCAAGGAGCTCAAAGAACCCCATATAGGATAGACCCCAAAAGAGAATAACCAAGACATATCATAATCACACTCGCTAAAGACAAAGACAGAGAATACTGAGAGCAGCTCGAGAAAAATGAAAAGTCACATACAAAGGTGAAACAATAAGACTAAGCTCTGATTACTTGGCCGAAACCATGCAGGCAAGAAGGCAATGCGATGACATATATAAAACCTTGAAATAAAAAAAAAAAAGCTAATCAAGAATAATATATCCTGCAAAACTCTTACTCAAATATGATGGCAAAATTAGGACATTTCCAGTTAAACAAAAATTAAGGGAATACGTACAAATCAAACCAAACTTACAAGAATTATTACAGGGAGTCCTTTGTTTAGAGAACCAACAACATCAGACAACAACCTGAATCTAGGACACAGGACAACATCAGCCAGATACCAACCTAGGTAATTAAGTCTCAAGGATAAAACAAAACTAAAAGATTTACAACAGGGAACCAGAGAGGTCAATCTGTAAATGACAACAATGTCAGAACAATAAAAGAAGGAATAAGCAGTGTAGGTACAGAACTTTCAAATGGAGAGGAAGTCATGCCAATGCCAAGTAATAAAAGACTATTTTAAAGTTAGGAAGATAGGGTTAAATTTCAAAGTAACCACAAAGAAAGTTAACAAACCTACTATCAAAATGAAGAAAAACATAAAGTCTCAGTAAACACAAAATCTACAAAAACAAAAGAAATGCAAAAAAAAAATCCATAAACAAAAGGAATTTGGCACTGGAGAGTAAGAGGAACAAAGAAAACATCAGCACCAAAAAAAAAAAGAAGCAGTACAAAATGACAGCAATAAACTCACACCTATCAGTAATCATACTGAATGTAAATGGCTTAAATGCACCCATAAAGAGACAGAGAGTGACAGAATGGATAAAAAATACAGGACCCATCAATATGCTCTCTACAAGAAACACACCTTAGAAACAAAGACATAAATATATTTAAAAAATCAAAGGATGGAAAAAAATACATCAAGCAAACAGCAACCAAAAAAGAGCAGGCATGGCAATGTTAATCTCATATAAAATAGACTTTAAAATGAAACCCACCATAAAAGACAAGGAAGGACATTATAAAATGATTAAAGGGACAATCCACCATGAGGGCATAACTATAATAAAAATCTACACACCCAATAACAAGGCGTCAAAATACATAAAACAAATGCTAACTCTGAAAAGAGAAATTGACAGTTCCACAATAATAGTAGGAGACTTCAACACATCAATCTCAGTAAAAGACAGAACATCTAGAAAGAAACTCAACAAAGACACAGAAGATCTAAAGGCTACAATCAACCAACTTGACCTCATAGACATATACAGAACACTCCACCCAACAGCAGCAAAGTACACATTCTTTCCCAATGTACATAGAACATTCTTCGGAATAGACCACATCTTAGGCCACAAAGCAACTTTCAACAAAATCCAAAACATTGAGATAATATAAAGTATCTTCTCTAATCACAATGCCATAAAAGTAAGAATTAATAACAGGAAAAGCAAGGAAAAAAAATCAAATACATGGAAACTGAGTAATACCTTGCTTTAAAACCACTGGGTAAAAGAAGAAATCAAAGATGGGACAAAAAAAATTCCTAGAATGAAATGAGAATAAAAACACATCATACGAAAACCTTTGGGACACAGCAAAGGTAGCATTCAGAGGTCAATTTATAGCAATAGATGCACACATCAAAAAAAGAAGAAAGGGACAAAATCTAAACGTTAGCCCTAAAACTAGAACAAATAAAAAGAGAACACCAAAAGAAGCTCACAGCCACCAGAGGAAAGGAAGTAATAAAGATCAGAGCAGAAATAAATAAAATCGAGAATAGAGAAACAGTAGAAAGAATAACAAAACCAAAAGCTGGTTCTTTGAAAGGATCAACAAAATCTACAAACCATTGGCCAAATTGACAAAAGAAAAACAAGAGAGGACACAAATAACCCAAATAAGAAATGAAATGGGGGACATTACAACAGATCCAAATGAAATAAAAAGAATCATAACAGAGTACTATGAAAAACCATACTCCAACAAATTTGAAAACCTAGAGGAAATGGACAAATTTCTAGAAACACACTACCTACCTAAACTAACAAACTAAAGATGAAAATCTGAACAGACCCATAACAAGAGAAGAGATTGAAAAAATTTAAAAAAAACAAAAAACTCTCAACCAAAAAAAAAGCCCTGGCCCAGATGGCTTCACTGGAAAATTCTACCAAACATTCAGAGAAGAACTAACATCGGTACTTACTCAAACTATTTCAGAACATAGAAAAGGAAGGGATACTTCCGAATTCATTCTATGAAGCCAGCACAACTCTGATACCAAAACCAGGCAAAGATATCCCAAAAAAAGAAAATTACAGAAAATTGCATCATGAATATAGATGCAAAAATTCTCAACAAAATTCTAGCCAATAGAATTTAGCATTATATAAAAAAAATACACCCTGACCAAGTGGGATTCATACCAGGTATGAAAGGATGGTTCAACATTAGAAAATCCATCCACATGATCCACCACATAAATAAAACAAAAGAAAAGAATCATATGATCATCTCAATTGACTCAGAAAAGGCATTTGATAAAGTCCAACACCAATTCCTGATAAAAACTCTCAATAAAATAGATACAGAAGGGAAATTCCTCAACATAATGAAGGGCATCTACACAAAACCAACAGCCAACATCATTCTTAATGGAGAGAGGCTGAAAGCATTCCCCTTGAGAACAGAACAAGACAAGGATGCCCTTTATCACCACTCCTATTTAACATTGTGCTGGAAGTCCTAGCCAGAGTACTAAGGCAAGAAAAAGAAATAAAGGGCATCCAAATTGATAAGGAAGGAGTAAAACTGTCCTTATTTGCAGATGATATGATACTATACGTAGAGAACCCAAAAGACTCCACGAGAAAACTACTGTAACTAATGGAAAGATTCAGTAGAGTAGCAGGATACAAGATAAACATACAAAAATCAGTTGGATTCCTATACACCAATAAAGAGAACAACAAAAAGGAATCAGGAAGGCAATACCATTTATAATAGCCCCTAAAAATATAAAATACTTAGGAATAAATCTGACCAGAGATGTAAAAGACCTATACAAAGAAAACTACAAAACATTACTGCAAGAAACCAAAAGAGACATACATAAATGGAAAAACATACCATGCTCATGGATAGGTAGACTCAACATTGTGAAAATGTGAATTCTACCCAAAACAATCTACAAATACAATGCAATCTCAATCCAAATACGAACAGCATTCTTTAACGAGATGGAAAAACTAATCATTAACTTTACATGGAAAGGAAAGAGGCCCTAGATAAGTAAAGCACTACTGAAGAAGAATAAAGTAGGAGGACTCACACCACCTGACCTCAGAACCTACTATACAGCTACAGTAGTCAAAACAGCCTGGTAATGGTACAAGGACAGACACGTTGACCAATGGAACAGAATCGAGAACCCAGATGTAAATCCATCCACCTATGGTCACTTGATTTCAACAAAAGCTCAAAGTCCATTACAATGGGGAAATAAAGTCTTTTTAACAACTGGTTCTGGCAAAACTGGGTGCCCATCTGTAAAAAAAAAAAGAAACAAGACCCATACCTCACACCATACACAAAAACTAATTCAAAATGGATAAAACACCTAAATATAAAACCAAAAACAATAAAGATCATAGAAGAAAAAATAGGGTCATCACTAGAGGCCCTAATACACAGCATAAACAGGATACAAACCATAACTAACAATATACAAACACCAGAAGATAAGCTAGATAACCAGGATCATCTAAAAATTAAACACTTGTGCTCATCAAAAGAGAATCTACAGACTGGGGAAAAAAAATTGGCTATGACAAATCTAACAAAGGTCTAATCTCTAAAATCTATAGGAAAATCCAACACCTCTACAACAAACAGACAAATAATCCAATTAAAAAATGGGCGAAGGAAGTGACAGATACTTCACAAAGAAGACATTAAGGCAGTGTCTTAGGCTGGGTTCTCTAGAGAAGCAAAACCAGTAAAGCGTATAAATATGTATATAGAGAGATTTGTATCAAGGAAACAGTTCACGTGATTGTAGAGGCTAGAACATCCCAAGTCCGTGGATCAGGGTGGAGGCATCTCCCAATTCACGCAGCCGCAGAAGCCGGCAAACCCAAGATCCGCAGGTTGGAGAACAGGGCTCCTGCTCATAGGCTATGAAGGTTGACGAATTCCAAGATCCGCTGGCAAGACCGCAAGGTTTCTCCTGATTCACGTAGCTACAGGGGCTGGTGAACTCAAGATCGGCAGGTCAGAGAGCAGGGCTCTGCTCACAGGTTGTGAAGATTGATGAATCCCAAGTTCAGCAGATAAGCTGACAGCTCAAGTCCCAAGAACCAGAGGTGATACGACAGGAGGCAGCTGGGGGATCCAGATCGAGCAAAAAGCCAGAAGATCTACTTATATTCAGATGGAGGCTACACCTCCCAAGGAAACTCCCTTTCTTCTGATTGGCTACTCACAGCATATTCAATCATGGGAGTGATCACATATAAACACTGAGAATCATGGCCCAGCCAAGTTGACACACAATCTTAACCATCACAGGCGGCTAACAGATACATGAGGAAATGCATGCAATCACTAGCCATTAGAGAAATGCAAATCAAAACTACAGTGAGATACCATCTCACCCAGACATTACTGACACACAAAAAAGAAAACAGAAAATAACAAACGTTGGAGAGACTGTGGAGAGATTGGAACTCTTACGCACTGCTGGGAATGCAAAATGGTACAACTATTTTGGAAAACGATATGGTGCTTCCTTAAAAAGCTAGAAATAGAAATACCCTATGATCCAGCTATCCCACTCCTAGGACTATATCCTAGAGAAAAAAGAGCCGTCACATGAATAGATATGTGCACTTCCATGTTCACTGCAGCATTATTCACAATAGCAAAAAAATGGAAATAACCTAAGTGCCCATCCACAGATGAATGAATAAACCAAACTATGGTACATACACACAATGGAATATTATGCAATGATAAAGAACAATGATGAATCTGCGAAACATCTCACAACATGGATGAATCTGGAGGGCATTATGCTGAGTAAAATAAGTCAGTCACAAAAGGACAAATACTGTTTAAGACCACTATTATAAAAACTCATGAAAAGGTTTACATACAGAAAGAAACAATCTTTGTTGGTTATGAGGGAGGGGAAGGATAGGGAGGGAAAAACACTCACTAGACAATAGATAAGTGGTAACTTTGGTGAAGAGTAAGATAGTACACAATACTGGGGAAGTCAGCACAACTTGACCAAGGCAAGGTCATGGAAGCTCCATAGGCACATCCAAACTCCCTGAGGGACCGAATTACTAGGCTGAGGACTGGGGATCATAGTCTCGGGAGACATCTAGCTCAATTGGCATAACATAATTTATAAAGAAAATGTTCTACATCCTACTTTGGTGAGTAATGTCTGGGGTCTTAAAAGCTTATGAGCGGCCATCTAAGATAGTCCACTGGTCCCACTCTGTCTGGAGCAAGCGAGAATGAAAAAAACCACAAGGGAAAGATTAGTCCAAAGGACTAATGGACCAAAACTACCACAGCCTCTTCCAAACTGAGTCCAGCACAAATAGATGGTACCCAGCTGCCACCACCGACTGCTCTGACAGAGATCACAACAGAGGGTCCTGGACAGAGCTGGAGAAAAGTGTAGAACAAAATTCTAACTCACAAAAAAAGACCAGACTTACTGGCCTGACAGAAACTGGAGAAACCCCAAGAGTATGGCCCCCGGACACCCTTATAGCTCAGTACTGAAGTCACTACTGAGGTTCACCCTTCAGCCAAAGATTAGACAGGCCCATAAAACAAAACGAGACTAAATGGGCACAACAGCCCAGGGGCAAGGACTACAAGGCACGAGGGGATAGGAAAGCTGTCCTTGGGGAACCCAAGGTTGAGAAGAGAGAGAGTTGACATGTTGTGGGGTTGGCAACCAATGTCACAAAACAATATGTGTATAAATTATTTAATGAGAAACTAGTTTGCTCTGTAAACCCTCACCTAAAGCACAAATAAAAAAAAAAAAAAAAGATTACGGCCAAGAATCCCTACGGAGCACAGTTCTACTCTGTAAGAAATGGGGTCGCCGTGAGTTGCAATCGACTCGATGGTGATGGGTTTCGTTTTGGTTTTTATCCTGCCCTCCTCTCTGCCTCCCACAATAAGTCACTTGCACAGGAATACCCGTCCCAGGCTCTGCTACCTTCAGGGAAGTTGACAAGATGACACCTAAGACCTGTCCACTATGAGATTCAGTGTGCTGGGATTCTCCTCCATCGACTAGAGCTGAGCTCCCCAGGGGCAAGAACAGGGAGAACAAGAACCGTGTCTCCTCCATTCCCCTCCTCCTTCCTCACTCCGCAGACACCCTTGGAGCGCTCACTACGTGCAAAGTTCTCTGCTAGGCTCTGTAAGGGGTTAAAAGAGACACAAGGCACGGTCTGGTCTCCGATTACCAAACACTTCAATTCTAATGAGTGAGACAGGACATGCCTGTAAAAAGGGAAACCATCATAGCAAGCAGCATATGCCAAAACACAGATGGTTGGCCTGAGCAGAAGGTAAGTCCAGCAGGGGTTCAGAGCTGGGAGATAGGGCTGCAGTCAGGAAGGGCTCGCTGGAGGAGGTGCCAGTGAGGTGCATAGGGCTTTTGGAGGAGGATTAAGATTTCAATAAGCAGGAAGGAGCTAGGGCCCAGGTGGTCCGGTGAATCGGTCCTGTGGCAAAAGTGGAACTCTACTGGGGAAGCAGGGGAGACGAGGAAGGAGAGGCAGATATGGCCTCCACATCTAGAGTGATTGTGGGAAGGAGGCTCAGTATAGGGATGTCCGTTTGTCTTGTTCATTTGTCATCACCGCTTCCTCCACCTCAGATTCTAGCACAGTGCTGGGCACTGGGTAAGTAGGTGTTTTTCTGTGTTTGTTGAACAGGGTCCTACACAATGGGCACAGCCTCCTCCCTCGCTCTCGATCCTCCCAGGATCCCGGCTCCTCCAAGCAAGAGCCAGGGCTGCAGGACGGGAGTGAAGACAGTGCGTGGAAAGCCTTCCAGGTCAGCATGACCTAGTCCCCGGAGAATCGGGAAAAGAGAAGCCCTCCCCTTCTATCCCAGTAGGAATTTAATTAGAAGAGCTAATTAGCTAATCGAGAGATGTGCATGAGCACGTGAGCCGAGGATAATGCCAGGCTTGTCTTCCACAGGGAGTGAAGCTGCAGGGAAAGGGGCTGTTGGGAGTAGTCCTACTCAGTCAGGGCCCGTGTGTGGGGCTGCTTCCATCCCCCTTCACCAAGGACAGGCAGCCTGGGCTACCCCGGGCACACACACTCCTACACGTGCTCACACACACACACATCCACACATGACTGCACACTCACACTCACACACACCTACACATTCATATACACTCACACATTCACACACACACACACACACCCCTACACACTCACACTCACACACACCTACACATTCATATACACTCACACATTCACACATACACAAACACACATCCACACACCCCTACACACTCACACTCATACACACCTACACATTCATATATGCTCATACACACTCTCACACATTCACACACACACTCATACATACATTCACATATCGCTACACACCTGTACACGTGCACATACACTCACACACCTATACACTCATACACACTCACACTCTTACACGTGCTCACATGCACATACATTCACACACACTTACACACTCATACACACATGCAGAAGGAGCAGTTCTAACCGCCAAGGCTCTAGACCCAAGCCCAATCCTTAACAGCCCTAGAATGTTCTCAGCTGTACCCCAGAGCCTACCTGGGGTAGGTACTCTACAAGCACCAGCCCTCTGCCTTCACACCCAGCCCCTTAGCAATGCCCTCTCCCACCCCTAGGCTTTTTCAAAAGGAAAAGAAACTTCTCAAAGCAGATGCCATAGTCTCCCTTGCTACTGTTGCCGGCACAGCCAGTGTAAGGAGGTTCTTCCTCCCGGCTAGCACCATTCCTCCTGCAGAATCAGGCCGGCCCAGTTCCCCAGAATAGCGAATGAGACCACTTAACACCCCAGCTCAGGCTCAGGAAAGTCCTGCAGCCACCCTCTGGGGCTGTATTACACAGTAGGAACAGGGACTTTAGAGCTGGGCTCAAGGATTCTAACCCAGCTCTGAGTAACCTCTAGCAAGTTACTAAACCTCACTGAGCTTCAGTCTCCTCATCTATAAAATGAGGGTGGCCATAGCTCCACGTTGCAGGAGGAGTAAGTGAGATTCTACCTGTAATGCAATCAGTACACAGCCTGGCACATAGTATGTGCTTAGTTAAACACTTATCATCATGATAGCCAAACCCAGCACTCCTGGCATCCCACTCCCCAACCAGGTTTCAGGTTTGTGCCCCCCACCCCAGGCCTGGCTCCCTCTTGCCTTCCTTCCCTGTCTCAGAATAAGAAGACAGGTTATTAGTACAAATTTGATCAAAATGACACATGGATTAGTATGTACGCTGAAAAGTCTAATTCTGTTTACTGTTCTAGGGGAGCATGCAATTATAACAGGAGCCGGGACAGAGTGTTTTTAATAACATTTCTTGTTAAGATTTAATTACAGGAAATTGTATTTTTTTAATCACTGAAAACTCAACTGGGTAGGAAAAGAATCGTGATAATTTTGTTCGCAGTTTATTAAATCCTTAGGATATTCTTTCTCTTACATTTGCTTTTATTATGTGCTACTGCTAAGTGCTTTTTAACCCTTGGAGCTGTGAGGAGGGACGGCTGTGGGAGGGCAGCTTCTGCCTCTCCTGCCCCCAGGCCCTCCACTCCCAGGAAGTTCGGATGCCGATATCGCCATCAACAAAAGCAACTTCGGAAGCTGAGTTGTTCAGTTTCCCATCCAGCAGAAGGAACCAGTTTGTTCTCCTCACTGTCTGAAGCTGGTGGCTGGGGAGCCTCCTCAGAATCCTTGCCCCTCACACCGGCCTCCCCTGGAAACCCAGCCCCTGGGTATCTCCCTGCCAGGAACCCCGAGGAAGACCACAAAAGTGACAGAATCATGGGGTTGCACCTACAGAGTGTTCCTGACCCCCCTCCGGAGGGATGGAGCCCAGAGCAGTGCCCTGAGGGCTAGACGGGTCTGCTGGAGCCATCTGCCAACCCATCATTCTCTTTTGGATAAGGCAGAACTGGGGGTGAAGTTTCCCTACCATAACTGGCCTTGTATGAAGCCTACTTGCTGCCAGATGTTGGGCTAAGAACTGGAGATACAAAAATAGATATGACAGATCCCTGCCCTGGGGTATCTACAGGGCACCCTTGCTTCCCTTTCTACAGTAGGGGGGAGGGGAGGGGGGGCGCAGGGAAGCAGAGGGCAGCGGAGAGAGGATCACACTGAGGAAAAGGGTTGTGAAAAAATCAGAGGTACGAAGGAGTCGCAGTCTACCAGGAAACCATGCTCGAGGGAAAAGATGCAATATCATCAACAGCATGAGGAGCAATGCTTGTTAAACTAATGTGAGACGCCACCGCAAGGGATTCGTGCTACCATGGTTAAATAAGAATTCCTCAGCCAAAGGAGAGCATCTCCATTGGTGAATTCCTGACATGGCAGATGCCAACATGTGTGTGTGCGTGCATACACGTGTGTGTGTTGGTGGGGGCCGCTCGACAGCTCCATCTCCATCCCTACCTGGCCTCATGACTCACCACCCTGGACCATCTCTACACAGATGCTGCATCCAGAGGCAGCAGTTTCTCTAGAGAGCTCTGCCCTCTCCGCCAGCAAGTTCCACCAGTGTCTAGCTTAGGGCTCTCCTGCTGAAAATCAAACCCGTGTCCTCTAAATCTTTTGGGAGGTAGGCATGAGGAAGATGAACAGAACTCTCCCCGTAATGGCCTCATCTGACACATTTCCATCTCCAGGTCTTTCTTCTCCCCTCTAAACTCTGAGCCCTCAGCTCTCTTAACCACCCCCAGTGGCCTCTCTGTTCCCACCACGTCCCCTTGGTCTCTTTGTTCTCCGGTGCTACGGAAAGCAGGTCTGACAGTGTGAAACCCCGATGGCGGGGAGCGTGGGACATCAAAGAGGCGGCAAGAGAGGTAATGGATAATAGATAGCTGGAAGCATGAATGATACATATGCAGATAAATGATGGATAATGGGGTCCGCATGATGTATAGGCAGCCGCCTGAGTATTAGATGTGTAGATACATATAGATTGATGGGAGAGGGGGAGGGGGAGACAGTGACAGAGACAACAGACACATCTGCAGCTGGAAAGACTGATCCAGGATCAGTAACAGATGCACAGATAGACAGGGAGCTAAGAGGAGGACGGGTACTTAGCGAGACCGGGCAGAGGGGTGCACACCGAGAGGGAGTTCCTGGGCAAGGACACTGGAGGAAAGACAGGGGTCAACGGACAGACACTCAGAGCCTTTCCTGGCCCACAGGCCACAGAAGTCCATGGTAGGTTGCAGGGCGAAGGGGCGAGCTGAAAGATCCCCATCGAATAGATGGATGATGGATGTGCCAAAAATTGATTGATTAGGGTGCTCTTCACTTTTCCTCTTGGCCCCCCTCCACCCTGGGCTCCATTTGCAGCCCTCGGCTGGCTCCCACGCCCATGGATACAGCCAACTGGAGAAGGTGCTGTGCCGCTGGTGGCCGCGAGGGGGCGCCCTCGGCGGGGTACCAGCGCAGGGTGTGGGGAAGAAACGCCGGTCCCGCACCAGTTTGTTTCCATGACGGCCGGGCCCACGTGACCCTTCCCCACTCCCCCCCTCTCCTTCCCTTATAAATAATGTCCCTGGTTGAAAACTGCTCCCTTAGGAAGGGCAGGAGAAAGGCTTCTTGCTGGGCTGTCTTGCCTAGAATCGGAGAAAGACTTTGAAGTCTGCCTGCCCTTCCAGGGCTGCCCAAGCCAGTTTGCTCCTTTTACCTGCCACTCCCTCCGCTTGTCCCTCTTGCCCTGTTTTAAATCGTTTCCCTCTCACCACTCCTGCCTTCTCCTCTCCCAATCCTCAGGGTCTTCCCGACCGCAGCTCCTGTCTGAGCCAGCTGGTATGGAATGGAGAGACAGTGAGGGAAGCTATTGTTCTGGAAAGGGCAAGGCAAACTCCTAGGAGGATGGGGGTTGGTATGAGGGTGGCTGGAGCAGATAAGACCCTCTATCAGCAGAAGCGAGGATGAAGCTATGGTGGCTGGAGGGTCCTGCACCCGGCCTAGCTGGGGTGAGGGGCCTGCCACAGCCTGAGTCCTACACAGCAGCCCCCTCCCCAGTCCCCCGAGAACAGAGACGGAGACTAGATGCATCCAAGATGAACAGCTGTGGTGGCTCTCCCTCAGCCCTACTCAGAACTGTCTCCAGTTCCGATGGTGCACACCTTCAGAGCAGGAGACAGGAGGAGCATAAGCCCCAGTAGCAGTGGCCTTGGGGAGGGCTGGGGTCCTGGAGGTGGAGCTGTCACTGCTGGAACAAAAGACTCCTTGCCTAAGCCCATGGTCCACTGGAAGCGATTGCCCAGATTCAAGCCTTCCGGGGAACACAAACTTGGCTGCCCCTGAGACATGCCTTCACAGTTCTTTTCAGCAGCTACTTATTACCCTACCCCAGGGCCCAGGGAAACAGAGAACCTCGGAGAAGCTTCTGCAGAGAGGCCAGCCAGGGAGGCACAGAGAGGTTAAGTGACTAGCTCAGTACACCACAGCCTGGCAGCTGCAGGGTCATAGCCAACATCAAACTCGGAATTCTCAGTGCTGAAGAGTTCGAGAAAGCAGCAAGGAAAGAAGAATACAAGACACGTAGAGAAGGACATCAGAGTGTGAGGGCATTGTTCACGTACTGGCTTCCCCTCTAAACATTGGCCAAGTCCCCACCCCTGCTTCACCTACCCTCCTCCAGTTCATTACCCTTGAGACTAAAAAGGAAAAATCTAGCTACTTTGCCTCTGTTTGGAGGTGACAACAGAACAATCTTTAATGAGCAGGGCAAGTTATCCAGCATTGACTGGAGGGGATTCCAAGCAGAAGGGACAGCTTAAGCAAAGGCAGAGAGGCATGGAGTGTGAGAGAGTAGAGACAGCTTTGTATTCCTGAGCTGAAGGTTTAGGAGGAGCAGAAGATTTCAGGAGAAAGAGCCGGGACCCAGATCATACAGGGTCTTATTTGCCATCTAAGAAGCTTGCAATAGGGAGCCATTGAAGATTGTTGAAAAAGGGAGTAACAAGTTCAGTTTTGTGTTTTTTTTTTAATTGTACTTTAGATGAAGGTTTACAGAACAAGTAGTTTCTCATTAAACAGTTTGTACACATATTGTTAACATTGGTTAACAACCCCACGACATCTCAATACTCTCCCTTCTCGACCTTGGGTTCCCTATTACAAGATTTCCTGTCCTCTCCTGCCTTCTAGTCCTTGTCCCTGGGCTGTTGTGCCCCATTAGTCTTGTTTTATAGGGCTGTCTATAACCTTTGTCTGAAGGGTGAACCTTGGGAGTGACTTCATTACTGAGCTAAAACGGTGTCCGGGGGCCATACTCTCAGGGTTTCTCCAGTTTCTGTCAGGCCAGTAAGTCTAGTCTTTTTTTGTGAGTTAGAATTTTATTCTATATTTTTCCTGTTGGTGGGAATGTAAAATGGTACAACCACTTTGGAAATCGATTTGGCGCTTCCTTAAAAAACTAGAAATAGAAGTACCATACGATCCGGCTATCCCACTCCTTGGAATATATCCTAGAGAAATAAGAGCTGTCACACGAATAGATATATGCACACCCATGTTCATCGCAGCACTGTTCACAATAGCCAAACAATGGAAGCAGCCTAAGTGCCCATCAATGGACAAATGGATAAACAAACTATGGTATATCTGCACATTGGAATATTATGCAACGATAAAGAACAATGAGGAAGCTGTGAAACATCGTATAACTTGGGGGAAGCTGGAACTTATTATGCTGAGTGAATTTAGTCAGTCACAGAAGGACAAATACTGTATAAGACCACTATTAAAAGAACACAAGACAAGGTTTAAACACAGAAGAAAACATTCTTTGATGGTTATGGGGGTGGAGAGGGAGGGTGCGGGTTATTCACTAACTAGATAGTAGATAAGAATCATCTTAGGTGAAAGGAAGGAAAGCACACACTACAGGGGAAGCCAGCACAACTGGACTAAACCAAAGCTAAGAAGTTTCCTCAATACAATCAAATACTTTGAGAGACAAGAGTAGCAGGGATGCGGGGTCTGGGGACCATGCTTTCAGGGGACATCTATGTCAATTGGTATAACAAAGCTTATTAAGAAAATGTTCTGCATCCTACTTTGGTGAGTGGCGGCTGGGGTCTTAAAAGCTTGCAAGCAACCATCTAAGATGCATCAATCGGTCCCAACTACTTGGAGTCAAGGAGAACGAAGAACACCAAAGACACAAGGAAAGTATTGGCCCAAGAGACAGAAAGGGCCACATAAACCAGAGACTTCATCAGCCTGAGACCAGAAGAACTAGATGGTGCCTGGCTACCACCAATGAACGTCCTGACAGGGAACACAACAGAGGGTCCCTGATGGAGCAGTAGAACAATGGGATGCAGAACTGAAATTCTAGTAAGAAGACCAGACTTAAGGGTCTGACTAAGACTGGAGGCTCCCTGGAAAGCATGGCCCCTGGTCTCTCCATCACCCCAGAACTAAAACAATTTCCGAGGCCAACTCTTCAGACAGGGATTGGACTGGACTGTGAGACATAAAGTGATACTTGTGAAGAATGTGCTTCTTAGTCAAGTGGATACAAGAGACCAAAGGGGTGGCTTCTGTCCAGAGGTGAGATCGGAAGGCAGAGAGAGTTAGGAGCTGGTTGAATGTTCATGGGGAATCAGGGGCAGAGGGGAGGAGTGTGCTGTCGCAGAATGGGGTGAGCGATTGGGGTCTCATAACAATGTATTTAAAAAAAAAATTCTGTATGGGAGACTAACTTGAAATGTAAACTTCATGTAATTACAACAATAAAAAAAAGAAAAAAGAATTTTATTCTACATTTTTCACCAGCTCTGTCTGGGACCCTCTGTTGTGATCTCTGTCAGAGCAGTCAGTAGTGGTAGCCAGGCACCATCTAGTTGTACTGGACTCAGTCTGGTGGAGGCCGTGGTAGTTGTGGTCCATTAGTCCTTTGGACTAATCTTTCCCTTGTGTCTTGTTTTCTTCATTCTCCTTTGCTTCCAAAGGGATAAGACCAGTGGAGTATTTTAGATGGCTGCTCACAGGCTTTTAAGACCTCAGACGCTACCCACCAAGGTAGAATGTAGAACATTTTCTTTATAAACTGTGTTATGCCAATTGAGCTAGATGTTCCTCAGGACCATGGTCCCCACAGCCCTCTGCCCAGCAATTTGGTCCCTCAGGGAGTTTGGATGTGTCTATGGAATTTCCATGACAAGTTCAGTTTTGAAATGTAGGTATTAGAGACAGCAGAGTCAGTTAAGAGGTTACTGCAACAGTCCAGGGGAGGAATAATGAGGAACCACATCAGGGAAATAGGGATTGGAAACAGAACAGAGAAGAGCTAGTCAAGAAATGACCTCTTGGAGGTCAAAGCAACAGGACCTAAGTGGATGAAGATGTGGTAAGCAAAGCTGGAATCAAGACTGACTCGGGTGTCTGGCCTGGGTTTGGATGGATGGTAGTGCCACCTCCTGCAAGATCACATGGGGGGAAGAGTGGTTTAGGAAGAAATCCAATTTAGGATACATTGCGTTTGAGGTACCTCAAACCAATGGTTCAGGGGGTAATTGGATAGTCTGGCCTGAGCCCCATGGGCAAGGGCTGGGCTAGCAACATACATGGTGAGCAAAATCACAAATGGGAGTGGAGGCGACTGCCCAGGGGGAGATACAAGAGGAGGGGCCCAGGCCAGAAAGGGGCCAGGAAGGAACTGTCAGAGAGAGAGAAGTAAGTTGGTAGAGTACTGTGTTGAAAGGGCCAGGGAATAGAGCATGTAATGGTTTGAGTTGGAATCGACTTGATAGTGGTTTTGTTTTTTTTTAAATACCTGTGAATATAATCCTGTTTGGAAATAGGGTTTTATTTGTTATGTTAATGAGGCCATACCAAGGTAGAGTGTGTCCTAACTTAATTACTTCTGTTATAAAAAGAGTAGATTAGACATACATGGGAGCACATACTGGGGAAGACAGATACCACGTGAGGATGGCTGAGAACCAACAAACCAAGGAATGCCCGGGGCCACTGACAAAGAAGAAATCCACACTGCCAAGACCCTGATTTGGACTTTTAGCCTCCAGAACTGTGAGAAAATAAATACAAATTCTTTAAAGCCACCCACTTGTATTCCTCTTACAGTAGCACTAGGAACTTAGAGGGACTCATAAAGGAGGGAGGGGTGCCAGGTCAGAGGGAGAAGAAAGCACTGGAGAGAAAAAGGCTGCCCCCACATGTCTGTCAGTTTGTTGTACTGCGGGGGCTTGCGTGTTGCTATGATGCTAGAAGCTATGCCACTGGTATTCGAATGCCAGCAGGGTCACCCATGGTGAACAGGTTTCAGCTGACCTTCCAGACTAAGACAGACTAGGAAGAAGCACCTGGCAGTCTACTTCTGAAAAAAATTAGCCAGTGAAAACCTTACAAATAGCAGCAGAACATTGTCTGATATAGTGCCAGAAAATGAGCCCCTCAGGTTGGAAGGCACTCAAAATACAACTCGAGAAGAGCTGCCTCCTCAAAGTAGAGTCGACCTTAACGACGTGGATTGAGTCAAGCTTTCGGGACCTTCATTTACTGATGTGGCACGACTCAAAATGAGAAGAAACAGCTGCAAACATCCATTAATAATAGGAACATGGAATGTATGAAGTATGAATCTAGGAAAGTTGAAAATTGTCAAAAATGAAATGGAATGCATAAGCATCAATATCCTAGGCATTGGTGAGCTGAAATGGACTGGTATTGGTAATTTTGAATTGGATAATCATACAATCTACTATGCCAGGAATGACAAATTGAAGACGAATGACATCGCATTCATCGTCAAAAAGAACATTTCAAGATTTATCCTGAAGTACAACACTACCAGTGATAGGATAATATCCATACACCTACAAGGAAGACTAGTTAATATGATTATTGTTCAAATTTATGCACCAACCACCGAGGTCAAAGATGAAGACATTGAAGATTTCTACCAACTTCTGCAGTCTGACATTGATCAAACATGCAATCAGAATGCATTGATAATTACTGGTGATTAGAATGCAAAAGTTGGAAACAAAGAAGGATCAGTAGTTAGGAAATATGACATTGGTGTTAGAAACAATGCCAGAGATCACATGATAGAATTTTGCAAGACAAACAACTCTTCATTGCAAATACCTTTTTTCAACAAGATAATGGCAGCTATACATGTGGACCTCACCGGATGGAAGACACAGGAATCAAATCTACTACATTTGCAGAAAAAGATGATGGAAAAGCTCAATATCATTGGTCAGAACAAAGCCAGGGGCCGACTACAGAACAGACCATCAATTGCTCATATGCAAGTTCAGGTTGAAGCTGAAGAAAATTAGAACAAGTCCATGAGAGCCAAAATATGACCTTGAGTATATCCCACCTGAATTTAGAGACCATCTCAAGAATAGATTTGATGCACTGAAAAACTAATAACTGAAGACCAGATGAGTTGTGAAAGGACATCATACATGAAGAAAGCAAGAAGTCATTAAAAAGATAGGGGGAAAAAAAGAGACCAAAATGGATGTCAGAAGAGACTCTGAAACCGGCTCTTGAATGTCGAGTAGCTAAAGCAAAAGAAAGAAATGATGAAATAAAAGACCTGAATAGAAGATTTCAAAGGGTGTCTCGAGAAAACAAAGTAAAGTATTATAATGACATGTGCAAAAACCTGGAGTTAGAAAATTAAAAGGAAAGAACAAGCTCAGCGCATCTCAAGCAGAAAGAACTGAAGAAAAAATTAAAGCCTCCAGTGGCAGTATCAAAGGATTCTCTGGGCAAAATACTGAACAATGTAGGAAGCATCAAAAGAAGATGAAAGCAGTACACAGAGTCACTGTACCAAAAAGAATTGGTCAACGTTCAACCATTTCATGAGGCAGCATATGATCAAGAACCGATGGTACTGAAGGAAGAAGTCCAAGTTCCACTGAAGACATTGGCAAAAAACAAGCCTCCAGGGATTGAAAGAATACAAATTGAGAGGTTTTAACAAATGGATGCAGCCCTGGAAGTGCTCACTCCTCTTTGCCAAGAAATTTGGAAGATAGCTAACTGGCCAAGTGCTTGGAAGAGATCCATATTTATGCCTGTTCCAAAGAAAGGTGATCCAACAGAATGTGGAAATTATTGAACAATGTCATCAACATCTGTTTTAGTCATCTAGTGCTGCTCTAACAGAAATATCGTAAGTGGATGGCTTTAACAAAGAGAAGTTTATTCTCTCACAGTCCAATAGGATACAAGTCCAAATTCAGGGCGTCAGCTCTAGGGGAACACTTTTCTCCATCGGCTCTGGAGGAAGGTCCCTGTTATGAATCTTCCCTTGGTCTGGGAGCTTCTCTGCACAGGAACCTCAGGTCCGAAGGACGCGCTCTGCTCCCGGCACTGCTTTCTTGGTGGTGTGAGGTTCCCAACTCTCTGCTTGTTCTCTTTCCTTTTATCTCTTACAAGAGATAAAAGGTGGGGCAGGCCACACCCCAGGGAAACTCCCTTTACATTGGATCAGGGATGTGACCTGGGTAAGCGTGCTGTTACAATCCCACTCTAATTCTCTTTAACATAAAATTATAATTCAGGACGTCAGCTCTAGGGGAAGGCTTTCTCTCTCTGTCAGCTCTGGAAAAAGGTCCTTGTCATCAATATTCCCCTGGAATAGTTGCTTCTCGGCACAAGGACCCCAGTCCAAAGGACACGTTATTCTCCTGGCTCTACTTTCTTGGTTGTATAAAGTCTCCCTGTCTCTCTGTTTGCTTTTCTCTTTTATATCTCAAAAGAGATTGACTTAAGACACAACCTAATTTTGTAGATCGAGTCCTGCCTCATTAATATAACTGCCTCTAATCCTGCTTCATTAACATCATAGAGGTAGAATTTACAACACATAGGAAAATCACAACAGATAACAAAATGGTGGACAATCACACAATACTGGGAATCATGGCTTAACCAAGTTGACAATATTTGGGGGGACACAATTCAATCCATGACAATATCACACGCAAGTAAAATTTGGTGACGATCATTCAAAAATGGTTGCAGCAGTACATCAGCAGGGAACTGTCAGATTCAAACCAGATTCAAAAGAGGAGGTAGAATGTGGGATATCAATGTTGATGTAAGATGGATCCTGGCTGAAAGCAGAGAATACCAGAAAAATGTTTGCCTGTGCTTTATTGACTATGCAAAGGCATTCGACTGTGTGGATCATAACAAATTATAGATAACATTGCAAAGAGTGGGAATTCCAGAACACTTAATTGTGCTCATGAGGAGCCTGCACACAGACCAAAAGGCAGTCATTCAGATAGAACAAGGGGATACTGAGTGGTTTAAAGTCAGGAAAGATATGAGTCAGGGTTGTATCCTTTCACCGTACTTATTCAATCTGCATGCTTAGCAAATAATCTAAGAAGCTGGACTATATGCAGAAGAACTTGGCGTCTGGATTGGAGGAAGATTCATTAACAACCTGTGATATGCAGATGACACAATCTTGCTTGCTGAAAGCTAAGAGGGCTTGAAACATTTGCTGACAAAGATCAAAGACTACAGCCTTCAGTATGGATTATACCTCAGTATAAAGAAAATGAAAATCCTCACAACTGGACCAATAAGCAGCATCATGATAAACGGAGAAAATATTGAAATTGTAAAGGATTTCATTTTATTTGGATCCACAATCAACGCCCATGGAAGCAGCAGTCAAGAAATCAAAAGACGCGTTACGTTGGGCGAATTGGCTGCAAAAGACCTCTTTAAAGTGTTTAAAAAAAACAAAGATGTCACTTGAAGGACTAAGGTGCACCTGACCCAAGCCCTAGTGTTTTCAATTGCCTCATATGCATGTGAAAGCTGGACTACGAATAAGAAAAACTGAAGAAGAATTGATGCCATTGAATTATGGTGTTGGCAAAGACTATTGAAAATACCATGGACTGCCAAAGGAATGACCAAATCTGTCTTGGAAGAAGTACAGCCAGAATGCTCCTTAGAAGCAAGGATGGCGAAACTTCATCTCACATACTTTGGACATGTTATCAGGAGGGAGCAGTCCCTGGAGAAGGACGTCGTGCTTGGTAAAGTCAAGGGTCAGAGAAAAAGAGGAAGACCCTCAGTGACATGGATTGACACTGCAGCTGCAACAAGGGGCTTAAGCACAATGATTATGAGGATGGCGCAGGACCGGGCAGTGTTTCATTCTTTTGTACATAGCGTCACTATGAGTCCGAACCAACTCAGTGGCACCTAACAACAACAACAACAGAGTCACACCATCAGCAGCAGCACCAGGAAACTAAAACAGAGGGACTAATGCAGGAGGGAGGGGATGCAGGTCAGAGGCAGCAGAAAGCACTGGAGAGAAAAAGGCTGAAAGTGTCTCACGTATTTGGGACTGGGCATCTTATTAATGGAGTCCCTGGGTGGTGTGAACCATTAATCACTTGGCTGCTAACCAAAAGTTTGGAGGTTTGAGTCCACCCAGAGGCACTTTGGAAGAAATGCCTAGTAATCTCCTTCCAAAAAATCAGGCATTGAAAACCCTATTGTAATCATTAAGGTTATGTGTCAACTTGGCTGGGCCATGATTCTCAGTGGTTTGGCAGATATGCAGTTTGGCAGTCGTATAATGATGTGATCACCTCCATGATGAGATTTAATATAATGTGATCACCTCCATGATGAGATCTGCTATGAGTAGCCAGTCAGTTGAAGGGGAATTTCCTTGGGGGTGGGGCCTGTGTCCAATATGGGCGGACTTTCTGGCAAGGCTCATGAGCTTTTGTTTGCTCTGGATCCTGCAGCGGGCTCCTGCTCATCTGACCTCTGGTTCTTGGGACTTGAACTAGCAGCTTACCTGCCATCTTACCTGCCGATCTTGGTATTTGTCAGTCTCTGCAGCCTGTGAGCCAGAGCCCTAATGTCTGACCTGCTGATCTTGTTTCGCCAGCCCCTGAAGCTGTGTAAGTTGGGAGAAGCCTCTACCCTGAGCTAGGGACTTGGGACTTCCCAGCCTCTACAATCATGAGAGCCATTTCCTTCATACAAATCTCTCTCTGTATATATTTATACACTTTACTGGTTTTGCTTCTCTAGAGAACCCAGCCTAAGATATTTGGTACCAAGAGTAGTTCTAGAGAAACAAAATTGTAAGGATGAATTTTCTAAATTGGTTCTCAAGTCTGGTTAGTCTTAAAGATGTTGATGACTCTGCTTCCAATAGTAAAGAGGGCACTGCTAATCCATGGTGTGAGGTGGCAATAAAAATATGCAAAACATAGCCACCAATAGATCTGGTATTGGTAAAAGGTGAGTCTCTGGGTGATCACATGTTTGATACCTTTCTACAATTTTGTCATAATGAGAAGTATAAGGAAGCTGGTTGGTTCATCCTACTTTTGCTAGACAAAGTGTGAAAGAAAGAGATGAACTCAGGGCTTCAGAGTCAAAGCTCAAGCACCACTTGTGTCTTGTAAAAAAGCCTTATTTCATATAGTAACAGAGCTGATATTGCTGAAAACCAAACCCAGAGTCTTATCGTAAGAGTGGATGAATTCCCAACCTCAAGAGGTGTCTGAAGTTAAAGTGAGGGCATAGATTGGGAAGAAATGGGATCCTGAAACTTGATATGGGGACATATGGGCAGATAATCAGGAAGCTGGGGACACTGAGACCCTAAATTCCATTGAATCACTTCTGCCAACAGAACCAGCCCTTCACTCCCATCTGAAGAGATTACTCCATCTGTGTCTGCTAAACCACCCTCCCCAGTAAAACCATTAGCCCCCCACCCTCAACTGATGAGATTAACCCAGCTGTGTCTAAAGAGCATTTGTCTGAGACATTGCCTGGGGAATGACTTGAGGCAGATGCCTTATAAGACAATGCTGAATGTTCTCAAAACACGTCCCCACCACCTATTTTGGCTTTTACTGTAACTAGACTTAAGGCCCAGTGAGCCCCAAAAGATGAAGTACAAAGTGTGACCCAGGAGGAGGTATGCTCCACCCGAAAAGAATTGCTTGACTTTTCTAATATGTACAAATAGAAACCTGGGGAATAAGTGTGGTAATGGCTATTAAGGGTGTGGGATAATGGTACAAGGAACATAAAGATAGATCAGTCTGAGTTTATTGATGTGGGCTCACTAAGCACAGATTCTTCATTCAATATTTCAGCTCGAGAGGTTAGGAAAGGATCTAATAGTTTATTTGGTTGGGACGTTGAAACATGGATTACACAGTGGCCAACAGTAAATCAAGTTGAAGTACCAGACCTGCCTTGGTATACTGTAGAAGAAGGTATCCAAAAGCTTAGGGAAATTGGCATGTTAGAGTGGATTTATCGGGTGAGACCCACAGACACACACATGGAGTGCCCAGAGGACACACCTTTTACCACAACGGTGAGGAACAAATTTGTGGAGGGAGCCCCAGCATCCTTGAAGACTGCTGTGATTGCTATTTTATGTAAGTCAGATTTGACAGTGGGAGCTGCCCTAACTGAATTAAGACACCTATCTACTATGGGGCTGACTGGACCCCATGGTGGTAGGGGCCAAGTGGTGGCACTCAATGGACAAAGGCAAGGTGGATGTTACCGTAATGGACAGCGGAATTAAAGCAGTAATCAGAATAGTCATACTCATATGGACTTATGGTGTTGGCTACTTAGTCATGGTATCCCTAGGAGTGAAATAGATAGGAAATCTACTAAATATTCACTTGATCTGTACAAGCAGAGGAATTCTAGGTCAAGTGAACAGCAGTCTAACTTGAATCGACAGAAGAATAGAGAATCACAGCCCCTCAATCAATTCCCAGACTTGAGCGAGTATACAGATCCACAACCCCTTGAATGATGGGGAGGCTGGATCCCCTTGAGGAAGGACCCCAATACACAGTATAACAAAATTTATACTGTTAATCTTTCTCCCAGCCTTCCCCAAAGATATCTACGTCCTTTTACAAGAGTGACTGTTCACTGGGGAAAAGGAAATAATCAGACTTTTTGAGGATTACTAGATACTGGCTCTGAAATGACAGTAATTCCAGGAGACCCAAAACATCACTGTGGCCTACCAATCAGAGCGGGGGCATATGGAGATCAGGTTATTACTGGAGTCTTAGCGTCTTAGCTCATATCCTTCTCACAGTAGGTCCCCGAAACTATCGTGTAGTGATTTTCCCCATTCCAGAATGCATAACTGGAATATATATATATGTTCAACAACCGGCAGAACCCTGACACTGGATCCTTGACAAGTGGAGTAAGGGCTATTATGGTCAAGTGGAAGCCATTAGAATTGCCCCTACCTAGGAAAATAGTAAACCAAAAGCAATACCCCATTCCTGGAAGAGGCAGTGGCAGACAGAGATGTTGTTTGAAGTCTTTGGCAGGCTCCTGTTGGTGAATCACAGCGTAGACCCTTAGGATTTTGGAGCAAAGCCCTGCCATCTTCTGCAAGTAACTACTCTCCTTTTGAGAAACAGCTTTTGGCTTGTTACTGGGCCTTGTTACAGAGACTGAATGCTTAACCATGTGGCCTGAGCTGCCCTTTATGAACCGGGTGTTGTCTGACCCACAGAGCCATAAAGTTGGACGTGCACAGCAGTACCCCATCATTAAATGGTAGTAATATATAGGAGATCAGGCCTGAGCAAGACCTGAAGGCACAAGTCAGTTGCATAAGGAAGTGGCCTAAGTGCCCATGGTCTGCACTCCGGTCACATTACCTTCCATCTCCCAGTGTGCACTTATAGCCTTATGGGAAGTTTCTTATGATCAGTTGACTGAGGAAGAGAAAACCTGGTTTACAGATGGTTCTGCATGATATGCGGGCACACTCAAAAATGGACAGCGGCACCCAAGGTTGAATAAAGACAGTGTTGACCTGTAGTGGGGTTGTTAACCATTGTCATAGGGCAACATGTGTACTAACTGTTAAATGAGAAACTATTTTGTTCTGTAAACCTTCATCTAAAG
>NW_004444001.1:2348729-2362535 GCF_000243295.1 Trichechus manatus latirostris | reverse complement strand
AGAGTGAACCTCGGAGGTAGCTTCACCACTGAGCTAAAAGGGTGTCTGGGGGCCATACTCTCGAGGTTTCTCCAGTCTCCTTTAGGCCAGTAAATCTGGTTTTCTTTTTTGTGAGTTAGAATTATGCTCTACATCCTTCTCCAGCTCGGTCCAGAATTGGCAGAGGAGGATTTTAACAACGAAGTGGATAAGATGACGTGTTCTATGGAAACCAGTTATCCTCTTCCCCCAGCCAGTACTGTCAAAGGAGTCAGCCACTTCCTTGATGCAATCTCTCTCTATATATATTTATACACTCAGCCCTAGACACCTATAAAGCATAGTTCTACTCTGACACAATGAGTCTGAGGTCCCTGAGTAGCGCAAATGGCTTGTGCTCAACTACTAACCCAAAGGTTGGCTGTTAGAGTCCACCTACTAATGCCGTGGAAGAAGGGCCGAGAAAACCCTATGGAGCAGTTCTACTCTGTAACACATGGGGTCACCATGAGTTGAAATCGACTGGACAGAAACGGGTTTTTAACTTATTAATAATCAGAGTCTGGCAGGAAATTCAGGGCCCATTCAAACACTAATTCAAGGAGAGGTTGATGAAGGGACTATTTGCAAAGGTGTGGGCAGCATGTAGGGAAACCATCAGGAGATGGCGAAGCCGCCAGGGCTAATCATGGGGGAGCTAGGCCTGAAAGGACCTGGAGAGTTGTGTGAAGAGGGCTACCAGACGGGAGCTGCAGCCTGCTGTGGAAGGACACAGCCAGGCCACCGCAGCTCTGCAGGGAGCAAGTTAGGAGATTAAATATCTCAGCCTCACTCTCTTTCCTCCCTCCAATTTCCTGTGGGGCTCCCACTGGTGGGGCCCAACCAGAGGCCAGGGGATAAGCCTGGGCAGTGCAGTCCACTGAGGTGAGCCCCCTGGAACATAGTGCAGGGCGGAGGAGGGCCTGGAGGGGCAGACAGGAGAGGTCCAGCCCAGGAGGTCAATGGCAGTTTACCAAGAGCAACTGAGGAGAGAACAGGGAGGTGAAGATGTACAGACCCAGATGCCTGGGATGCAGGAAGGATTTTTTTAAGAGAGGAACTGTTTGAGCAGGTTTAGAGATGAAGAAAGGGGGCAGTGGTCCATCAGTGGCAGAATTCTTGCCTTCCACAAAAGAGACCCAGGTTCAATTCCTGGACAATGCACCTCATGTGCAGCCACCACCCGTCCGTGTTGCTAAGACGCTAAACAGGCTTCAGTGGAGCTTTCCAGACTAAAACAGACTAGGAAGAAAGGCCTGGTGATCTAATTCCAAAAAATCAGCCAGTGAAAACCCTATGGATCATAATGGTCCAATCTGCAGCAAGTCATGGGGATGGTGCAGGATCAGGCAGCATTTCACTTCATTGTGTGCGGGGTCAGGGCTGACTCAAGGGCCGCTAACAACAATAGAGATGAAGAAAAGGAGTGTAGAGAGGGAGAGAATACCAGGGGAAAGGGAGATGAGAGATGAAAGAACACTCAAAAGGAAGGAGATGGGAATGGGGGTTGGAGGTAGCCTATAGGAGATGGAACAGGAGGAGCACGGACAGGAAGAGGGAGGTGCATCTTCTGCCCCCTCTAGACTGGTTACAGAACAGCATAAGGCCAGGGGGTATGCTTTTAGAAAGGGGAGTGTCTCTCTGCCAAGGACCAGGACAAAAGACCAACCAAACATATTGCCGTCAAGTTGATTCTGACTCATAGCGACCCCACAGGACAGAGTAGAACTGCCCCGTAGGGTTTCCAAGGAATGGATGGTGGATTCGAACTGCCGACCTTTTGGTTAGCAGCCCAACGCTTAACCATTGCGCAGGACAAAGGACCAGGATGCGCGTTTTTAGAGCAAAGAGACACAGCTTAGCCCAGGTCTGCAGTGGACGGTGGGGGAGGCTCCAGACTCAGAGACAAGGTTCAGAAGCAGTTTCTGGGAAGGACTGGGAACTCCACAACCAGGGCCTGCTCAGATCTCCCTCAGGCAAAGTTTAGAGACAGCACCTCACATTCAGCCCAGACAGGAATTAGAAGAGCTGCTTTCTAAAGCAAATTCTGGAAGAATCTTTTAGCAGGGTGATATAGTGACCACAACACCACCACCCATGGAGAATTTAAGTATGTGCCAGCGATCAATGTTTTATACAGATTAACTCAGTTCTTATAACCATTTTCTGGAGCAGGCGCTCTTATTATTATCCCCATTTTATGGAATTGAAAACTGAGGCTTGGCAATGTTAATACATTTGTATGGGGTCCCACAGCTGGCCAGTAGAAAAGCCAGATTCCAACCCAGGCCTGCCTGACCCTCAAACCCTCTCTGGGATGAGGGAGAGCTGGCCTGGGCCATTCTCACCTAACAGAAGCCCACAAAGGCCCCAACTAAGTCCTTCTGATTTCTGAGTGCTGACCCCACTGTGTTATTTCTGCTGCCCTCTGTACTAGTTATCATTTAATAATAAAAACTCTGTGGAAGACTAAGGGGAATTTCTGTTCCCGATTATGAAGCAGAAGAAACAGGAAAAGTAGTGAAACCAGATTCCTGTGGGCAGTACCAGCCTGAGAAAAGAAAAATCATATTCCTCAGAGCCATTTTAGTTGCAAGTAACCAAAGCCTACACTAGTTTAGGAAATAATAATAACAGCTGATGTCAGCCGCTCATGACACATCAAGCACTGTTCTGAGCATTAATGTATAGCGACCTCTTTAATTCTCACAGTAATGCTATGAAGTTTATACTATCATCGGCACAGAGGAAAAGGAGGCACATCACTTAGCTAGGAAGTGGTTGGGCTCAGATTCCAGTCCAGGCGGTCCTGCTCCAGAGTCCATGCGCTAACCATGACACTGTGCTGCCTTGGTGAGCAAACAGATAAATGCACTGACCCATGTAACTAGTAAGACTGGGCGGCCCTGAATCCAAGACCCTCTTGTTCTTTTCTCTCAGCTCTGCTTCTTTCTGCCTGACAGCTCGTTCGTCCATGGCAAGAACGGCCCCACATCTAAGCTTTCCCAGTGCCTGTCAACCCTAAGGAAGAAGCACTCTTCCTTGCTAGTTCCAGCAGCAAAATCCCCGAGAAGGTCACACGTCCATCCCAGAACCAGTTGCTCTGTCTGGTGCTGGGCGCAGTAGCTACCCACCCCAAGAACAGTGAGACAGGCAAAAGGGTAGTGGCTGCTGGGAAGAGAAGGCTTGTAGATTAAAGCTGAGTATGCTATTAGAAGGCTACCTGGGATCCAGATACGCTGTTTGTGTTTCTAAATAAAACAAGAGGTGAGAAGACATCAGAGGGAAACTTTTTCTTCCTTGCCAAATGCTGGGCTTGTACCAAAATACACAGATATTTGGGCTTGCACACACATGGCTTTAGTTTCCTAGTGCTGCTCCAACAGAAATACCAGCAGCGAGAGACTCTAAAGACCTGACATTTTTTTCCTCACAGTTTCGGAGGCTAGACGTCCAAATTAGGGCCTCAGCTTTGAGGGAGCTCTTTTCTAGTCGATAGCCTCAGGGGTTCCTTGGCATTGCTTGGCATCTGTCTTCCCCCTGTGTCTCTGTGTCAGTTCTGCTCTTTTTGCAACTCAGAAGTGATTAAGTTTAGGATCCATCCTACTCTGATACGAACTCAGTAACATGACAAAAGAAAACTCCTATTTCAAAACAGAGTCATATTCACAGGTACCAAAACCAAAAAACCAAACTAGTTGATTCTGACTCATGGCGACCCCACGCGTGTCAGAGTAGAACTGTGCTCCGTAGGATTTTCTGTGGCTGATTTTTCAGAAGCAGCACCAGGCCTTTCTTCTGAGGTGCCAGTGAGTGGACTCGAACCACCAACCTTTCAGTTAGCAGCCAAGCACATTAACTGTTTGCACCACCCAGGGACTCTATATACAGGTCAGGAGTTAGGATTTCAATATATATTTTTGGGAGACACAATTCATTCCATAAAATACACATAAATGTACATGCTTGTATACATATCTATAGAGAGAGAGGCACATTTAAAAAAAAAACAAAAACCAAACCCATTGCCGTGGAGTCAATGCTGACGCATAGTGACCCTATAGAACAGAGGTAGAACTGCCCCCACAGGGTTTCCAAGGCTGTAATCTTTACGGAAGCAAACTGCCACGTCTTTTTCCCATGGAGCGGTTGATGGGTTCAAACCGCCGACCTTTCAGTTAGTAGCCAAGCTCTTACTCGATGTGCCACCAGGGCTTCTTGAGAGGCACATATGCCACCTCAAACAAATATACCTGCTCACTTTACTCTCACATATAGACATACACACAGTCACAGATATACATACTCTGTCAGTATAGGCAAGCTTATGCTTCGTTAACAAACAACTCCAAGTCTCAGTGGCTTAAAACCACAAGCTTAATTCTTGCTCATACTACACGTTCAACACTGCCTCTGTTCATTGTTGTCACTCCAGGACCCAGGCTGAGGGAGAAGTTATCAGCTCAAACCTTGCTGGTGCGGTGCCAGAGGGAAAGAAAGACTTTTGTAAGGTCTCGCATTGGCAATGAAACTCTTCTGCCCGGAAGTGACACTATCACTCCTGCTCATTGGCCAGAACTAGTCACATGGCCCCACCCAACCACAAGGGGGCAGGAAGTGCAATCTGGAAGCAGGGAGACCCAGAAATATTTGGCAAATAGCACTAATGACTATCACACATAGCACAGATGTATGCTCGCGCGCGCGCGCGCGCGCGCGCGCGCGCACACACACACACACACACACACACACTGCTCTTCCCCTGGTTCTCTTGTTTCATCCTTTTGTGTCTCTGACTCCTAACAACTCCCTGTCCCCAGCAATCAGGATCAGAAGTCCCCTGCTGGGAGCTGGAGGTCATGGAAGCTTGCATCCACTTTTATCTCAGGCCCCTTCTGCTGCCCCCAAGTCTCCCTCTTTCCCCCTGGGGGTCCCATCATCCCTCTCCCCTCCATGCCCATTCTCCTGGACCACCCCCCCTGCCCAGAGCTTTTTCCCTTCTGCCAAGGAGAGATAAAAGGGACATCTGCGTATTTATTCAGAGCTATTTCACGCCTAAGCCCCACCGCTTACTTCAAGTTTCCCACTCGCCTCCCCCTCCCTTTCTTCTTTCTAAGATTGCCTTGAGGGCTTGCTAAGTGTAAGCTAGCGGCGCCCAGAGAGGCGAGCTGCTACGGAGCTGGAGAGGCAGGGAGGTGAGGCCCAGGGGATCCATGAGGTGAACGGGGAGGAGGCAGACACAAACAAGGACACAGAGAAGCAGACATAGATGGACAGAGATGGGAAATATGGCCGAGACAGCAGCAGACACAGCGAGGGACAGAGACAGATGGAAAGAGACACAGATTGACAGAGATAAAAACAGAGACACAGAGATGACAGAGACAGAGAGGGACAGAAATAAGTAGAAGCAGAGACACAGAGATTGGGCAAGAGAGACGAATGCAAAAAAGAGCAAAGAAACAGAAAAGAGTGTTGTGTTCGAAGGTGGGAGTAGGGATGTGTTCACGAGATGTGTGTGTGTGTGTGTGTGTGTGTGTGCGCATATGTGTGTGTGTGTTACCATATAGCTCTGGTTTTTAAACCATGTTATCTTTTACTGAAATGAACACAGAAGAGTAGGCGCTGAGAGATCTTTTAAGATAAGGAGAGGACATGGCCTCTTTTTCCTTTTTTTTTTATTGTGGTAAATATATATAACAAAACATTTGCCATTTCAATATTTTTTACACATACAATTCAGTGACATTACTTGCGTTCATCATGTTGTACAACCATCACCACTATCCGTTTCCAAATTTTTCTATCACCTTAACAGAAGCTCAGGGTCCCTTCAGCCATGACTCCCCATTTCCCCCTCCCTCCCACCCCACTAATAAACTTTGGTCTCTATTCTAGAATTTCATATAAGTGAGATCATACGCTATTTGTCTTTTTGTGTCTGATTTATTTCACTCAACATAATGTTTTCAAAGTTCATCCTGTTGTAACATATAACAGAACTTCATTTCTCTCCATTGTATGTGTGTACCACATTTTGTTTATCCAATCCTCTGCTGATGGACATTTAGGTTGTTTTCACTTTTTGGCTATTGTGAATAGTGCTGCAGTGAACATTGGTATACAAGGGTCTGTTTGTATCCCTGCTTTTGAAGATGTGGCCCTTTTTGAGCAAGTAGCCAGGGTTTGAGGCTAGGCCATCAGGCTCAGGGGACTGGCAGGGGTTTCCTTGGATGTGTCTAGTGCCGATTTGTAACGGGCTGAATTGTGTCTCCCAAAAGGATATGTTCAAGTCCTAACCCCTGGTACCTATAAATGTGACCTTATTTAGAAATACAGTCTTTGCAGATGTAATCAAGTTAAGACGAGGTCATACTGGATTAGGATGGTCCGTAACTCAATGACTGGTGTCCTTGTAAGGAAAGGCAGATTTGGAGACAGAGAGATATACATAGAGGGAAGACAGCCATGTAAAACAGAGGCAGAGATTGAAATGGTGCAGCTACAAGCCAAGGAATGCCAGGGATTGCTGGCGGCCACCAGAGGGAACGTGACCCTGCCAACACCTTGATATTGGACTTATAGCCTCCAGAATAAATGTTTGTTGTTTTAAGCCACCCAGTTTGTGGTTCTTTATTACAGCAGTCCTAGGAAATGAATACAAGAGCAGTCACCTCCATAGCACTTGCTGTTCTGCAGGCTGGAGGAGCCTGAGGGGGTCTGAGACGTGAACTTTGTCCCCAGTTGCCTACTTCTCACCTCTGGCGCTTGCTCTAGGTGTGGCTGGGCCAAGATGACCTTGGGGAGAGAAAAGAGAGGGAGAAATGCAGTCCCTGCTCTGTGGAGGGGGGTGAAGGTGTCCCAGGTTAAAGAGGGACAGATTCCTACCTTCAGAAAGTCCTGGGTCTGAGGAGAGATTTAGACTCATTCATTCCCTCAATAGGAGTCCCTGGGTGGTGCAAATGATTAACACGCTCAGCTGCTATCTGAAAGGTTGGAGTTTCGAGCCCACCCAGGGGCACCTAGGAAGAAAGGCCTGTCAATGTACTTCCAAAAAATCAGCCACTGAAAACCCTATGGAGCACAGTTTTACTCTGACACACATGGAGTCGCCATGAGTCAGGGTTGCCACGAGTCGGAGTTAACGCGACAGCAACTGGAACACTTCACTGCCCTTATTTACCTGTTGGTCTGTCTCCTGGATTGTAGAGTCCTTGAGGACAGGCAGGGGCTGTGCCGTTCAGCTCAGAATCCCCAGGTGAATTACTCACCTGTAGTTAGGCAGCTGATTAGAGATAGAGCTCTCCAAAGTGGTGGTTACAATTTTCTTTCTCCTAACGGCACCTCAGGATTCTGAGCCCAGGACTTGTAGAGAGAAGATACTGGGGCACAGAATCTGGTAGATTAGTCTGAGAAATCTTTCGGGCACTCAATGCTGATCGGAGTTTAGAAGAAAGGGCTAGGTCTTGGTTAGGTAGTAGTGGGTAAGGGGCCCAAGCTAAGAGAGGGATTGGGCTGAGGGGCAGGGGGTATGCTGAGGACTCTGGGTAACTGAGGCAGGGGGACCTGGACAGGAGGGGAGAGAAGGTCGGGGGAGGGAGAATGCTGCCCATTCTATGGTCAGGCGAGAATGACTCAGTTATTGTCGGAGCAGGGCCCGTGTGCAAATTGACCTAATCCCAGGAAAGAGAATCTGCCACGGAGAGAGTTTTATCCAATTTACCATCCTCTCCTCCAGGGACTTTCCGCACTGCCAGGACAGAGGCAAAGAGAAAGGCCATCTACCAGGAGATGACCTCTCCAAGGCCCCGGCTCTGCTTCTACTTCAAGGAGGACAAAGGCATCTGTACCACTGTGTCCCCTACCGAATACTTGGGGGTGGGCAGTGGGGTGGGGGGGCAGACCTGAGAAGTCAGGGGTTGGGGGAGATGGGAGAGGTCAGGAGAAGCCAGGCAGGGGCCCAGGGAACCTGGGGAGAAGGAAATACCACATAAAATGGTGGGAATTCTCGAGGCCCAGGCTGCAGGTCCCCACCCCCCACCACTGTGAGGTAGCACTGGGAGGGCCCATGGATGCCTGCCCCTGAAAGACAGAAACTGCTGAGAAAAGAGGATTTGGATACCAAGCCTACCTGAGCTTTGACGGGCATTGGTTCCTCTCTCCTGGGCACTAGAGCCTAGTGTGGTTTGGAAGGACTCTCTTGATTAAGTGCTTGACTACTGGCCAAAAGTTTGGTTGTTTGAATCCACCCAGAGGAGCCTCAGAAGACAGGCCTGGCATCTGCTTCTGAAAGGTCACAGCCTTAAAAACCCTATGGAGCAGTTCTTCTCTGCGCACATGGGGTTGCTATGAAGCGGAATTGAAACCAACTCGATGGTAACTAACGACATCAAGTGTGGTTTGGAGGTCCCTGGGTGGTAGAAACTGTTTGTGCTTGACCACTAACCTAAAGGTTGGCGGTTCAAAACCACCCAGTGGTGCCACAGAAGAAAGGCCTGGCAATCTGCTTCTGTAAAGATCACAGCCAAGGAAACCCTACGGAGCAGTTCAGCTCTGGAGCACATGGGGTTGCCATGAGTTGGAATTGACTTAATGGCAACGGTTTGGTTTTTTGTTCTTTGTTTTTTTTTAGTTTGGCTCACTATAAACCAGTCCCAAGAGGACTGTATCTTCTGAGGCTGGGGCTGTACTTGGCTGCCTGGAAAGAAGGCCCACTCTGCCCTGAGCCTGACAACAAAGATGGCCACATCCAGCCCCCACTGGGCATCAGGGCAACTGGGCCTGAAGTGGGGGAGAGGCCCTGGGTCAGTGTACCTGACTGAGCAGCCTGGCACAGAGGGACATAGCAGCAGCAGGCAATGAGAAACAGACCCACTCCAAACCACAAAACCCAGAGAGAAGGACAGGGAGAGAGACATGGGTCAGGAAGAGATGGAAGAAAGAGATAACGCTAGCTGCTGTAACAAGTAAGCACCCTCCCCCCACCCCCATTGAAATGGTTTAACCTATAAAGTGTTTTTTTTTTAAATTTTATATATTTTGTTGTTGTTGTTGAGGATATACACGGCAAAACATACACCAATTCAATAGTTTCTACATGTATAATTCAGTGACATTGATGACATTCTTTGAGTGGTACAACCATTCTCACCCTCCTTTCTGAGTTGTTCCTCCTGCATTAACATAAACTTACTGCCCCCTAAGTTTCCAAAGTTCATTTCTCACTCAGTCACAGTGCAGTGCCAGTGTTGCTGTTCAGGTGGCCTTCCATGTGATCAGTTAGGGACCCAGGCTCCCTCCCTCTTGTGGCTCTGTCTTCCTGTAAGATGTCTGATTCCTCCTCGTTCAGCCAGCAGGCAGGGAAAGACACCGGGGAAGATACACCTAATTCTTATCTCCTCTTCCTGAAAGTAGTGCATAACACTTCTCTGCACAGTCCATTGGTGAGAATGAAAAATGTGGCCCCACCTAGAGGTGCTTTTCAGCCAAAACTCCATGCTGTGGAAAACCTGTTGCCATCAAGTGGACTTCAACTCATAGTGACCCTATAGGACAGAGCAGAACTGCCCCATAGGGTTTCCAAGGCTGTAAATCTTTACGGAAGCAGACTGCCACATATTTCTTCCGCCGAGCAGCTGATGGGTTTGAACTGCTGACCTTTTGGTTAGCAGCTGAGCGCTTAACCACTGTGCCGCCAAAGCTCCTAAGCCATGGAAAGGGGGGTCCCAAATCTGGCCAGCTCTGCTTTAGTTACTAACACTTTGTTGTTGTTGTCGTTAGGTGCTGTCCAGTCAGTTCCAACTCACAGCGACCCAGTGTACAACAGAAGGAAACACTGCCTGGTCCTGTGCCATCCTCACAATCATTGCTAACACTTACTGAGTATCTCTCCTGGGTCAAGCGTTTTGTAAAATGTAATTTCTTTTCATCTTCACAACAACCCTTGAAAAATAAAAACTGTTTTCTCCATTTTATACATGGGGAAACTGAGGCTCAGAGAGGTTAAGAGGGTCAGCCTGAGGTGGTGAAGTTCAGATTTGAACCCAGGTATTTGCATGTCAAGGCCCATGCTGTTTCCTTTTTCCAGCTCACAAACGACTGAGAGATGGAGACACACAAAAAGCTGGAAGGCAGGCGGGAGGGGGAGTAAAGGAAATTGAACTGGGACTGTGACCAAGACACCAGGAGAGGACAAGAAAGAGAGAGGCTCAAACAGAAAGAGAAAGTCTGAGATTCCCAGAGCAAGGAGGGAATTTGGGATGAGAAAGAGCCAGAAGGAGGACCCAAGAAGTTCAGACAAGGAGGTCATCCCTCATGCGCTCCCACCTCCTCCTGGAAAAATGAGTTCTTCTCACAGAGAAGGCAGGGCTGGGCCTCCAGGGGAGCTTCCTCTCCTCTCATCACACCTCTGCCGGTTCCAATGGCCAGCTCAAGGTAGCCTTCTTTGTGAGCTTCCCCTGTTTGGCCTCACTTCCTTGAGGGAAGGATCTGGCCTTAGACCTGAACCACCCCCACCACCACCCCCCGACCTGAGTTCAAATCCTGCCTCTGCACTAACAGTAGACCTGGAATGGCTCAAGGGCTCAGTGAAGATAAAGTAGATGAAAGTGCTTTGAAAATGCCAGTGAGAGATGGTTCTTGGTGTCTGTTCTGAGGGGTCTTTGCCAGAAAGGGAGGCAAGATGGGGAGCTGCTTGGGGACTGGGGTGGCAGCACAAACCCTGCTGGCTTTCTGCCCTGGAAGGTAGGGGACAGTGGTGAGGGTATAAATAAGGCATTTAAAGGCCACCCAGTTTCCCAGATGCCCTAAATCAGGAGCGGCTTTCCTGACAGGGAGGGTGGCCTGGGAAATGAAAAATGAATGGGCTGCTAAAATGTTTTACTTCGCAAGCGTTGGGGCTTTAATGAAGGGCCTGCATCACTTGGCCTCCTCACACACACACCACCCCCCTACCCCGGGATGATAAAGCACGACAGCTTCCTTGCCTCCACCTCAAAGACCCCAGAACAACTGGCTGCCGCTGGGCTTATAAATTGTTATGATCCAAACTAAGAACTGGCCCTTAAATGTCACTCACAAGAGAATTAAGGGGACGACAGGCACAGGGGCCTACCATTGGCACGGCCTGAGGTGGGGGCTGAAGAGGGAGGGCCCTGCTGGTGGGGTGGGGTCAGACTCCTCAGAAACGGCAGTCAACACTGGTTCTGGGGTAATGAAAAGCCACCCCCGCTCAGAGATCATTATCTCTTCTGAAAATTGTCCCTGCTCGTAGATGGAAGAGCAGACTGAAGAGACGTCATTACACTGGACTGGCTAAGAATATAGGCTTGGTGCCTCCAGCATGGGGTCCTCATCCTGGCTCACTTTCTCTCTCTCTCTCTTCCTGTCTCTCTCTCCCACCTCTCCTCCCTCTCATCCTCTCCCTTCCTCTCTCTTTCTCTCCCTCTCTCTCTCTCCCGTCCTGTATTCTCTCTCACACTCCAGCTGCCTGCCTGCTTCTGGGTGTCTCTTGGCCCCAGTGGACCCTGAGGGCAGAACTGAATCTTAATAAGTCTGACCCAGGCCAGAGGGCCCTGGTGAGAGAGGTAGTCCAGTTTCGTTTTCTAGCTTTGGGGAGGTGGTGGGGCAAGGAGAGGTCAGCTTCCACTCGTCTCTGGAGACCCTTCTCTGGAAAGAATGTGGAAGGGGGCTTCGGACTCCTTCCCAGCAGTGACCCTTCATGCCTCTTCCCTCTCCCTTAATCTTTGCTTTTCATTGTGAAATAAATCTCATGTCCAGAAAAGGGCATGAAACAAATGTTCCATTTAACAAAATACTTTAAAGCAAACATCAGGGTAACTACCACCTTGGTCAAGGACCAGAACATTGCCGGCACCCAAAAACCTCGTGGGCCCCTTCCTAGTCAACCCCCCATCCACACTGCTGCCCAGGTTACAGGCAATCACTTTCTGCTTCTCTTTATACTTTGTAAGTTCCCTAAAGGAGCCCTGGTGGCTCGATGGTTAAGCATTTGGCTGCTTACTGGAAGGTTGGCAGTTTGAGTCCACCAGCAGTTCCGCAGGAGACAAGACCTGGAAATGTGCTCCCTTAAAAATCACAGCCTAGAAAACCCTATGGGGTAGTTCTACTCTGTCCTATAGGGTCGCTGTAGGGTTGTTATAAGTCGGATTCAACTAGACGGCTCACGACATCAACAACAAGCTCCCTAAGGAGTCCTTGAGTGGTCCAAATGGTTAATGCTCTGGACTGCTAACCAAAGGTTGGATGCTCTAGTCCACCCAGAGGCACCTCAAAAGAAAAGTCTGGTGGTCTACTTACAAAAAATCCGCCACTGAAAACCCTATGGAGCACAGTTTTGCTCTGACACACATGGGGTCACCATGAGTCAGAATTGATAACAGTAACTGGTTAGTAAGTGAAACCAGTAGGGCTAGGAAACAGATTTGATATGGAAGCTGAAGGAGACGGAAGAGTTTAAGAAAGAAGCCCAGTTTCCAGCTCTGGTAGATAAGATTCAGAGAAGAGGTTTCTTACTAGAGATAACTCGGCTCAGACAAAGCAGAGCCTCTGGAAGCCAAGGTCAGGTCACCTGGGGGCAGATGGTCATACCCTCTGTTATGGATTAAATTATGACCCCCAAAAATACGTGTTGTAAATCCTAACATGTATGCCTGTGGTTATAATTCCATTTGAGAATGGGTTGTCTTTATTATGTTAAAGAGACTGGGTTAGTATAGGGTATCTTGAGTCAATTTCTTTTGAGATATAAAAAGAGATTAAACAAGTAAGCAGAGAGAGATGGGGGAACAAAGATGCCAAGACACATGGAGAACTCTAAGCAACCAGGAAGCAGCAGCTAAAAGAGACGAGGATCTTCCTCCAGAGCAGACAGAGAGAGAAAGCCTTCCCCTAGAGCCGGCACCCTGAATTCGGACTTCCAGCCTCCTAAACCATGAGAAAATAAGTTTCTGTTTGTTGAATCCACCTAGTTGTGATATTTCTGTTATAGCAGCACTAGATAACTAAGACATCGTCCAATCCCTCTTCTCCACCTGGTCAGCAAAAGGGCGGACCAGGCTTGCCTGTCCCAGCCCCAGGCCCAGGCACCTCAGTTCCAGCTCTCCCATAGCCCCATTTCCAGCCCTGAAACCCAGAGTCGAATCACCTCCATGAACTGCCCCTACCCCACCAGGGCCCACCCTCTGCCTGCCATGGAGCCCTGCCCAAGGGCTAATTGCCTTATTTGGATGTGAGGCAGCTACACAGCCTTCCAAGTATAAAAATGGCAAAAATGAATGCGATGGGGTCGCAGGCTGCAAATGTGGATATATGCTTTTATTTTGCACCGAATAATGCATTTAATTACTTCTTCAAGGGGAGGCCTGCTTGGCAGATAGTGAAGGCAATGCTAATAATAGCACTCTGCACCCAGGGCTTCAGATGCAGAGGAAGAGCCCAGAAAGCATCCCGTTTCTGTTTCCCAACATCTTGAAAGCTCCCTCCAGCACCTGGAGAGTGCCTGCTTCCTCAAGAGGCAGGGGGAATTGTGCAGAAAATGCTGTGGGTTTTTTTTTTGTTTTTTGTTTTTTTTTTAATTGTACTTCAGGTGAAGGCTTACAGAACAAATAGTTTCTCATGAAACAGAAGTACACAGATTGTTTTATGACATTGGTTAACAACCGCACAACATGTCAACCCTCTAACTTCTCAACCTTTTTTTTTTTGATGAAAATACACATAGCCAAAGATACACCATTTCAAAAATTTCTACATGCACAGTTCAGTGAC